>NW_021703777.1:8656077-8662835 GCF_005190385.1 Monodon monoceros
TGGGACCACTATAATGTGAATGGGACCACTATAATGTGAATGGGACCACTATAATGTGAATGTTGGTATGCTTGATGTCCCAGAGGTCTCTTAAACTGTTCTCATTTTTTAAAATTTGTTTTTCTTCTTGGTGTTCCAATAGGGCCATTTCCATTTTTCTATCTTCCAGATCACTTATGCATTCTTCTGTATCACATAGTCTGCTATTCATTCCTTCTAGTGTCTTTTTCATTTCAGCTGTTGTATTCTACAGTTCTGACTGGTTCTTTTTTATCTTTTCTAGTTCCTTGTTAAAATGCTCACTGTGTTCATCTATTCTTTTCCCTAGTTCAGTTAGATTTCTTATTACTAATGCTATGAACTCCTTATCTGGTAAACTTTATTTGTTTCTTTAATTATTTTTTCAGGGTTTTTCTCTTGCTCTTCAGCTGAGACAAATTCCTCTGTCTTCTCATTTTGCTTATCTTTTTCTGTCTCTAGATATTAGGTGAAACAGTTACCTATGGTGGTCTTGAAGTGGTGTGCTTACATAGGGGCATCCTTATACAGTCCGCATGTGCCTGATGGCTTTGGTGTGAGAGCTGGATTCCAGGTGAACACAAGTCACCTCTTTCCTCAGAGTATGCTGGTAACTATCACCTTGGTAGGAAGTAGGTCTGGAGATGAAGGAGCTAGGGCCAGAGACAGGTGTAAGCTAGGGCTCCCCATATGCTCAGTGGCCATTACCACATTATCACAGGTAGCGGCAGGTCCCAAGTTGCTGGAGCAGAAGCTCCGAGGGTTGGGTCCAAGCTGACTCCACTCCCTTTAAGTGCGTGATCTCCCTGCTCCCAGTACTGGCACCCTTGCCTTTGACCCTGCTTCAGGAACAAGCAAGCTTGTGTGTGCTGTTCACAAGTGGAGCCAAAGCTTCCAGCAGCCTTCCTGTTGGTCCCACCAGCACTGCAACCAGCAGAGGGAGCTTGTCTTCCCTGTGTTGGACCCCAGGACTGGGGAGCCCAATGTGTGGCTTGAACTGCTTACTCCCCAGGGTGGATCTCCTCCCATGTAATCTCCCTTTTCCTCTGTGTCCCCTCCCGGGGGCACAGGTCCTGACCTGATCACTTCTCTTCCTTTCCTACCCAATTCCATGTGGCTCCTTCTTATATCCTTGTTTGTACAAGTGACTTTCTGCCAGTTTCTGGTTAGTTTTCAGTGAGAACATTTCCATGAGTAGATGTATTTTTCATGTGTCTGTGTGGGGAGGGGAGTTCCACATCCTCCTATTCCGCCATCTTGATCTCCCAATCTTAGATTTTGTTCTTTTAGTTAGGTCTCCTGTGACATTAAGCTTTCTTCAGAAGTGCAGCTTTGGGCTTCCCTGGTGGCGCAGTGGTTGAGGGTCCGCCTGCCGATGCAGGGAACACGGGTTTGTGCCCCGGTCCGGGAAGATCCCACAGCCGCGGAGCGGCTGGGCCCGTGAGCACGGCTGCTGAGCCTGCGCATCTGGAGCCTGTGCTCCGCATCGGGAGAGGCCACAACAGTGAGAGGCTCGCGTACTGAAAAAAAAAAAAAAAAGTGCAGTTTTGATTTATGTGACTCTTTTCCTTCTAATTCCACGATTTTAAGGTGTTAATTATTTTCATAATTTTATTATATTTAAAGAATCCAAACAAGAAAAAGAAGACTGATAGTCATTGAATATGGTAGTGACAAGATAATTTCAATTTCAGTTATTAACTGACCTTTACTAATTCTGCTTCACTCTCTTTATATATGAATTAACACTGATGAGTTCCCTTACTTCAAATGTCCCTCAAAATATTTATAGTTGTTTCATATTTAAAGAAGTCTCAATACACTGATAGTTAAATTTGTAAAACCAAATATTAGAAGCTAATAAATTTTATCATTAAAAGATTTTTTTCAGTGCACACACAGAAAAGAATGATTATAATGTTCTATTTAAAGCGACCATCTCTAGAACATAAAACATAGTGAATGCTTGCAAAGTTTCAAGCAAATTTTTAAGAATGTTACTATAAAGTGAGGCTCATATAAAATTCTTCTAAATGTTGCCGCGACCTCTGTCTGCCCTTTTAGTGTGTCTGTTTTCTTGCTGTGGCTAAGCTTACTGAAGTTTAGAAGTGAAATGTCTGACATGTATCCTTTGCAGAACAGCTTTCTAGTATCCTTGGGTTCTCTGCTCTGTTGTAGTTTGCAATGACTGCCCTCCACTGTTGCAGCTCACTTCTCCCCCTTTTGCTGTGCAAATCCCTCTGGAATTAAGAGGGAGAAAAGAAAGAACCAGGTCTACTTCTCTTCTGCTAAGCTCTCTATTCAGCCCCATTATACTGCACAGTTATGTGTGGATTTCTGAAGAATAAGGGCCATTTCAAAAGGAAATTATAGAAAAAGCTTCATTGTCAGGAGACTCTGTATTCTCATACGATAGTTCTTCCTTCTTTCAGGGACAAATAGTGTTCATAGACTGTGGTTAGCTTTCCTCAGTGAAGTACTACAAGGCTGTGTGTGGCTAAACCCAGCTTGTAGTTTATATACAGTTTATACATTTTGCAAGAAAAGCAAAGACATGTAATATTTGTGAATTTCCAGGAAAGGCTTTTTGTCTAAAAAATTGTGTTTCATTGCTTTTTTAGTATTTCTATTAGAGATTAGAATGAAAATTGCCCTTTAATGTATCTAATGAGGTATTGGATGCCCCCCAAGGACTCTTGATTTCTGCTTAGATAGTCATTATGAAAAAGGGTTGGAGCATCTCCCTCCTCCTTTAAAAGAGTTGTCCACTCCTGCCCACAGCGATGACCCAGGTGTGCCCCTAAGTCCAAAGTGAGCCATGCCAACGAAGGGTTCCAGAATTTTATGGATATTCAAGTAAATTCTACCTTTGGCAGAAGTCAAGTAGTAGCTGAACACTGCTTAGCATCCCCTTATGTAGGGAACCAATGAGTATTAAGAAGTTGAAGCAGGTATGTCTCTTGGACCTGTAATGTTCATTCTGTTATTATAACTTTTAAAGTTCTATCTAACTTATATTTTGCTTGGCAGTGCAAGAGAAAAGCACCTAAAGACCTTGGTCTCCATGAACAAGATAGAGTTGATTTCTTTCTTTTAAGGAATAAGGGGTGAGGGAGTCCATCATTAATCCCTCCCCCTTCTTCTGATCCAAGCACCATGTACCCTGACCCCTGCCTCTAGGTGATGTTCCTTACCCACCTTCTGTAGTTATTGTGTGAATGTCCACAGAGTATCCTATCCACCCAGACCCGTTTCTAGACACCAGCGTGCTCGTATGACCCAGTCTGACTAATCCTAACACTCCATTCCTAGAACTAGAGTTGTTTATCACAGGGTGTGTGATCTAAGCCAGTACAATTCAGTTTCTTCTCTGGGATTTTATGTGACCGAGAAGGAAGAGAGAAGCCCTTGTCTCTCTGGGTTGCTAACCTGGGAAAAGGTAAACCCAGAACAGATGATAGATCCATGATTTTCCTTCCCTATCCTGCTGTACCTTTGGACAAAATTGTCCATGATGTGGGCAATGAAGTCAACCCACAGAAGGGAGTAGAGACAGGAGTGGAGCATAAACTCCCAGTTCTAGTTCCTCATACTCCCAGGCCTGTTTGGGCTCCTTTAGGTTTTCCTTTATTTCCTTGAGTCTTTCAGTTATTCCTTACAACTCTGAAATGAATTTATCTATCTATCTATCTGTCTATCAACTATCTATCCATCTATCTTCATCATCACCTACTTATTTGCCTAAGCTAGTTTAAGTTGGGATTCTTTCATTTAGGATGGGGAGAATCCTTACTAATACAATGCTTTTCTCTGTCAGCTCTTTCCCCCATATCCTAACTGGGCTCTTCCACCATCAGGTTTGTGTCTGTGCCTCCCAGGCTCCCCACTTTCAAGTGTCTCAGTCTGAAAATCCACTTTGGTTCCTGTATTGGCCTATTTGGGGTGCCAAAGCAAGATACCACAGACTGGGTGGCTGAAACAACTGAAATTTATATTCTTACAGTTCTGGAGGCTGAAAGTCTAAGATCAAAGTGTTAACAGGTTTGGTTTCAGCTGAAGCCTCTCTACCTGGCTTACGGACGGCCACCTTCTTTCTGTGTCCTCACATGGCTTTTTCTCTGTGCCAGGTATCTCTCTTCCTATGAGGACACCAGTCATATTGGATTAGGCTCCACCCTTATGACCTCATTTGACCTTCATTACCTCCCTAAAGGCTCCATTCCCAAATATGATCACACTGGGGGTTAGGGCTTAAACATTTGACTTTTAGGAGGATATATTTCAGTCTATAACATTCCCTGACACATGAACATCACTTATTTCCATGGGGAATAAAAATCTTGTTTCTTGGGTTCCAGGTCCCACCCACACAACGAAATGGGCTGAGTCCTGTCCTCTACTCTCTGGAGCTCTGCACTCCCCTGGACATCACTGGGGCTTATCCTGCCCAGTTTCAAGAAAGCATATCTCCCAAGGACAAACATTATTATTATTATCATTATATTATTATATTATCATTATTATTACTAGTGCTAGTACTACTACCACTATTATTATTATTTTCTGAGAGTAAATGTAATTCCAAATTGATGGGGGAAAACTTTTCTTCCATTAGAAAGGCAGCTGCACTGTCCTTGGTATTAATGAGACCCCATTATTTGTAGAACTTCGTTTAATTGCACCTGGTCCTGTCAGAACGATAAAGACTTGCATCAGCCCTTAACCTGTTTGTTTTTTTTTTCATTTTCCTTGAGAAGCTTTCCAAACATTATTACATTCCAATTTCTCCCACCTTCAGCCCACATATTTAAACCACCAGGTTGTCATAAACTAGCTTGTCATGTGGCCGTGTGCCTTTACTCCAGCTACATTCAGCTCCTTAGGGGAAGGCACAGAAAAGGCAGACAGTTGAACTTAACTAGGGATATGGTTATGGTCATAACAGGCTCAAATGGTAGAAGAATGAGGGCATGGAAGTTGAGTGTACATGCAAGGGAGTACACATACTGCTGGACTGTGGAATCCAACCTAGGGAATGAGAGAAGTGAGGTAGGGAAAAAATGATCAATAGGATGGGTGATTGAAGACTGTTCAAGCAAACCAGGAAGAGTGGAGGGGGCAGTCAGAGAGGGGACTTTTAAATTGTGATTTTGAAACTGTTGCAATTATTAGTAATGGGACAGTTTAGGGCAAGGGTGAGTAAAATTTTAAGTAAAGGGCCAGATAGTAAATATTTTCAGCTTTGTAAGCCGTAAGGTCTGTCACAACTACTCACTCTGCCACTGTTACCAGAAAGCAGTCATAGATGATATAAACCTGAATGAACACGGGTGTGCTGCACTTAAAAATACAAAATCCATCCTTAGTTGGCAGGCTGTACAAAAACAGGCAGTGGGCTAGATTGGGCTACAGGCCATGGTTTGCCGACCCTCTGGTCTAGGTTATAACCATGGATGTAAGTGGCAGAAAGTGAAGTGTAAAACACTGAACTTGAAAAGATTTGAGGACTGAAAAACTAGAAGCCTGAGTGAATCATCTACATAGATGTTAAACTCACCATGAACAATGACAGGGATTCTGCAGGAATAAACACTTGAAGCTGAGTGCTAAAATCGTCAATGGATATAGGGAGTGACCAGGTGAACGGCAGATGCCTATGAAAATGAAAGGTGGTATCATGATGATATATGCTTCAAGTAGATTTGGGGTTTTGTTTGTGTTTTGTTTTTTTTTTTTTTGCGGTACGCGGGCCTCTCACTGTTGTGGCCTCTCCCGTTGCGGAGCACAGGCTCCGGACGTGCGGGCTCAGCAGCCATGGCTCACGGGCCCAGCCGCTCCGCGGCATGTGGGATCTTCCCGGACCGGGGCGCGAACCCGCGTCCCCTGCATCGGCAGGTGGACTCTCAACCACTGCGCCACCAGGGAAGCCCTTGTTTCTTTTTATGGCAAGGGGAGGAACACTGATCTGGAAGCTATGATAGGGAGCAAGGAGGCTGCCAACCCCACCTGCCCCTCATATTATGTGAGAAGAGGGAGGACGTTCTTCACTTTCGAGCCTGTAGGAAAGTTAGTGTTCTCAGGGCATAGCCTGGTTTCAACAGAAGAGAAAGTTACAGGAACATTCAGAGGACTTGAGGATACAAGCTTTTTGCAGATGCCATTGTGGAGGGCACAGTGAGTGAAAAGGCAGCTGGAGTGGGGACTTGAGTAAGTGAAGGGGCTTATACAGAAGGAGATAAGAGTCTGGAGGACTAGGTGTTCTTGTGTCAAAGGAAGAAGTTTGTAAATGCAATGAGGTTTGTCTGCAGGATTTCCTATGAGGAAAAATAATAGTGAATAATAGATTCTCATGTGGTCTCCTTCTAGATACTGATCTCTTTGGCTATGAGACAAGCAACATTTTGAAATAGGTCAGGGAAGCAGAGGGGCTGTTTTTCCAGGATGGTGAGGATCCCTGTAGGATTCTTAGCTCCGGCTGAGGTCCTGTGCATCCTTTATCATTATATTCCCAGTGTCTAGTACAATTAGTGGCAATTCGTCTTTGTAATAAAGACAAATACACAAACAACAATAATAAAAGGCAGAATAAAGGAACGGTGTTAAGTGTCTTGACAAAGCAATTGAGGGAGAAAAGAGGGCAAAGTTTATTGGATGAAGAATTCAGGGGAAGATGTCAGAAGGTGATGCCTTTACTGCGATCCCTGGCAGGTGAATTTTTTTTTTTTTTTTTTTTTTTTTTT
>NW_021703777.1:8662935-8995808 GCF_005190385.1 Monodon monoceros
TTTTTTTTTTTTGCGGTACACGGGCCTCTCACTGTTGTGGCCTCTCCTGCTGCGGAGCACAGGCTCCGGACGTGCAGGCTCAGCGGCCATGGCTCACGGGCCCAGCCGCTCCGCGGCATGTGGGATCCTCCCGGACTGGGGCATGAACCCGTGTCCCCTGCATCGGCAGGCGGACTCTCAACCACTGCGCCACCAGGGAAGCCCCGCAGGTGAACTTTCGAGGCATCACTGATGGTGGCTCCGATGCTGCCTGTGCAGTGACTGAGGGCATCCACATACTTGCACAGCTGTCTGACAAGGATTGCTTTTAGGTGTCCTAGTTACACCTGCATGTGTTCAGCGATCAAAATGAAAAGATTTGGTCATTACAAATTGCTTTTGTTCTTTTGTTATATTTCTTAAGAGATAAGGAGCTAGAAACAGCCAAACAAGTAACAGCAAATTGAAAAACCAAATCATCTCACCTGCTGTCTGTTTTAAAAGGAAGCTGGGGCCCATTTGGAAAGGTATCAAGGGTGGAGACAAGAAATAAAGAAGAATTGGAAGATTATTTCTATTATTTCTCCAAGGAAGTAATTGGCATTAAAAAAAACTGCCTTCGCCTCCTAGATAAAATAAATTTTGGTGAAATGTCGGTATTGTATAAAACACCATGTTCAGTCAGCCTCTTCATATGTACAGTTTAGTCAGTAGAGAGCCTGAGGGCCCTTATAGATAAAGAATGATTTCCTTGTGCTGTCAGAGCAGGAAGGTAATAACTCAATGCTTTCAATTTGGATTTACGCCTTTGGTCTAGTTTTCAATAAAATTATGGCCAAAGGCTAAAATTCTCAAGTTGGTACAAAATTGCTTTAACCCTAAGGGTTCTTTCCCACACTTAGATTCACTTTACCTCAGATTTTTCTATCAGTCTATATATAACCTGTGATGGAAAATATTCCCTCTTCACAGATACGAGCATAAATGAAGAAGGAGTTCTGGACTTGTCCTGTCAATCAGATCTTTCACTTTAGAAGAATTGTTCCAAACTTGGAGTCTTCATGGATAAAGGTGAGTAATGTTCACCCCCTCCCCTCCAGGGAGAGTGCACAAGCCACCTGAAAGAAAAAGAAATACAAAAAACCCACTTCCTCCGTCTGGTTATTTGACTTTACCTTCAATATTATAGAAAAAAATAGTTAACTATTGTTGAGTAGTACATCACCGCAAAATGTAACAGCATTAACTAACAGATATTCATAATTACCCAGTTTTGAGGGTCAAGAATCTGAGAGGGTGAGGAATCCGGCTGGTTCTAGCTCAGAGTCTCTGGCGGGGTTGCAGGTGCACTTCTGTCCGGAGCTGCATCATCTACGGGTCCCACTGCAGCTGGAGGATCCAGTTATGAGCTCAGTTCCAGGTTGTTGGCAGGCTTCAGTTCCTTACTGGCTGTTAGCTGGAGGCCTCCATCTCTTGTCAAGTAAGTCACTTCATAGGCTGCCTGAGAGTCTTTACGACATGGCGAAGGCTTCCCTCAGAGCAAGTGATGAGAGAGAGAAGAACCCAAGACAGAAGCTGTAGTCTGTTATAAGCTAACTTTGAAAGTGACCTACGGTCACCTCTGCCATACTCCCGTGGGTCACACAGACCAACCCTGGCACAGTGTGGGAGGGTCTACACAAGGGTGTTAATACCAGGAGGTGGGGATCCTTAGGGACCATCCTGGAGGCTAGCTGTCACTAATATGAATTCAATTTAATGGTCTGTTATAAAAGAATTGCATATTTTGGTAAATACAGAAATGGAGACTTAGAGAAAAAAATTTATAGCTATCTGAGATACTCACCGTTACGATGTTGGTATATGCACATCCATCCAAGGATTTGTTTTGCATATGTTGATCATGTGGTACATACAAAACTGGTTTTTCTGAGTTAATATCTCAAATTAATTAATTCTGTCCATTACAGACAGTTGTTTCATTGTAGAATTTTTACTTCTTGTCCAGAAATGAGACTCCTTCCTTTCTTTGTGTATAAATTACTCACTTGTACCGAGGCACATTTTGCAACTTTAGTTCCCAAACCTGCTTTCAAAAGCGACCAACGCGTTCCTCTGATGTCAGGGGGCTGTGTGGGCAGGAACATGCTCTGTCCCTTCACCATCTAGTTGTTTTCCATTTGGGGGCAGGAAACCTTTGGCTGAGCAACAATGACAGGACAAAGCTTTCCCACCACTAGCCTGGGACTAGGGCGATTTGGGGGTAGAAACTAGGAGGAAGGACAAGCCTAGAATCAGATAAAAGATGATCTGGAAAAGCTGAAATGGGTCCACAATTAAGATGAAATGCGGAACACAAGAAAGTGTCGCCTTCCCACAGGGCAGAACTAATTTAGTCCTTTTGTCTGCAGTACTGTTTCTTGGAAAGTTCTGAAAGAGACCTCTCTAGGTGGCAGCTAATTGCGGGGAGGGAGCAGTGGGACAGGACAGCTCTAATTCACACCCTCTGGGTGTTAAGCTTTGGCGAATCCCCTGTCTCTCCAGCAAGGCCAGAGGTGGAGTTAGTGGAGAAGCCATGGGGCATTATGTTATTTCCTGTGGATATCTTATTTTGCCCTTTGCCTCTATTTTTGAAAAAAATCTTTCTTTCCTCCTAAAAAAAACCTCTCCACTTTTTTATAACAGATATTAATACTAACCATTGACTTGGTGTTGAGTAATAACAGCTAACTTTTATTGTGTGAAGCTATTGTAAGTACTTAAAATGTTTTATCTTATTTAATCCAGCCAACGTGGTAATGCTATTATTAGCTCACTTCTACAGATGAGGAAAGTGGGACAGAGCGTAGTAAGTACCTTGCACCGAGTCACTAAGCTAGTGAGTGTCAGAGTCTGGCTCCCAAGGGAGCACCCTTATCCACCGAGGACTAGTAGAGCCTTCCCATGTGTCCCAGGTTCTGTGCCAAGCATCATGCATATTTTCTCTCACTGTATCTTTATACCACACTGTGAGGTAGGTATTAGTTTCCACATTTTATAGATAAGGAAACTGAGGCACGGGGAAGTTAATTAGTTGTCTTGGTCAAGCTCCCTTGGCTGATACAAAGCTTGTATTCAAACCAAGGTTCATCCAGGCTTCCTCCACTGCTCATGTCCTTATGTTCCCAAGGTAAGGGAACAAATTATTTTATGGTAAGCAGCAGATGCATAGAGAGTACTTCACGTTACTTCCATGTAAATGACATAGGAAAAAAGAAATTTGAACAGAGCATACCAACTATATTTTAGATCTTTGGTTTAGTTATCACATGACTTCTTGATTTTCTTAAGGTTCACCTTCAGTTATTTCATGTCTCAGATTTAGAAGCAGTACTTATTTTCATAATGAGATTACAGGGAAGATCTGAAGTGTGACTGTGAGGGAAGATCTGAAGTGTGACTGTGAGGGAACAAAAGTTTCTTCTGATATGATGTCTGGATTTATCCACGTAATTCAGTAAATAGTAGAATATACTGCTCTTGATGCAGAATTTTCCACAGGCATGCAAATGCACACGTATAAACTTGTAAATACACACACAATGAGGGCACATAATCTTTGACTGGGCTGCTAAGAGTGAAATAAATTTGCTGGTAGGTAAATCTAATTGTAAGTTCTATGTTTGCCTGTAGATATTCACGGGGAGGTTAGGCGCTGGAGAGAGAATAATGTTATGCCTATATTTTTAATATTATATTCATATAAAAGAACTTTAAAAGCTTTCACACATCTTCATTAATGAAAGGAAGCAGTAGATTAAGGTTCTTTGTAGCAGTGTAAATTATACAATATTTTTGCTGAATGATGTATTATGTGGTCATACTTAAATACTGCTATGTCTGATGTTTGGCAACATAATACTTGAAATGAACCCAAATGACAGGAAGGACTAGGGACTGATTCCATTTTCCCTTCTGTTTCTTGGCTCAGGTCTTCCCAAACATGGAAATAAACAGCTTATCTGCAACTGGAACACTGACCTTTCTTGAAGCAGGTTTTGTGGCTAAATATTGAAGGCTCACATAATTCCCTTTCTGAAAGAAAGCCATTTATGTACAACCAAGAGTAGGTTGATAAGGGAAAAGCACTTAGAATGTTATGTGTATTTAAGGCAGTGCTTTTGTTTTCCGCGGATAAACTGCAATGAGGTTAAATATTTCAGGTCACCCCTCACCGTAATTATAAAGTTAGAAAGTATTTTCTCCAGTATATCCCTACTTCTCCTTTCTGTTTTCTTTTTCTTCTCTGGGTTACTGTCTCCTCTTTTTTCCCCACCACTATCACCCCCCAAATACCCCTGCCCCCCTCCCCTCTAGAGGTATATATAATGACCCCAGATTAGACCTTGTAATGAAACCCTCTATCTTCAAGTCCAGACTCTGGACCCATTACTTGAGATGATTCACTTGATTTCTCTGAGGTGTTTTTCTTACTTGCAAGCTGGAAGAATAATAGTTAATTTCCAAAGTTGTAAGGATTCCCAAAAGATGCTTATGAAATGCTTGATATGTAATAGTTCTGACTCTTAAGATTACCATTACCCAAGCTGTCCTCCTAAAACTACATTTCTACTCCACAATTATTTCTGTTCTCTTCCCTCATCAATACTCCCATTTCCTCTGTAACTTCATGTCAGATTACTAAATGAGGAAAGGATTGGATGAACTAATTTAAATATGAATTACCAATAACAATGTGTAAACAAATTAATGAACAGTGTGAATTTGATGAGACACAGATATAAAGTTGTTAATCTCTTTCTTTTAAAAGTCACTTCCTTCAGCTGTTCTCCATAGAATTTCCATTTCTATTCCTTAGTGCTATCTTGGGACAAATCCCATAGCTTTCCTGTCGCTCAGTTATTAAACATCAGCTTATATCCAATTTAAATCTTTCTCTTCCTTCTATTAGCAACAAGACTTTTGGCTCAAAGGAGTTGGAATTGGGAGGTGAAAAGGTCTGATTTAGGGACTTTTCCCCATCCTCCTTTTCCTGAAGTTCTTTTTCTTCCGGTATATTCAGGACAGAGAAGTGAGATGGGAGAAAAGAGTCAGTCTAATGATTCTCATTTAGTTGGGGTTGGTCTTTTCCTCTCTTGGCTGTGACAGTTGCCTTGGTGATGACCTCTGAGTGAAAGGTACCAAATGCTGGTTCTCTCTTAAGGTGCATATGTGAATGCTCAGGAGACCCGGCAGGAAGCTTCCTGCTACATTGTTCTCTGCCACAGAAGATCTGCTGGGCTTTGAACTCTTCCATCCAATGAATCTTTACCAGTATAATTTCAGACAAGGCAGTTGTCCAAGGCTATTTAGATCGGAGTTTGGGAGAGATTTTGCCACCATCTCCCAAATTGTGCCACTTGGGTAGGCATTGTCTAATCTGTGCATCCATTCCTGGATCGATCCCTCTTTAAGAGAATTGTATTTGTGCTGTCTTTATCTGTCTTTACTACTTCAAAACACGTGGCAGCAGAGGCAGGCATTTGAAAAGTAAAGGCATTAAAATGGCTGTAACATAGATGGGAAAAACGTAAAATTTGGAACCAACGAAAGCTAAAATATATTCTGTACAGGGAAACCAAGATCTTAGAGATCATATACTCTTAGCATTCCTAATTGCATCTGCTCTGACAACGTGAATACTTTGTACAGAGAAGGAGACTTTTCCTCTTGGGGGTCTTTGGGATCATCAGATTTGTGCTACCAAGAAATTGACACTCATGTTTGACATCTGGGCAAAGAAATGCCCTAATATCTTTACACTCCATTCATATACCTGAGCAAGGTTGTTGATGAAACTTCGATAGATATTATTACCACTCTAAAACAAATCGTGAGCCAATACCCACTACCAGTAAGTTGTTATGAGAAAGCCTAATTGCACCACAATATAGAACTCAAAGTCTTTCACTTGATTGTTTGGTTCTTAGCAAGAAATTAAAATTTCAGATTTATTTTATACAAAGTAGAAATCCTTATTATTATTATCATTATTTTGAAGAACCAATATGCCTTACTCGGAAAATGGCTTACATCTCCATTATGGCAAGAGCAAGGTGGAACAGTCTTTCTCTCATTAGCTAAAACAAAAGAGATTTTTATACACTTACTCGTCTGTGTGTGCACTGATGCTGTAATGAAGTGCCAACACTCTCATTAAGCCATTTTGACAACCTTCAGTATCAACAGCTCCTTTGAAAACCACCTATCACGTGTCGTTAGGACTTGTGATTTCCTTCTGGGTCAGTAAAACTGTTACATTTAGGGTCAGCTAGCTCTTTACCTACTAACCACTTTGTCACTTGGAAGGTGAAACTCCTTTTGGACAACAAAGTCTCTCTTCCTGGTCTTTACCATTCCTTTCTCTTTCTGTTTCCTGTTTTAACTGGCAAATTGCCCTATGTAAGTACTTTAGTCAAATACCCTTTGCCCTTTGTATTATTTATTTCCATCAGGCATTCTGTTCTGGTTGCTTTCCTGAAATTCATGAAGTATTTGTCCAGATGTTTTTAATAACAGCCTCAAAAATGGACAGAGTAAGAGAGTGAGTCAGGGCTCACTGTGCAAACAGTCCTCACAGCAGTATCTTTCCTGTGGCACAAACATCGCATTTCTCTTACAAGTACTCTGTGGTTCATGCTTTCTCATTTTCCACACTTGGTTAGTATTGGATGTTTAATTAGTAAAGCAATGCATTTAAAACCTATTCTTTGATTATTGTCTGCATTAACAAAATAAAACATAGAGCTGAATACAAACCATGAGGTCTACAAAAGGTAGGAAAAAATATTATTTTAGCAAAAGTTTCAGAACCAAAAATTACTCCACACAAGCTCTAAAATCAATGTGCATATTCTAAATAATAAGATCTGGTTGGCTTTTTCATTGTTGAAATTTTACAGAAGCTTACACTAACTCCAAAAGGGATAATTGAGAGAATGAATTTTAATAGTGCTTTTCAAAAGTACTTGAAGGTTCTGAATAAAATAGAATAGGGTTCTATAGGAATATTATATAATTTTTAAACATAAAAATATAGAACATAGTTTTTCAACATAGAAACAACCTGGCATCTTAACAAAGGGAAAACAGTCTCTTAAATTCACTGGGGGTGTTTGTACTGAATGCACATTTTGGCTGGAGGTTGAATGGTCAAGTGTTAAAATCAACAGTTGGCCAAGATGGAAAACATAACATAGAAAAAACGTCAAGTGCAAAAATAAATCTGAAATATTATTAAATAAAGTCAAATCGTTGAAATTTTTTTTTTATAATTTTAGTAATTGTTCTTTAAGGCTTGACGTTATAGAACAGAAACATTTTTTCAGCAATGGCAGCTGGTAGATTGCTCCTGTGGTAATTATATTGCACATTAAGGAGGCTAAATAGACATTTATTTTCAACTGAGGTTGTGGAGAAACAAATTCCTTTGTTTAGCGCCTACATCTAGGGCACAGCTGATGTAACAATGTGGCCAAGTTATTAACTCCCCTCACCAATTGTAACTAACTTCCCCACCTCTTTAGCTCCTGGACTAGATGGTGAGGATGAGGTGATGCTAAGGTCATGCTGATGATGTAGTCCCCCAAATTGATGCTCTGCATCCACACTGAAGAAGGTGCTTTCTGAATATTTTCAAAAGCAGTCTTGCAGTTGTGAATCTCACATATCTTAATATCTAATATTTTCTTTTTTTCAATTGAGGTATAGTTGTTGTATACCTGAATCTTATGTACTATTGTAAAACAGCGATTCACAATTTTAAACGTTATATTCCATTTATGGTTATTATAAAATACTGGCTATATTCCCTGTGTTGTATTATATATCCTTGTAGCTCAATTTTTTTATATGTAGTAGTTTGTACCTCTTAATCCCCTACCCCTATCTTGCCCCTCCTCCTTTCCCTCTCCCCACTGGTAACCAAGTTTTTTCTCTATGTCTATGAGTCTGTTTCTGTTTTATTATAGTCACTAGTTTTATTTTTTTAGATTCCACAAGTGATATCATATAGTATTTACCTTTCTCTATCTGATTTATTTCACTTAGCATAATACCCTCCAAGTCTCTCAAGGTTGTTTCAAGTGGCAACATTTCATTCTTTTTTATGGCTGAGTAATATTCCATTGTGTATACATACCACATCCTTATCCATTCATCTGTTCATGGACACTTAGGTTGCTTCCATATCTTGGCAATTGTAAATAATGCTTCTATGAATATTGAGGTGATGTATCTTTTCAAATTAGTGGGTTTTGGGGTTTTTGGGGGTAAATACCCAGGAATGGAATTTCTGGGTCGTATGGTAGTTCTATTTTTAGTTTTTTTGATAAACCTCCATACTGTTCTCCATATTTGCTGTACCAATTTACATTTCCATGAACAGTGTACGAGAGTCCCCTTTTCTCCACATTCTTGCCAACATTTGTTATTTGTGGTCTTTTTGATGATAGCCATTCTGACAGGTGTGAGGAGATATCTCATTGTGGTTTTAATTTGCATTTCTCTGATGATTAACCATGTTGAGCATATTTTCATGTGCCTTTTAGCCATCTGTATGTCTTCTTTGGAAAACTGGCTATTCAGGTCTTCTGCCCATTTTTTAAAAATCCAGTTGCTTGATTTAAGTATTGCTACCCCAGCTTTCTTTTCATTTCTGTTTGCATGGAATACCGTTTATATCTCCTCATTTTCAGTCTGTGTGTCTTTAGATCTGAAGTGAGTCTCCTGTAGGCAGCTTATATATGGGTCTTGTTTTTGTATCCATTTAGCCGCTCTGTGTCTTTTGATTGTAGCATTTAGTCCATTTACATCAAGTAATTATTGATATGTATATTGTTATTGCCATTTTGTTCATTGTTTGGGGGTTATTTTGTAGGTCTTTTTGTTCCTTTCTTCTTCTCTTGTTCTTTTCTTTTGTAATTTGATGACTACCTTTAGTGTTACTTTGGATTCCTTTCTCTTTTTTGTGTGTGTATCTATTATAGATTTTTGGTTTGTGGTTACCCTGAAGTTTAAACATATCAATTTCTGTGTGTGTGTGTGTGTGTGTGTGTGTGTGTGTGTGTATGATTATTTTAACTTGCTGATCTCTTAATTTCAAATGCTTTTAACAGCTCTGCATTTGTACTCTCCTCCCCTCATGCTTACTGTTTCTGATATCATGTTTTACAGCTAATTGTTTTGTGTATCCCATAACTGCTTATTGTGGATATAGATGATTTTACTACTTTTGTCTTTTAATCTCCCTACTAGCTATGTGTGTGGATGATTTCCCACCTTTACTATGTGTTTGCCCTTACCAATGACCTTTTTCTTTTATGATTATCATGTGTCTCATTGTGTCCTTTTCTTTTTCACTTCAAGTTCCTTCAACATTTCTTGCAAAACTGGTTTGGTGGTGCTGAACTCTTTTAACTTTTGATTGTCTGTGAAGCTTTTGATTTCTTGATCAAATCTGAACAAGACCCTTGCCAGGTAGAATATTCTTGGTTGTAGGTTTTTCCCTTTTATCACTTTAAATATATAATTCCAGTCCCTTCTGATCTGCAGAGTTTCTGCTGAAAGGTCAACTAACAGCCTTATGGGAGTTCCCTTGTACATAATATACTGCTTTTCCACTGGTGCTTTTAATATTCTTTCTTTGTCTTTAACTTCTGCCATTTTAATTACAACGTGTCTTGGTGTGTTCCTTTTTGGGTTAATCCTGTATGGGACTCTCTGCACTTTCTGGACTTGGATGTCTGTTTCCTTTCCCAGGTTAGGGAAGTTTTCAGCTGCTATGTCTTCAGTTATGTTCTCAGCCCCTTTCTCTCTCCCTTCTCCATCTGGGACCCCTATAATACAAATATTAGTACACTTGATATTGTTCCAGAGGTCTCTTAAACTGTCCTCATTTCTTCTCATTCTTCTTTTCTCTTCAGTATCAATGATTTCTGCTACTCTGTCTTGCTGATCCATTCCTCTGTATCATTTAGTCTATCGTTGATTACTTCCAGTGTATTCTTCATTTCAGTTATCGTATTCTTCATCTCTGTTTGGTTGTTCTTTATATTTCCTAACTCTTTGCTGTAAACTCCTAACTTTTTACTCTATGCGTCTATTCTTCTGAGCTCTTTGCTCATTCTTACGATTATTACCATGAACTCTTTCTTCTGGAAAGGTTGCCTATCGCCACTTTGCTTATTTCTTCTGGAGTTTTATCTTGTTCCTCTGTTTGGAACATGTTTCTGTCACCTTATTTTGCCTAACTTGCCATGCTTATTTTGTATTTTTAACTGGTAGGCGGGTTACATTTCCTGACATTGAAGAAGTGGCCTTTTGTAGGAGTCGTCCTATGCATTCCAGCAGTGTGTTCCCCTCTTGTCACCAGACGTATATGCTCTAAGGTTTCCCCCCTGAGGGCTCTGAGGGTCTTTCTGTTGTGGCAGGCTGACTATGTGGGTGGCCTGGTAGGCTTGGCTGGCCTGCCTGTGTGGAGGCTGCCAGCTGCTGGCTGGTGGGACAGGGTCATGAAGTAGCTGACTGTGGAACCCTGGGGGCCCCTGGGGCTAGTGCTGGGTTACTGTTGGGCAGGGTCCAGGAGACCCCAGGGCTGTTGCTTAACCACTGATGGGTGAAGCCAGGTCCTGGAGTTAGTGCTAAACTACTGGCAGGCAGAAGGAGTCTGGTTGCAGGGCCTATGGGTCCTGGGGTCTGGTTGCAGGGCCTATGGGTCCCAAAGCAGGTGTTGGATCACTGGAGGGTGGGCTGGCTCTTGAAGCAGTTGGCCTCGGGGCCCAGGGTGTCCTGAAGCTTGTGTTGGGCTGTTAGTGGGCAAGGCCCAGGCACAGCAGGTCCCAGGGTAGGATCTGGCCCACTGGTGGGTGGGCCAGGTTATAAGAATGTGGTTTTCTTGCAGCTGGTGTCTGCCCCCTGGTGGGTGGAGCTAGGTGTCTGCTTCTTTGGTTTGAGGGCTCTGGGGTCTTGGGTCTAGGGCCTGTGCACTGCTGCATGGGGCCAGGTTCTGGGCCCTCTGGTGGGCAGGGCCATGTCCAGAGATGGCTATGGGATCAGGAGTTTTTAAGGCAGCCTGTGGGCAGGTGTGTGGGGCTGCGCCCCTGCTCAGTTAGTTACCTAGCCTGAGGCATCCCAGCACTGGTGCCTGCAATGGCTTGGCCAGGGTGGCGCTGGGTCCTGGGGCCAATAAGCTGGAGGGAAGATTCCACAATGGCGCTTGCCAGCACCAGAGTCCACGTGGTAGAAGGAGCTCCCATGAATGGCTGCCACCAGTGTCTGTGTCCTGAGGGTGGGCTGCAGCTGCCTCTTGCCTCTCCTGGAGACTCTCCGGGATCAGCAAGTAGGTCTGACCCAGGCTCCTAACAAATGACTGCTTCTGTCCTGCATTCTGGAGGGTGTGCGATTTTGTGTGCAACATTGAAGGGTGAAGTCTTTATCTTCCTCAGCCACCTGGGTCTCCTGAAAGTTAGCCTGGCTGGTCTTCAAAACCAGATGCCCTGCGGGCTTGTCTTCCTGGTGCAGGACCCCTGGGCCGGGAGCCCGATGAGGGGCTCAGACCCTCGCTCCTTTGAGAGCCTCTGCAGTTGTGATTATTCTCCTGCTTATGAAATGCCCACCCAGGGATTTGGGATTTGACTGTGTTGTGACTCCGCCCCTCCCACCCATCTCATTGTAGTTCCTTCTTCAGTGGTGGAAGATCTTATCTGCTAAGTTCTGGTCTTTTTCACTGATGGTTGTCCTTGCAAACAGTTGTGATTTTGATGTGCTTGTGAGAGGAGCTGAGCTCAGTGGCTTTCTATTCCGCTGTCTTGCACAGTTTCCCCTATCTCTAATGTTTTCACATGCATTTTCTGCTTCACACAATCACTTGAGAAAAATGTGTTCTTAATCCAGGGGCTAGAACTTTGGCAATTGAAAAATATGATTGGCTTTCAGGATACTAAAATTTTTCTTGAATTCCTATCTGCCATTCAGGTTTCTATCTATTTCTCATTGGCAGGTATGACATTTCCCTGGAGAGGAATGATGGGAGGTCTGTCCATTATGTAGCATGTAAGAAATACTCCCACCCCGTGATGTATTGTTTTGATTTCTTCAGCAGGTTTCAGCAAAGGAAAGCTTGGCAAGCAACCGTTGGTTGTTAGTATATCCTGAGTGGTTGGTATTGTTATCTGAAAAGTATGTAATACGGTTTGCCTTCTTTTGTTCAAACAGCCTTGAACATGTAATGGCTTTCATTCTGTCTTGGTTGAACATCTCATATAAGTGCAAGATAAAGCAGTTTAAAATATCTTGATAACATGTAGCTGATTTTTGCTGAGGTGGATTTTCATTGCAATTTTACATTTTATGGTGATTACCAGTATTTTAAATTAAATATTCAGGTGTTCTTAATGAATTTAAAACAGATGGATAGACATCTTATAAAGCAATATTAAAATGTAAATACGGAATCTAAAATGCAAATACAGTGACGCCATGTAGTGGTGTCACTGTAGTGTTTTTTCAACCTTTCTTTATGTTTGAAAATTTTTATAGTTAGGAAAAATAATAATTCTAAAACAATATGCCTTATACTGTAGGTCAGGATCTCTGGGAAAGATACTGAGATTTGCAAGCAGAAAGTTCACTGGGAGTGCTGAGATGCAATGCCTGTGAGGGATGAAGAAAGCAAAATTGGGCACAGGGAGAAGTTGCACAAGAGGCTTCAGCTGATCCTAAGGGGTGTTTGGAAGCTGGTATAGCTCTTTAGAATACCAGTTGAGTCAAGGGGCCAAAGCTTTTGCACCCCAATTCAACTAGTTTTAGATGTAGTCTGCCTGCAGGGAGGGGGTATAACCTTGGATAAGACAGTTTCCTCCAGTAGGAGGCAGCTCATGTGGAAGGACTCAGCAATGAGCCTCAGCAGTCAATGCTCCTGGCTGCAGGAAGAATGTACCAGAAAGTCTACTGCACCTTATTCATATTTTTAATGATGTTAAAATGACTGTGTGTAAAGGTTACCTACATAATCATATAACCATTGATCACGTATGATGAGTTCATATTCAGTTGAAGCCAAAGAGTAACACCATATCTTGGTAGTTCCCATGGCAAAACCAAACTTTGGTATAACCTATACATATTGGCATTTGGAAAGATAAATGATATTTTTCAGAAAATCAATCTGTAAATTATTTTGAAAAATAAAGCAACTCTGTACAAATTAAAAGAAATTTACTCTAACTGACTTGAGAACTGCTAATGCCTTTTTTTTTTTTTTTTTTTTTTTTTGCCGTACACGGGCCTCTCACTGTTGTGGCCTCTCCCGTTGCGGAGCACAGGCTCTGGACGCACAGGCTCAGCAGCCATGGCTCACGGGCCCAGCCGCTTTGCGGCATGTGGGATCTTCCCGGACCGGGGCACAAACCCGTGTCCCCTGCATCGGCAGGTGGACTCTCAACCACTGCACCACCAGGGAAGCCCTGCCAATGCCTTTTATAGAAACTGCTGTCTATGTCCAGTGTGAAAATCTCCATGTTATTTTTCCCTTTCATGACTGAGTCACCTCCTTAAATAAAATTGCAATTAAATGTATAGATATCAAGGTTGGTCATCTAAATTTATGAAATAAGTAAGGATATTATTAAATGACTTTATTTAGTGTGAGAGTTGCTCCCTTCTCATCTATCAGAAATTGGACATACGATTTAAATACATTACATTTATTATACCTAGCAAATCTGCGAGATAAGTATTATTATTCATTGAGACATATAGGAAAGTGAGAATTAGATGTGATTTTTTTTCTATTTCTCCTTTTTTCTTAACTTGCAAACTCTGGTGGTCACGGAGCACGGACAGAGGTGAGAAGTGCGTGCATTACTGGTAGCTACATCATTATGTGTGTGGGTAAAGGTTGTAACTCATAATTCATCAAAGTATAAAAAGCATTTATACTTTGTAGGGGTCACGAGGACGATTTCTTTCTTTTTTCCTTTCATTGTGATAAAAAAAACACGTAATATGAGCTCAGTCCTCCTAACAAATGTGTATTGTTAAGTGCAATGTTGTATACTAGATCTCTAGAAATTTTCTGTCTGGCGTAACTGAAACTTTATATCCACTGAGCAGCAACTCCCCACTTCTGCCTCCTCCCAGCTCTTGGCAGCCACCATTCTACTGTCTACTCCGATGAGTTTGACTCCTTTTGATACCTCGTATGAGTGGAATCATGTATGGATAGTATTTGTTCTTCAGTCACTGGCTTATTTCACTTAGCAAGATGTCCTCAAGATTCATTCATTTTGTAGCATATGACAGGATTTCCTCCTTTGTATGGCTGAACACTATTCCATTGTATGTATATACCACATTTTGTTTATGCTTTCATCTACGGATGAGTATTTAGGTTACTTCCACATCTTGGCTACTGTGAATGATGCTGCAATGAACATGGGAATGCAGATATCAATTCTTTTTTTTCTCTCTCTCTTTAACTTTTCTGGATAAATACTCAGAAGTAGGATTGCTGGACCATATGATAGTTTAACTTCCTGAGGAACCTTCATACTGTTTTCCATAACAGCTATGCCATTTTACATTCCCACCAACAGTGCACAAGAATTCCAGTTTCCCTACAACAGATGATTTCTTACGACATTTTTTTTGGTACTGACTTTCAGTGAACCCAGATATTAATTGGGTAGCATCATTGGTAGGTACCTGGACATCCATCCTAATGTATGGCTGCACTAAAAATCTCCAGGTAAAAGAAAATGATAGCTTTCCTTTGTTCTGTACCACAGTATATGTTGAGGAGCTAGTCCAAGAATCACTGATGTAAAATTCAAAAATGTTGTAATGATCTGTTTGGGTTTTTTTCATTATTATGGAAGAGCAAAAGAACCATGATTTTAGATGCAGTATCTTAATGTGAAAAGATTTATGTGTCAGGAAATTCTGATAATATTGTAGCTAATAGCAGAAAAAAAGGACATATAGTATTCCCTGATGAGACTGTCAACTGGGGCTTCCATCAAAAATAACAGGTATTTCTTGAGCACAAAAGCAGCCTTAGGCATCATTTAAATCACTGTGGAGTGGTGTGACTCAGAAGACAGTGAATTCTGAAAGCACACACGTTATTTCTTCCCTTCATGATTGAGTCACTGCCTAACGAAACAGTCCAATTAAACAAGCTGATGTTCTGGGTGTTACTTATGTCTGGGAATCACATTTGGAAAATAAGTACAGGGTCATTGCTAATGAGCATCACCTACTATGCAGTGTGCCATGTGAGATCTTTCTATCAGTGCTACTGACACTTAAACCTGGGATATCACAGTACTGGTGACAGTTTGAAAACAGGATGCTAGAACTCGAGACTATGTCAGCTGAGGTGCTGATAATTGCCAAATGAAATGTAGCGCTGACCTGTTGATAAAAAAAGATTGCCCGAGGCAAAAGTCCTATTCTAGTTTTCTAAAGGATTTATATACATTTCAAAGAGAAGTACTTATAATTACAAGTTTTCTAAAGTAAATGCTCAGAAAAAGAAGTGACGGTAAATCTGTTCTCTTATTTTTAACAGGGAGAATTAAGCCTCTTATTTTAATTTGTATTTATATTTACATTTCTCATAGGATACATTTCTGGCAAACTCCATCCTTTGACACAAAAGCTCTTGACATTTCTGAGTATTATGACTACTTCTCAACATAAAAAAAACATTCTGTGAACCATATCTCTGAGATAGTAGTTGTATATTTATTACCTATTTACTGAGAAAATACATGGTAATCAAACACTACTATGAATTCAGACACTCTTTTAGATCAATTTTTATTTTTGACTCTAAGTATCATCTACATCCATTTTAAAATGAGTGGCATCTTTATATGCAAAGCATAATGGTTTGTCTGTCAAGCTGTATTCCTTGAAATAACCCAAGGGCTCCCACTCCATCAGAGGCTCAAATATAGAAAACACTAGTCATAACTAAAATAGCTTCTGATCAGGTAAAATTGTTGCTTAAAAGATTACCTCAGCACTTAAGTTACTGCATTTCAAAATCAATTACTTGATTAACAAGGAATGAGCCCCAGGCTTATTCCTTACTTAGATCTTCCTGATTACAATTTACACAAAATCTGACAGATCTGATTGCCTGAAGTCTCAGACCATTGTAGGGAGGGTCTGCAACAGGGAAGAACTAATAAAAGAACTGTAGAGGATAAAATTGTCATGTTTGAGATAGGCATTACATTTGATATATGACTCACCATGGATCTTCAATAAAGGTTAATTAATATCCAGAAACTTTCACCTAAGAATATAAGAACATGAGTAATACAAATAGATTTTCTTTTCAATTCAGTAGACTTTTTTTTGAGACATTTGATAATTAAAAGAGCTTGCTTTTTACCCCCCACTAACAGTTTTCTTCCCCTGTCAGGAAACCTAATTACATGCGACTCTTGTTTCTTCACTGAAATTTAAAACTAGATGGTTTTATTTATGGAGTGACTATGATGCCTTCTGTCTCAGATGGAGTTTCAGTATTTGCCTCTTTAACGTGGCTGCCAGAAGAATGGGAATCTAGGCTTGTGCCGGGGCTAGGGTTGTGGTAATATTTGCAGGGTGTTATTTTCCTGAGCTCTGCTAGCAATCATCATTCCTCAGATTTTACTCCTGGGTTGGGGATTATTGGGAAGGACTTGCCATATGAATGTCCAACAGTTCTGATAAGATCTCGATGCTGTATGTAGAAATTATTGATTCCTGGAGTGAAATATTTACTTAGAACAAGAATAACCTGCATGTATCAGTCAGAGTTCAGTGCAAACACATATATATATTTACTTATATTTATAAATATTAATATATATATTTATACATATTTATATGTATAAATATATATTTAAAAATATATAAATATATATTTACTGTCATATTTGTGCTGACATTTGCACTGTCAACGTTCAGTGCAAATATATATATAAATATATATATTTACTGTCTTACATATTTTAAGAGAAAAGGGATATAATACAGAGAAGCAGTGATTAAAAAATTATTGGTGGGACTAGTGTGGGTTTTAGCCCCACCAGAGTGGGGCTAAACACTATGCACTTGACTCACTAGGGGAACTGTTAGCTCTGCTAGAGTCTGATGGTAGGAAATTAAGGCTGCCTCCTGAACCACTGAGTTGAAGAACATACCACTGTTGTGGTCACTAGAAAGTCAGGAGGCTACTGCTTCCACCCCAGCTGGTGACCAGAAAGCAAACGATGCTGCAGAAAAGCCTGTGCCTTCCTGACTCCACTTCCTAGCAGAAAATAGCCCCAGACAACAGGAAGAAAAATTCTTTTTTCTGTCTGCAGGTTTTGGAGGAGCTGAATTCTTATTGGAAACCGTGGGCATAAAGAGAGTCTGGGAAATAAGGTCTTTAGCTTTCCAGCCTCTGTAGTTCAGAAAAGCCCACAAGGAGAAGATGGGAATGAATGCTGAGTGCGGTTAAATTACATTTCATTTACCATGATGATCATATTCAGTAATTAACAAAATTTGGCCCTGAAAGGGAGAGTCCCCTTAATCTTTTTACAAAGGTAGAACCTGTGTACCCAAGAAATCCAGTGCTATTCTCAAAGCTAGTTAGCAATCTTGCCTGTCTACTGAACTGTCTTAGCCTAGCTTCTCCTTCAAAGTGTAACCTGAGACAAGGGTTGCATACAGATGGTTTATTTGGGAAGTGATCTCAGGGATAAAGAGTAAGAGTTGGAGAGTACAATAGAGGAAGTGAGAGCAAATGCAGACTGTAACTGAAAGTGAGTGGGGTGGATCTTGCCCTGCTGGCCTCTGAGAAGCGAGAATATGACTCAGAGTTGGCCCCCAGTGGTCAACCCCCCAGCTTCCTCAGGTTGTGTGTGTGTCAGGGAAGTTTGTACAGGAGTCCCTCAAGGTGTCAGGGAAGTCTGTACAGGAGTCCCTCAAGGTTAGAGATCCCGGGTAAGAAATCAAAAGTAGGCAATGTTGCTGGGGCAGGTGCTGTCAGGTTGTAGCTGGTGTGTTGGTTCCCTCAGAAGGTTGGAGAAGGTGGGTGATCAGGAAGATGGGAGGGAGGGTATAAAAGGCATTCGATTCTATTCATAGTTTGTACCACACCGTTTCATTCATGGTGTTCAATCTATCACAGAGCCTTTAAGGTAGTATCAGACAATAGTTTCTGTAAAAGACACAATAGCACAGGGTTAGTGAAACACATAAGTACATCCTGAGGCCCTCATCCTGTATTAGATGAATGAATGAATGAATGAATGAATGTCTCATCATGAAGATTTGCTTGCAGAATATTTATTTGGGAAATGACCCCAGAGAGAGACTAAGGGACTGGAGACAGTACAACAGAGAAGGAAGGAAAGCCAATGTGAACGTATATTTTAAGTTAGTTACTAAAATGGGTTCCGGGAGTTTGATCCTGCCTAGAACTTCTGAGGAGCTATTAGGAAGAGCCTCAAAATTGACCACCTGAGGGATGGAAGGAGGAAACATCTATTAGCTCTCATCTTCCTTTGCTTGTGGGTTGCCCCATGGTGTGTTAGCTCCTTCACACACCAGGAGCCATTCACGCCAGTCTCATGGGATTGTGGGTTCCCAAAGGTGTCCCACACCATGGCCTCAGAGAAGCCCCAGGGCAGTACAGTGGGGCAGGTGAGGTGAGGTGCTGATAGCTGTCAGGTCTAAGCAGGGAAAGCTAGTTGTGGAAGCAAAGGTTAGAGTAAAAGTCGGGCCAAGAGGAGGCAAGGTATGAGAAGTATCCAATACAGAAACTCACATCCCGGCCTCCCTCAAAGTCACTAAAAGTAGGCCTTCTCCTGGACCCCCCACAGTGTCACTAGTGAAAGGTCTTTGGTGTGGAGTGACCTTACCTTTTCAAAGTCCCTTTTCTGAACCAAGACAATTGGATATAAGAGTAAACTATGGACATTTTACTGGTATGACTTGAAGAAGCTAAAACTTCACACGTCCAAAACCCTTAATTGTTCCCTATGATCACTCCAAAACTGTCCTTAAAACTGTATACTCCCTCTCAATAAACAGCACTCAGTTTCTCAGATCATACCTCGGAGCCATGCTTGAACTCTTTTTCTCCTATTCCGTATCCGGCGCACCAGCAATCTTGTTTACCGCACTTTTACAGTGTACTCTAAACCCTCCACTTCACGCCCATCCTCCACTACCAGACTGGTCCCAGGCAGCCCTGAAACTGTAGGTAATCATTACGTAAATCCTGTAACCTGCCTTCACTAATCAAGGTTGTTAATTGTTGCTACAAAACACTTGCATGTCCTCCAACCGCACATCACCTAAACAAGATGTTTGCCGGAGTGGCTCTCCAAGAACTTGGAGTCAGCTGTGTCTCGTTCCAGCTGAGCTGGTTAAGATGGGATGGGACCACCGACCCTTCAACTGGGCACGCGCGAGTGTCCGCTCAGTGACCTTCTGAACATGCGCCGGCTGTAGCTTAGTTACGCCTGCGCAGAAGGACAATTATCTCACCTTTTCCCAATCACCTTTCCCCACGCTCCCCGCGCCTCAGACCTCCCTGCTTCTTTAGTCTTTAATCCATGAATACGCTGAGCCCCTTGCTTTGGGGCGATGGACCTGAGGCTAGTTCTCCCGTCTTTCTGCTTGGCTGCCTTGTGACTAAACCCTCTCTTTCTGCAAACTTCAGTGTCTCGGCGTTTTAGCTCACTGTGCGACGGGCAAAAACGAGCCTGGTTCAGTAGCAGTACCACCTCTCATGCGGATCATCCCAACAGCTTCTGGACTATTCCTGTTTCCACTCTTGCCTTCTGCAGTCTGTTCTCTGCACAGTGGCCAGAGTGGCTACATTTAAACACGGTAAGCCGTATCGTTTCCGTTGTCTCAACTCTTCAACTGTTCCCACTAGGTTTCAGATAAAATCCCAAATCCTAGCTATGGCTATGTGCCTACATGGTCTGGCCCCTGTCCACGCCTGTGGGCTCATTTCCTCCCATTCTAGCCCTTGCTCTGTGGTCTCTGATTACTCTTTCCTCCTTGATATTCCTCACATGTATCAAGAAAATTTCTCTTCACACTTCTGCACTTGCAGTTCCTTCTGTTTCGAGTGGTTTATTCTCTCACTTCATTCATACTTCAGTTTATCTCCCAAGGAGACTTCCCAGGACCACCCCTTGTTTAAAGTAGTCTTCCGTCATAATATACACCCTTCTCCTTTTATATTTTTCTTCATAGAACTTATTACCTGTTATATACGTATAAAATATGTTATATATAGACATACACACACAACATATATATGATAGGTAACATACACATTATATGATATATATAAAACGTGTGTGTCTGTGTATATGTGAATTTGCTTGCTTATTGTCTGTTTCACTCACTAGAATATTGCTACATTAAGGGCACGGATAAAGTTGAATTTACTACTCTATTTCCAGTATCTAGACGAGTCCTTGGCACATAAGGGTTTAAGTAATTAATTGAATCAGATAAAATGGCACTTGGGTTGTCAGTAGATTTCCCTTTAGCTTTATGTGCTACTCAGCAGATACTAGTTAATAATGGAAAAAGAGGGCTTCCCTGGTGGCGCAGTGGTTGAGAGTCCGCCTGCCGATGCAGGGGACACGGGTTCGTGCCCCGGTCCGGGAAGATCCCACATGCCGCGGAGCGGCTGGGCCCGTGAGCCATGGCCGCTGAGCCTGCGCGTCCGGAGCCTGTGCTCCGCAGCGGGAGAGGCCACAGCAGTGAGAGCCCCAACCACCAAAAAAAAAAAAAAAAAAAAAAAAGGAAAAAGAAAATGACAACAGGATTTCTGTAGTATTTAACAGCATCAGCTAACTTCTATGAAAACAGAGCCCTAGTCACGTTTACTTTATGTTCCCCTTATAGTCTGAGGAGGGTCTTCTGGAACTATAGCAAGCCAAGTTTGATGATGAATAAATACTCTGTGTTCATCAAAGACCTGAAGTCATTTAGCCAGAATTTGGGAGGTAGAACTTGGAGGGTTGTGGAGGATAATTTAGGAGCCTCTTTTGGAAATGGCATATGTGGATTCCACCAACAAGCCACTGGCCAGAATTTAATCCCATGGCCCTACCTAACTGTAGAGGGGGATGGAAAATAGAATTTAGCTGTGTTCCCAGGATGAAATGTAGCTATTACCTCTGTCACAACAGATAAATGGATGATCTTCTATAATCCTTAAAAATCCTTGGAGATTAGTACTCTATCCTCATTTAGAGATTAAAAATAATCTGACCCTCAGAGAGATTGAGCTACACAACCAAGATCACAAAGCTAATGATTATGTGGCAGCTCCAGTGCTTCGTGGATTTATCTATGATTTTTCCCTGTTGTTTTTTTTTCTGTTTGATTTTTCCCTGTGCTGTCCCTCCAGACAGCACCAATCACTTTGATGCAGCTGACTTTGCTCATGATTTTATCTGTGCTTACACATCAGTAAAGAGTGCGTATAGACCTTGGACCTGAATTACTCTTATTTTTTTAACATCTTTATTGGAGTATAATTACTTTACAATGCTGTGTTAGTTTCAGCTTTATAACAAAGGGAATCAGCTATACGTATACATATATGCCCATATCTCTTCACTCTTGCGTCTCCCTCACTCCCACCATCCCTATCACATCCCTCTAGGTGGTCACAAAGCACCGAGCTGATCTCCCTGTGCTATGTGGCTGCTTCCCACCAGCTACTGGTTTTACATTTGGTAGTGTATATATGTCCATGCCACTCTCTCACTTCGTCCCAGCTTACCCTTCCCCCTCCCGGTATCCTCAAGTCCATTCTCTACATCTGCGTCTTTATTCCTGTCTTGCCCCTAGGTTCTTCAGAACTTTTTTTTTCTTTAGATTCCATCTATATGTGTTAGCATATGGTATTTGTTTTTCTCTTTCTGACTTACTTCACTCTGTATGACAGACTCTAGGTCCATCAAGCTTACTACAAATAACTCAATTTTGTTTCTTTTTATGGCTGAGTAATATTCCATTGTATATATGTGCCACATCTTCTTTATCCATTCATCTGTTGATGGACACTTAGGTGGCTTCCGTGTCTGGGCTATTGTAAGTAGAGCTGCAATGAACATTGTGCTACATGATTCTTTTTGAATTATGGTTTTCTCAGGGTATATGCCCAGTAGTGGGATAGCTGGGTCATATGGTAGTTCTATTTTTAGTTTTTAAAGGACACTCAATACTGTTCTTCATAGTGGCTGTATCAGTTCCCACCAACAGTGCAAGAGGCTTCCCTTTTCTGCACACCCTCTCAAGCATTTATTGTTTGTAGATTTTTGATGGTGGCCATTCTAGCTGGTGTGAGGTGATATCTCACTGTAGTTTTGATGTGCATTTCTCTAATGACTAATGATGTTGAGCATTATGTGTTTGTTAGCAATCTTCTTTGGAGAAACGTCTAGTTAGGTTTTCTGCCCATTTTAAGATTGGGTTGTTTGTTTATTTGATATTGAGCTGCTTGTAAATTTTGGAGATTAATCCTTTGTCAGTTTTCTCATTTGCAAATATTTTCTCCCATTCTGAGGGTTGTCTTTTCGTCTTGTTTATGGTTTCCTTTGCTGTGCAAAAGCATTTAAGTTTCATTGGGTCCCATTTGTTTATTTTTGTTTTTATTTCCATTTCTCTAGGAGGTGGGTCAAAAAGGATCTTGCTGTGATTTACATCATAGAGTGTTCTGCGTATGTTTTCCTCTAAGAGTTTGATAGTGTCTGGCCTTACATTTAGGTCTTTAATCCAATTTGAGTTTATTTTTTGTATGGTGTTAGGGAGTGTTGTAATTTCATTCTTTTACATGTAGCTGTCCAGTTTTTCCAACACCACTTATTGAAGAGGTTGTCTTTTCTCCATTGTATATTCTTGCCTCCTTTATCAAAGATAAGGTGACAATATGTGCGTGGGTTTATCTCTGGGCCTTCTATCCTGTTCCATTGATCTATATTTCTGTTTTTATGCCAGTACCATACTGTCTTGATTACTATAGCTTTGTAGTATAGTCTGAAGTCAGGGAGCCTGATTCCTCCAGTTCAGTTTTTCTTTCTCAAGATTGCTTTGGGTATTCTGGGTCTTTTGTGTTTCCATACAAATTGTGAAAATTTTTTTTCTAGTTCTGTGAAAAATGCCAGTGGTAGTTTGATAGGGATGGCATTGAATCTGTAGATTGCTTTGGGTAGTAGAGTCATTTTCACAATGCTGATTGTTCCAATCCAAGAACATGGTATATCTCTCCATCTGTTTGTATCATCTTTAATTTCTTTCATCAGTGTCTTATAATTTTCTGCATACAGGTCTTTTGTCTCCTTAGGTAGGTTTATTCCTAGATATTTTATTCTTTTTGTTGCAATGGTAAATGGGAGTGTTTTCTTGATTTCACTTTCAGATTTTTCATCATTAGTGTATAGGAATGCCAGAGATTTCTGTGCATTAATTTTGTATCCTGCTACTTTACCAAATTCATTGATTAGCTCTAGTAGTTTTCTAGTAGCATCTTTAGGATTCTCTATGTATAGTATCATGTCATCTGCAAACAGTGATAGCTTTACTTCTTCTTTTACAATTTGGATTCCTTTTAGTTCTTTTTCTTTTCTGATTGCTGTGGCTAAAACTTCCAAAACTATGTTGAATACTAGTGGTAGGAGTGGGCAACCTTGTCTTCTTCCTGATCTTAGTGGAAATGGTTTCAGTTTTTCACCATTGAGGACAATGTTGGCTCTGTGTTTGTCATATATGGCCTTCATTATGTTGAGGTAAGTTCCCTCTATGCTGACTATCTGGAGGGTTTTTATCATAAATGGGTGTTGAATTTTGTCAAAAGCTTTCTCTGGATCTGTTGAGATGATCATATGGTTCATCTCCTTCTATTTGTTAATATGGTGTATCACATTGATTGATTTGCCTATATTGAAGAATCCTTGCATTCCTGAGATAAACCCCACTTGATCATGGTGTATGATCCTTTTAATGTGCTGTTGGATTCTGTTTGCTAGCATTTGTTGAGGATTTTTGCATATATGTTAATCAGTGATATTGGCCTTTAGTTTTCTTTCTTTGTGACATCTTTGTCTGGTTTTGGTATCAGGGTGATGGTGGCCTCATAGAATGAGTTGGGAGTGTTCCTCCCTCTGCTATATTTTGGAAAAGTTTGAGAAGGATAGGTCTTAGCTCTTCTCTAAATGATAGAATTCGCCTGTGAAGCCATCTGGTCCTGGGCTTTTGTTTGTTAGAAGATTTTTAATCACAGTTTCAATTTCAGTGCTTGTGATTGATCTGTTCATATTTTCTATTTCTTCCTGGTTCAGTCTTGGCAGGTTGTGCATTTCTAAGAATCTGTCCATTCCTTCCAGGTTGTCCATTTTATTGGCATAGAGTTGCTTGTAGTAATCTCTCATGATCCTTTGTATTTCTGCAGTGTCAGTTGTTACTTCTCCTTTTTCCTTTCTAAATCTATTGATTTGAGTCCTCTCCGATATTTTCATGATGTGTCTTGCTAATGGTTTATCCATTTTGTTTATCTTCTCAAAGAACCATGTTCTAGTTTTACTGATCTTTGCTGTCATTTTCTTCATTTCTTTTTCATTTATTTCTGATCTTATCTTTATGATTTCTTTCCTTCTACTACAGTAAGACCCTTCTCCTAACTTTGGGTCTTACTGTAGTTCCTTAAGGTGTAAGGTTAGTTTGTTTATCTGAGATGTTGCTTGTTTCTTAAGGTAGGATTGTTTTGCTATATACTTCCCTCTTAGAACTGCTTTTGCTTCATCCCATAGGTTTTGGGTCGTTGTGTTTTCATTGTCATTTGTTTCTAGGTAATTTTTGCTTTCCTCAGTGATCTCTTGGTTATTAAGTTGTGTATTGTTATACTCCATGTGTTTGTATTTTTTACAGATATTTTTCCTGTAATTGATATCTACTCTCATAGCATTGTGGTCAGAAAAGATACTTGATACAATTTCAATATTCTTAAATTTACCAAGGCTTGATTTGTTACCCAAGATATGATCTATTCTGGAGAATGTTCAATGAGAACTTGAGAGGAAAGTGTATTCTGTTGTTTGTGGATGGAATGTCCTATAAATATCAGTTAAGTCCCTCTTGTTTAATGTGTCATTTAAAACTTCTGTTTCCTTATTTATTTTCATTTTGGATGATCTGTCCATTGGTGAAAGTGGGGGGTTAAGGTCCCCTACTATGATTGTGTTACTGTTGATTTCCCCTTTTATGGCTGTTAGCATTTGCCTTATTGAGGTGCTCCTATGTTGGGTGCATAAATATTTACAATTGTTATATCTTTTCTTGGATTGATCCCTTGATCATTATGTAGTGTCCTTCTTTGTCTCTTGTAATAGTCTTTGTTTTAAAGTCTATTTTGTCCGATATGAGAATTGCAATCCCAGCTTTCTTTGGATTTCCATTTACATGGAATATCTTTTTCCAGACCCTCACTTTCAGTCTGTATGTGTCTGTAGGTCTCAAGTGTGTCTCCTGTAGACAGCATATATATGGGTGTTGTTTTTGTATCTATTCATCCAGTCTCTGTCTTTTATTTGGAGGATTTAATCCATTTACATTTGAGGTAATTATCGATATGTATGTTCCTATTACCATTTTGTTAATCGTTTTGGGTTTTTTATTGTAGGTCTTTTCCTTCTCTTGTGTTTCCTGCCTAGAGAAGTTTCTTTAGCATTTGTTGTAAAGCTGGTTTTGTGGTGCTGAATTCTCTTAGCTTTTGCTTGTCTGTAAAGGTATTAATTTCTCCATCGAATCTGAATGAGATCCTTGCTGAGTAGAGTAATCTTGGGAAAAGCTTTTTCCCTTTCACCCCTTTAAATAATGTCCTGCCACTCCCTTCTGGCTTGCAGTTTCTGCTGAAACAGCAGCTGTTAACCTTATGGGGATTCCTTTGTATGTTATTTGTTGTTTTTCCCTTGCTGCTTTTAATATTTTTCTTTGTACTTAATTTTTGATAGTTTGATTAATACATGTCTTGGCATGTTTCTCCTTGGATTTATCCTGTATGGGACTCTCTGTGTTTCCTGGACTTGATTTACTATTTCCTTTCCCATATTAGGGAAGTTTTCAACTGTAATCTCTTCAGATATTTTCTCAGTCCCTTTTTTTTTCCCCTTCTTCTTTTGGGACCCCCTATAATTAGAATGATGGTGCATTTAATGTTGTCCCAGTGGTCTCTGAGACTGTCCTCAATTCTTTTCATTCTTTTTTATTTATTCTGCTCTGCAGTAGTTATTTCCACTATTTTATCTTCCAGGTCACTTATGCGTTCCTCTGCCTCAGTTATTCTGCTATTGATTCCTTCTAAAGAATTTTTAATTTCATTTGTTGTGTTGTTACTCATTGTTTGTTTGGTCTTTAGTTCATCTAGGTCCCTGTTAAACGTTTCTTGTATTTTCTCCACTCTATTTCCAAGATTTTGGATCATCTTTACAGTCATTACTCTGAATTCTTTTTCAGGTAGACTGCCTATTTCCTCTTCATTTGTTAGGTCCGGTGGGTTTTTACCTTGCTCCTTCATCAGATGTGTGTTTCTCTGTGTTCTCATTTTGCTTAACTTACTGTGTTTTCGGTCTCCTCTTCACAGGCTGCAGGTTTGTAGTTCCCATTATTTTTGGTGTCTGCCCCCAGTGGTGAGGTTGGTTCAGTGAGTTGATTAGGCTTCCTGGTGGAGGGGAGTAGTGCTTTTGTTCTGGTAGATAAGGCTGGATCTTGTCCTTCTGGTAGGCAGGTCCGCATCTGGTGGTGTGTTTTGGGGTGTCTGTGACCTTATTCAGATTCTAGGCAGCCTCTCTGCTAATCGGTGAGGTTGTGTTCCTCTCCTGCTAGTTGTTTGGCATGGGGTGTCCAGCACTGTAGCTTGCTGGTGGTTGAGTGTATCTGTGTCTTGGTGTTGAGATGGAGATCTCTGGGAGTTTTTTGCCGTTTGATATTATGTGCAGCTGGGAGGTCTCTGGTGGACCAGTGACCTGAACTCGGCTATCCCACCTCAGAGGCACAGGCTTGACACCCAGCAGGAGTACCAAGACCCTGTCATCCACACGGTCAGAATAAAAGGGAGACAAAAAGAAAGAAAGAAAGAAAAAATAAAGTAGAATAAAATAAAATATTGTTATTAAAATAAAAAATAATTATTAAAAATAAAAAAAAAGAAAGAAGAGAGCAACCAAACCATAAAACAAATCCACCAATGATAACAAGTGCTAAAAACTATACTAAAAAACAAACAAACAAAAAAAAAACGGACAGACCAAACCCTAGGACAAATGGTAAAAGCAAAGCTATATAGACAGATCACACACAGAAGCATACACATACACACTCACAAAAAGAGAAAAAGGAAAAAAATATATATATCTTTGCTCCCAAAGTCCACCTCCTCAATTTGGGATGATTCGTTATCTATTCAGGTATTCCACACATGCAGGGTATATCAAGTTGATCGTGGGGATTTAATCCGCTGCTCCTGAGGCTGCTGGGAGAGATCTCCCTTTCTCTTCTTTGTTCACACAGCTCCCGGGGTTCAGCTTTGGATTTGGCCCCGCCTTTGCGTGTAGGTCGCCGGAGGGCGTCTGTTCTTCGCTCAGACAGGACGGGGTTAAAGGCGCAGCTGATTCGGGGGCTCTGGCTCACTGAGGCGGGGGGGAGGGAGGGGTACGGAGGCGAGGCGAGCCTGTGGCTGCAGAGGCCGGCATGACGTTGCAACAGCCTGAGGTGCGCCGTGCGTTCTCCCGGGGAAGTTGTCCCTGGATCCCGGACCCTGGCAATGGTGGGCTGCACAGGCTCCCGGGAGGGGCAGTGTGGATAGTGACCTGTGCTCGCACACGGGCACCTTGGTGGCAGCAGCAGCAGCCTTACCGTCTCATGCCCGTCTCTGGGGTCCGTGCTTTCAGCCGCGGCTCGCGCCTGTCTCTGGAGCTCCTTTAAGCAGCGCTCTTAATCCCCTCTCCTCGCGCACCAGGAAACAAAGAGGCAAGAAAAAGTCTCTTGTCTCTTTGACAGCTCCAGACTTTTTCCCGGATTCCCTCCCGGCTAGACGTGGCATACTAGCCCCCTTCAGGCTGTGTTCACGCCGCCAACCCCAGTCCTCTCCCTGCGGTCCGACCAAAGCCCGAGCCTCAGCTCCCAGCCCCTCTGGCCCCGGCGGGTGAGCAGACAAGCCTCTCGGGCTGGTGAGTGCCGGTCGGCACCGATCCTCTGTGCGGGAATCTCTCCGCTTTGCCCTCCGCACCCCTGTTGCTGTGCTCTCCTCCGCTGCTCCGAAGCTCCCCACCTCCGCCACCCGCAGTTTCTGCCCGCAAAGGGCTCCTAGTGTGTGGAAACCTTTCTCCTTCATGGCTCCCTCCCACTGGTGCAGGTCCCATCCCTGTTCTTTTGTCTCTGTTTTTTCTTTTTTCTTTTGCCCTACCCAGGTACGTGGGGGAATTTCTTGCCTTTTGGGAGGTCTGAGGTCTTCTGCCAGCGTTCAGTAGGTGTTCTGTAGGAGTTGTTCCACGTGTAGATGTATTTCTTGTGTATCTGTGGGGAGAAAGGTGATCTCCATGTCTTACTCTTCCGCCATCTTGAAGCTCCTCTGAATATTTTTAAATAGAGTTTAACATACTGTGGTTTTTCTTTATAGTCCAGTCCCAATCACTCTGAGTGCCTTCTTTCATCTTACCAGTCACAGTATTTCAGTACTTTTCAATAATAAAACGAATACAACAAAACTCTTTTCTGCTTTTCCATTAACTTAGATAACATAGTTAAAATCTTAGTTGATTATCTGAAATACATAGTCTTATTGATTGTTTCTGGTTTGTGTCATTTGAATCACTCCCATTTTAATAGAGACATAAGTTATACTTGATTGCCTTCAGTTGCTAAATGCTGATTCATTGGGAAGAATTATATCCCTGTCAATTAAGGATAATTAAGCAGAGTATCAATAAAATAATAGACTCAACTTGAATCAGTGAAAGTGTAAGATGTAGTTCAAAGTCTAATCAGAGAATTAATAGAAAACACCAGCTGGGGGTGCCTTACTTACATGGAATCTTGTTTACCTAGATGCTGGTCCTCAGCTTTGGAGATACAGAAACTCTGTGAATAGGCCCCTTAAAGATCTCACTCACCAAAGAAATTCATGAGACATTGATGACTAAAAGAGTCCTAATTCTTCATTTATAATAAAGTATGCTACCTTCAGTGACTAGAGAATTAGTTTCCTTTATCTAGAGCATACCTTCTTGTTTTTAAGAGATTGAGGAAACACACTTATAAACCTAATAATTTTATGGGAAATAAAAAGTTATGAAATGTTATTAGGTAGCTTCAAGAGGACATTTTGTCCAGGAATTGTTAGGACCTAACAATACTTCCACATCACAAAACTAAAACACGAAACAAAACAATAACAACAGTAGTTTTCCCCTAGGGAATGGAAAGTACTTGTACATTACGTATACTATTTCTGGACTTCCCTGGTGGCACAGTGGTTAAGAATTTGCCTGCCAATGCAGGGGACACTGGTTCGATCCCTGGTCCAAGAAGATCCCACATGCCATGGAGCAACTAAGCCCGTGAGCCACAACTACTGAGCCTGCGTGCCACAGTTACTGAAGCCCACACGCCTAGAGCCTGTGCTCAGCAACAAGAGAAGCCACCAATGAGAAGCCCGTGCACCGCAATGAAGAGTAGCCCCCGCTTGCCTCAACTAGAGGAAGCCCACACGCAACAATGCGGTCCCAACGCAGCCAAAAGAAAAAACAGAATAAATAAATATTAAAAAAATTGTTTTTAGGGTAGCAGTATTTTTAGTGGAAAGGACATAGAATTTTAAATTAGGCAAATCTAGGATTAAGCCCATTTAACAGTCATTTATCAGATGATTTTTTTATTTTATTTTGATGAGACCACAACATGGAATTTACTCTCAACAAATTTGTTAGTGTATGATACATTATTATTGACTGTAGGTACAATGGTATAAAGAAGATGTCTAGAGTTTATTCATTTTGCTTAACTGAAACTTTATACCCCTTGATTAATAATTACTTATTCCCTTCAGCACCTCCCAGCCCTGGGCAACCACCATTCCACTCTTTGATTTTGTGAATTTGACTATTTTCGATACTTTGTGTAAGAAGAATTATGTATTTTTTGTTTCTTTGTGACTGATCAATTTCACTTAGCATGATGTCCTCAAGATTCATCCATGTAGTCACATATTGCAGAATTTTCCTTCTCTTTTTAAAGGCTGAATGGTATTCTACTGTACATAGGTACCACATATTCTTTATCTGTTCATCTGTTGAATGACATTTAAGTTGTTTCCACAGCTTGGCTACTGTGATGTTGCAATAAACATAGGAGTGCTAGTATCTCTCTGAAATCCTGATTTCAGTTCTTCTGGATAAATACCCAGAAGTGGGACTGCTGGATCATATAGCAGTTTAATTTTTAATTTTTTGAGGAATCTCCCTGTTGTTTTCCACAGTGGCTGCACCATTCGTTATTCCCACCAGCAGTGTGCAGGTGTTCCAGTTTCTCCATATCTTCATCAATACTTAATGTCTTTTTTTCTTTGGTAATAGTCATCCTGATGGATGTGTGCTCACTGTGGTTTTGATTAACATTTCACTGATGACTAGTGGTGTTGAACATCCTTCCGTATACCTGTTGGCTATCTGTATGTCTTTATTGAAGAAATGTCTATTCAAATCCTTTGCCCATTTAAAACTTAGATTATTTGTTTTTTTGCTGTTGAGTTGTAGGAGTTATTTATATATTATAGATATTAACCTCTTATCAGATATATGGTTTGCAGATGTTTTCTCCCATTCTGTAGGTTGCCTTTTAATTTTATTGATCATTTCCTTTGCTATGTAGAAGCCTTTTAGTTTGAGGTAGTCCAACTTGTCTATTTTTGTTTTTTGTTGTCTGTCCTTTTGGTGTCATACCCATGAAACCATTGCTGAGACCAATGTCATGAAGATTTTTGCCTGTGTTTCCTCGAGTAGTTTCATGGTTTCAGGTCTTACTTTCAAGTCTTTAACCCACTGGAATTGATTTTTGTGTATGGTGTAAGATAGGGGTCCAATTTAGTTCCTTTACATATGGATATCCAGTTTTCACAGCCCCATTTGTTAAGGAGACTATATACTTTCTATGCTGTAGATAATACAACACTTCTCTAGAACCCTCAGAATTTTCTGCTACTGGAACTTACTATAAACTCCTCATGTATTCTTTTCTTTTCCTAGTTATCTCAAGGACCAAAGCTACTTGAATCACAGCCTGAAACTACTGAGGGATCCTCCCTTCTCTGGGCTCCAGTCAAAGCTAGCAGCCTTCTTTGTCATTCAGTAAGTCAGTCAGAGTACTCTTTCTTAATGTAGAATATGCTGTTTCCAGAATCTGAAAATGTGAACCAGACATTATGTGCCTCTCTTTGTGCTGGAAGATCTGAGATGCAAAAATTTCTCCTTTATATTGAGGGGATAGCACAGCATGCCACAGACTACTACTGGCCTGAAAACTTCACTGATGAGGCAAAACGTTGAATCTTTGTAGAGTGCATTTTCTGCCACTGGAACACATTTGTCTTACCTTAATCTCCAATTTACATTTCAATCCAATTAACATAATGTCATTGATATAGTAGCCAATGTGATGTTCTGTGGAATGTTTATATGTCTGAAGACACTTTGGACTATATTTTTAAAGAAACCAGGAAAATTGACATAGTCTTGGGGTAGGACCATATATGTACACTGTTGTCCATCCTATTTGAATGTGAACTATTTCTGACGCTCCTTATTGATAGGGATGGAAAATAATGCATTCACCAAATCAGTAGCCACTTAACATGTACTGGAGGCTGTGTTAATTTGCTCTAGTATAGATTCCATGTTTGACATAGAAACTGAAATTTGGACATCTGCTTGGTTGAGTTTCTAGATTTATTTAATTGTTGTAGGAGTCAGACCTACAAATTAAGTGGAATATGATGGGGACTGATATCTCTGCATATTTTACATCTTAAGTGTGGCACTAATCTCTTGGTTCCTTTGGTAATATGTTATTATTTACTGTATTTACAATCTTGACCAGAGGTGGAGGGACAGTTTTTGAGGCTTCCACTTGGCCTTTTCCTTTATTATTTCTCTTATACCACAGCTCAAGGAACTGATGTGAGTGTTCTGCCAATTACCAGCTATGTCTAGTACAATTATACATTTAGGGACTGGGAAGTAGCTGTTGGGTGTGACCACAGCTATGAGCTGAACCTGCTCCAAGATAATATTTATTTCCTAGATAACATGTATTCATAGTCTATTAGGGGAGTGATGGTAGCACTTTGGGCTCCCAAATATCAATGCCAATATAGACCCCATATACAAATATTCTCAAAAGGTTTGAAGGTATTTTCTTTTCCCCAGTGTATGGTTAACTAATTAAATGGCTATGGGTCTCTCTAGGGAAGAATGGAGGAAGTTACTAATGAGTATACATATCATAGTTTTGTGTGATGCTTCCTCACAGGAATCCAGAGTTTTCTTCAGTCATGAATTCTGAATCAGAACTGGCTTCTTATGTCTGAAAATTACGCATGGGATCAATTATAATTTTTCATTGATTTTTTTCACATTTATTATGAATATTATCCAAAACACAGAAAAGTTGAAAGAGTTATACAGTGAACACTCTTAAGCTTATCATCTAGATTCTAAAATTGATATTTTTCTATAATTATTTATCAACTATCATCATATATTCATTCCTCTATCAATATATCAAATAATTTTTTGATGCTTTCATAGTAGTTTGCTTTATCAGTACCCTTAAACATTGCCAAATGTATATGCTCATCTAGAATTTAATATCTGTGTTAAGATTGTTTTCCATGGTACAGCTCCAAGCAAATCCATACAGTAGGAAAATAACTGTCACATTATTTCTTTTCATCTTCTTTTTGTGAATGTCTACACAGTTTGCATTGCCTGACAAAAGGTTTTTAAATCTATATACCTAGAAAATAAGATGGACAACAGAGTGCCGAAAACAAATGCCGCTTTGGGTTCAGAGCAAAACTTCTGCTCAAAGTTCTTCTCTTCTAAAAATGTGTCTTTGTTTTCATTTGTGTTAGATCCTATTTTCTTTGATGCTTAACAACATTTTTTGGTCTATTTATTTTCTATATGTCAAATTATGAAGAGTAGTGAGTATTAAAAAGAAACAGTTGTGTTTCAGGTCAAGCTATTTATTGACCATCCAAAGTTTGGCAATGATAAATATGACAAGGTAGGTCTTGATGAATTTGGGGTCTTTGTCATTTGAAGATATTGCTTTCAGTGTAGCTTGTTAAAAGAGACAGACACCTCCTTTCTCCTCTAAATAATACAAACCAACAAAGTAATAACAATAATATGAGGAGAAAGAAAGACATTTGTGGTGGCCTAAGGTTTTATCTTTTTTCCTCCATTACCTCTCATAATACTGACTCTTTCCTCTCCATACACAATTTATTTGGGCCTTCGGATGATGTGGCATAGAGTAAGGATATGGGCCTTGTATTCATGTAGACAAAGATTTGCAAAATGGTTTTGCTATTTCCTAGCTGTGTACTTGAGGAAGCCTCTCACTTTCTCTAAAATTTCTGGCTTTTTTCCAGAAAATCGTGGGAAATAATGCCTAGTTTAGAGTGTACTTTTGAAAATATTACACAATCAGTAGCTTCTATTGTCATTGATTATCTTATTCAACAGACATTGAGGAGTTATTATATTCAGACATTCTTATGTGTCTCAAAAATACAAAGTTGATAAGTCCCTAACCCAAGGCACATATTGTCTAAAAAAATTAATAAAATTTTAATAAAATTATATTAATCAATAGTTAACATACATTGTGATGATGCTATCACATAAGAAGACATTGAATGGAAAAGAGCTAAAGAGAGAGTGTGATAAGGAGTAACATCCAATCTAGCCCTGGGGTTGAGAAGATATGAAAGAAACTGGTGAAATCTTTAAGAGGAAGTAAGATTTGAGTTACTTCCCGAAGAATGACAGATAGTAGGTGTGGATACGAGAGAGGGATATTACAGAAAAAAACACCTGTGATATATAAATTCACAAACGTAAAAAAGAGTATGGCTTGTTTGGGAGTTTTATGTGATTGATACGGAAGTGCACATAGGGACAGTAATAAAGAATGAGAGAAGTAGGCAGGACCCATATGATGAAGGACCTTGAAAGCTTGGTTAAGAAACTTCACCTTTAAACTAGAGGCCGTGCAATACCACTAAGGAGTTAAAACAAGAAAATTACAAGAATTTCAGGAAATTCACTCTATCTGGATATAGGCTTAAGAATGAAATTGGAGAAACTAGTTATGATATTATTACAGCAGTACAAACATTCTAATTTAAGGAAGTAGTATAAAAGTTGTTAATTGGAGAGAAATTTACATTATATTAAAGAGATAGAATGGATAGGACTTTGGATATGAGTAATGATGGATTAGAATAAAGAAAGATTTGAATTTCTGACTCGGGGGGTGAAGTGGATGGTGCTACCATTCCTTAGTATAGGGAACCTAGAAAGAGGGGTGGATTTCAGGAGGAAAATAATGATTTCTTCTTGCTAAATATTGAGTTTGGAGTGTTAATGGGACACTCAAGTGGAAAAACTAGGAAATTACACGTGTACGTATATTCACTATATGTTGATGGGCACATGCACACATGTATAGTTCTGGAGTTTCTGAGAGGGCACAGGGTAAGAGTTAAAGGCAGAATGGAGATTAGTTACAACCTTGCCATGTATGGGAATGCTAAGGGTAATTTTATTTGCCTAGAAGGAAAGAGAGTGAAAGTTAGAAGCCTGGAGAATACCAACATTTTAATGTTGAATAGAGAAAGAGTAATGAAGAAAGAGGGACTGTTCAGGGAATTTGGAGACTAATGAGTATTCATTGTTTGTTCATTTGTTTATTCTATGAATGTATATTGAATGCTTTCCTAGTCTGGGTGGACCCCAATTCAGAGTCTGAGATGAAAATCTGCATTCAGTAATCTCGCTAGAAGTGAGCCTGGAGAGCGGGAGTGAGGAATTAGTAGAGTAAAATAAGAGTGTGTAATCAAGAGAGGGCAGACAGCAGAAGAAAGAAGAATGACAGTCCTGCGGCCTGTGGAACAAAAACCACATTCACAGGAAAATAGACAAAATGAAAAGGCAGAGGACTATGTACCCGATGAAGGACACTAAATGAAGTGGAGATAGGCAACCTTCCAGAAAAATAATTCAGAATAATGGTAGTGAAGATGATCCAGGACCTCGGAAAAAGAATGGAGACAAAGATTGAGAAGATGCAAGAAATGTTTAAAAAAGACCTAGAAGAATTAAAGAACAAACACCAAGAATAATTAAAGAACAAACAAATAGAGATGAACAATACAATAACTGAAATGAAAACTACACTAGAAGGAATCAATAGCAGAATAACTGAGGCAGAAGAACGGATAAGTGACCTGGAAGACAGAATGGTAGAATTCACTGCTGTGGATTAGAATAAAGAAAAAAGAATGAAAAGAAATGAAGGCACCTTAAGAGACCTCTGGGACAACATTAAATTCACCAACATTTGCATTATAGGGGTCCCAAAAGGAGAAGAGCTAGAGAAAGGACCTGAGAAAATAATTGAAGAGATTATAGTCGAAAAATTTCCTAACATCAGAAAGGAAATAACCACCCAAGCACGGGAAGCACAGAGAGTTCCAGGCAGGATAAAACCAAAGAGAAACACACTGAGACACATAGTAATCAAATTGACAAAAATTAAAGACAAAGAAAAATTATTAAAAGCAACAAGGCAAAAATGACAAATAACATACAAGGGAACTCCCATAAGCTTAACAGCTGATTTCTCAGCAGAAATGTTAAAAGCCATAAGGGAGTGTCAGTTTGTGACCCAAGATGTGATCTATCCTGAAGAATGTTCCATGTGCTCTTGAGAAGAAAGTGTAATCTGCTGTTTTTGGATGGAATGTCCTATAAATATCAATTAAATCTATCTGGTCGGGCTTCACTGGTGGCGCAGTGGTTGAGAGTCCACCTGCCGATGCAGGGGACACGGGTTTGTGTCCCGGTCCGGGAGGATCCAACGTGCCGCTGAGTGGCTGGGCCCGTGAGCCATGGCTGCTGAGCCTGCGTGTCCGGAGCCTGTGCTCCGCAATGGGAGAGGCCACAACAGTGAGAGGCCCGTGTTCCACAAAAAAATAAATAAATAAAATAAAAAAAATAAAAAATCTTCCAACAAACAAATGTCCAGGACCAGATGGCTTCACAGGTGAATTCTATCAGACATTTAGAGAAGAGATGACACCCATCCTTCTCAAATTCTTCCAAAAAATTGCAGAGGAAGGAACACTCCCAAACTCATTCTACAAGGCCACCATCACCCTGATACCAAAACCAGACAGAGATACTACAAAAAAAGAAAATTACCAATATCACCGATGAATATAGGTGCAAAAATCCTCAAAAAGAACTAGCAAACAGAATCCAGCATCACATTAAAAGGATCATACACCATGATCAAGTGGGATTTACCCCAAGGATTCTTCAATATATGCAAATCAATCAATGTGATACACCATATTAACAAACTGAAGAATAAAAACCATATGATCGTCTCAATAGGTGCAGAAAAGCTTTTGACAAAAGTCAACACCCATTTATGATAAAAAGAACTCTCCATAAAGTGGATATAGAAGGAACCTATCTCAACATAATAAAGCCCATATACGACACACCCACAGCAAACATCATTCTCAATGGTGAAGAAATGAAAGCATTTCCTCTAAGATCAGGAACAAGTGTATGATGTCCACTCTTGCCACTGTTATTCAACAAAGTTTTTGGAAGTCCTAGCCACGGCAATCAGAGAAGAAAAAAAAATAATAAAAGGAATCCAAATTGGAAAAGAAGAAGTAAAACTGTCACTGTTTGCAGATGACATGGTACTATACATAGAGAATCCTAAAGATGCCACCAGAAAACTACTTGAGCTAATCAGTGAATTTGGTAAAGTTGCAGGATACAAAATTAATTCACAGAAATCTCTTGCATTCGTCTACACTAATGATGAAAAATCTGAAAGAGAAATTAAGGAAACACTCCCATTTACCATTGCAACAAAAAGAATAAACCACCTAGGAATAAACCTACCTAAGGAGACAAAAGACCTGTATGCAGAAAACTATAAGACACTGATGAAAGAAATTAAAGGTGATACCCACAGATGGAGAGATATACCATGTTCTTGGATTGGAAGAATCAATATTGTGAAAATGACTATACTACCCAAAGCAATCTACAGATTCAATGCGATCCCTATCAAATTACCAATGGCATTTTTTACAGAACTAGAACAAAAAATCTTAAAATTTGTATGGAGACAAAAAAGACCCTGAATAGCCAAAGCAATCTATTTTTTAAAAATAAATTTATTTATTTTATTTATTTATTTTTGACTACATTGGATCTTTGTTGCTGCACATGGGCTTTCTCTTGTTGCGGTGAGTGGGGGCTCGTCTTCATTGCAGTGTGTGGGCTTCTTATTACAGTGGCTTCTCTTGTTGCGGAGCAGAGGCTCTAGGCATGTAGGCTTCGGTAGTTGTGGCACACAGGCTCTAAAGCACAGGCTTAGTAGTTGTGGTGCACGGGCTTCATTGCTCCGTGGCATGTGGGATCTTCCTGGACCAGGGCTCGAACCTGTGTCCCCTGCATTGGCATGCAGATTCTTAAACACTGCACCACCAGGGAAGTCCCTAGCCAAAGCAATCTTGAGGGAAAGAAAATGGAGCTGGAGGAACCAGACTCCCTGACTTTAGACTATACTACAAAGCTACAGTAATCAAGACAACATAGTACTGGCACAAAAACAGAAATATAGATCAATAGTACAGGATAGAAAGCCCAGAGATAAACCCGTGTACCTACGGTCAACTAATCTATGACAAAGGAGGCAAGGATATACAATGGAGAAAAGACAGTCTCTTCAGCAAGTGTTGCTGGGAAAACTGGACAGCTACATATAAAGGAGTGAAATTAGAACACTCCCTAACACGGTACACAGAAATAAACTCAAAATTGATTAAAGACCTAAATGTAAGGCCAGACACTATAAAACTCTTAGAGGAAAACATAGGAAGAACACTCTTTGACCTAAATCACAGCAAGATCTTTTTTGCCCCACCTCTTAGAGTTAATGGAAATAAAAACAAAAATAAACAAATGGGACGTAATGAAACTTCAAAGCTTTTGTGCAGCAAAGGAAACTACAAGCAAGACGAAAAGACAACCCTCAGAATGGGAGAAAATATTTGGTATCGGATCAACAGACAAAAGATTAATCTCCTAAATATATAAACAGCTCATGCAGCTCAATATTAAAAAAACAAACAACCCAATCAAAAAATGGGCAGAAGAGCTAAGTAGACACCTCTCCAGAAAAGACATACAGATGGCCAAGAGGCACATGAAAAGCTGCTCAACATCACTAACTATTAGAGAAATGCAAACCAAAACTACAATGAGGTATCATCTCACACCAGTTAGAATGAGCATCATCAGAAAATCTCCAAACAACAAATGCTGGAGAGGGTGTGGAGAAAAGGGAACCCTCTTGCACTGTTGGTAGGAATGTAAATTGATACAGCCGCTATGGAGAACAGTATGGAGGTTCCTTAAAAAACTAAAAATAGAACTACCATATGACCCAGCAATCCCACTACTGGGCATATACCCAGAGAAAACCATAATTCAAAAAGAGACATGTACCCCAATGTTCATTGCAGCACTGTTACAATAGCCATGTCATGGATGCAACCTAAATGCCCATCAACAGACGAATGGATAAGGAAGATGTGGTACATATATACAATAGAATATTACTCAGCCATAAAAAGGAACGAAATTGGGTCATTTGTAGAGATGTGGCTGGACCTAGAGATTGTTATACAAAGTGAAGTAAGTCAGAAAGAGAAAAACAAATATCATATATTAATGCATATATGTGGAACCTAGAAAAATGGTACAGATGAATCGGTTTACAAGGCAGAAACAGAGACACAGATATAGAGAGCAAACGTGTGGGCACCAAGGGGGGAAAGCAGGGGGTGTTGGTGGTGGTGGTAGGATGAATTGGGAGATTGGGATTGATATATATACACTAATATGTATAAAATAGATAACTAATAAGAACCTGCTGTATAAAAAAATAAATTAATAAAATTTTTTTTTAAAGTGCGTTATCAGGCTTCCCTGGTGGCGCAGTGGTTGAGAGTCCGCCTGCCTATGCAGGGGACACGGGTTCGTGCCCCAGTGTGGGAGGATCCCACGTGCCGCGGAGCGGCTGGGCCCGTGAGCCATGGCCGCTGAGCCTGCGCGTCCGGAGCCTGTGCTCCGCAACGGGAGAGGCCACAACAGTGAGAGGCCCGCGTACCGCAAAAAAAAAAAAAAAAAAAAAAAGTGCGTTATCAAGATAGCCATCATTGCCTGTAACCAATGCTTAATCCTCTGGGACCGTCTGAGGAACCCTATGAATGTTTCTCAAGACTGTGCACTCCAGGGATGAAAAGGAGAAACATTTATCTATGAAATCCTGCTTTCCATTTGCCAATGGTAACCCCACAGGTTTTCAACAGCTCATACTTCTGGCTTCTACATGTTTGAGTAGGTTGACCTGGGAAACCCATACTGTAGCATTAGAAACACCCTTGGGCAGGAATTGAGAAATAGGTAGTCATGGCCAAGATGACTACTGACAAGTTAAACCTGCACAAATTTGGTTTCTTGAATGGAATAGGGACTGGAATAAGAGGTAGAACTGAGAGGAAAGTGGTACAGAAAAGGGTTTAATATAATCCACTCCCTGCAGAACTCAAATCCTCCCTCTTGGGAGGAGGGTTTGTCCAATTCATCAAAGTTTCCTTCAAGATGGGGGCCAGCTGTACCTTGGTGCAGAGAAGCCCTGGGTCGGGAAGGTATGTGGCACTGGCCAGTGTGGGATACTGACAGATTACAGATGGGGAAAGCTGATGGAATCCTATGCCTGGGAAGAAGGAGAGGCTGAAAGGACATGAAGTGGTACAAAGAGTTTTCTAACATAAACATCTTCTATGTTCAGTTCCATGGTGAGAAAGATAAGATTGTCCCTACCCTCATGTAATGTACATTCTAGTGGGTGAGAGAGACAGAAAATATAAAATAATTGCAAGTGCTGAGATTAGAGGACTAGAGGAATAGAGATCTTGGAATAGAGAATTATTTTCCTTACTCTCTATCTCCTTCACTTTTGTGTTTTCCACACAACCACTTTTGGGAACTAGGCAAGGGCAAGCTTTGTCATTTCCTTTGAATCAGCATTTCTATTATGAGTCCAGCAGAGGGCTCTGGAAAAGATTTGCTTGAAACTTCAAGCTGTAAAGCCATTAAATAGTGTGAATAGCTCTGAACCTTCCAGCTTTCCTCCAACAAACAGTATACTGTTAATACTCCTATTAACAGTAAAAAAAAGAAAAACAAAGTAAGTAAAATGACAAAAGGAAGAGTGTCCATTTTCATGACCACTGACGTTTTTCATTCGTTCATATTCCCAATGGGGCAGTGGGTTAGGATTTATTAAAACAAAATATAGATTATATTTAATATAATATATATTTAAATTTAAAACATACTTTATAGATATAAATATATAAAAATGTTATATATTTATATGTAACGTACATATATATAAATTATACATATATAACAAAATTCTCCACTGCCCTTCTCCTTTTAAGGAGGTTTAAACTCAGCATGTTACACACTTAGCTATGCTCATCCCACCTTGTGTCTTTAGGATTCTGGACTTATAAATCATTAAAGTCAATACTTTAGCTTAAATTGTTACATCACAATTTTGTTTTCAGTCATCTGAAGGACAGCAGTGGCAGACAGAATGTGGTTTTGTCTCACTTGGTGACCCTCCCTTGCGAGCACATTTAATTATAACCCTCCTCATTTTGATTATAGTACTTTGCTAATTTGAAATTCTACCTTAATTAATGTAGCTTGTGGTATCTGTAGAAAATCAGGAACCTGTGGTTACGATTTTAATTATAGCATATATGTTACAGATCTCAGCCAAACATCTCTGAGGACATTCTCCTTTGTGTAAAGTGTCAAAAAATTGGTCTCCCTCTTTTGACTTCATATTGCCTTCTTGAAATATAATGAGTACCTTTTGGTGACAGCATCCCTTTCCCAGTCTGCATAGTGAGAATCATGAACTGTACTGAGAGGTATTTTGCTAAACTCAGGCATTGAAGCAAATGTGCCATTTATAAAATGTCATGACATGTGGCATTTTTGAAAGACTGAAAGACCTTAGTTTCTAACAAGCTAACAACTGCATAAAGGCTTTTTGAAAAGAGAAAATACTGAGAAAAAAAGTGAAAAATATAAAGTGTATCATTCATAAATATATGCGGTTATTCTAAGATTTTCACAAGTTTAAAATTCTTAGGGATATTACCAGTGCCTTTGAATTATTAACCAAAAAGTAATTACGGTTATTGCAGAAAGGATAAGGGTAAGGAAATCTAAGCTTCTTCAAATTTGAGTTTTTATGGTATTATGATTTGATAAAATATATAATTTACAGTACTTATTAGAAAAATCATTTGAATTATTTATTTCCAAATTTCATTTCCTACTTATTTCTAAAGGATACTTAATATATTTCAGTTCTAATCACAAAAATGTAGCATATCCAAGGTCCTTATAAGAGAAGTCTGGACTTCAGGGATTACATATGTTTGAGTTAAAGAATATTGAGAGCTAGTATTTTCATGGTCAAACTAGGAGATACATATTGTAATAGATCCTGTATGAGTCCATCACTACAAATGTTTACCAATGAGAGAGTCTCTGTCATAACATTCTTCATGTTATACCCATGTTTCATTTGATGGCTGAGAATAAGTGATGCTAGCCAAGGGTTTCACAGTGGCACGTTTAGCATTTCAGGCCCTGGAGCCCGCCTGTTTCAGTCCAAATCCCAGCTCTGCCACTTATTAGCTGTGCGACCTTTGGCAATTCATTCAACCTATTAGTGTCTCAGGTGTAATAAATAGGTACAATAATGATACCTACCTCAAAGGTTTGTAGTGAATATTGAACAAAACATAGTAGCGCTTAGAACAGTGTAAATTCTCGGGTATCATCTATTACTGTGTTTACTGTAATTACCCATAGGCATTACTTGCAACAACTAGGTCTTTATCCGAAATACTTTTGTATCCCATGGTGTCAGCGTTAGTGTACACTTTTGCACCACAGAGAAGGAAAAGGAGAGGGTGAGAGGGAGCAAGGGAGGCTGAGAACTGTGAAAATTAACATTTTCATATCAGGTATGATAAAATGATATTGCTGCATGAGGCAGTCATCCACTGAGTATGTTTTACTATGTCTCTATGTTAATTCTCTCAATTATTGACTGATGCCTCAACTCAGTATTCATGTCATTATTTGAGTACTGTGATTTATTTATTTATTTATGGCTGCACTGGGTCTTTGTTGCTGCGCACGTCCTTCCCTAGTTGCGGCGAGCGGGGGCTACTCTTCGTTGCGGTGCGCAGGCTTCTTCTCATTGTGGTGGCTTCTCTTGTTGCGGAGCACGGGCTCTAGGCGCGAGGCTTCAGTATTTGTGGCACATGGGCTCAGTAGTTGTGGTGCACGGGCTTAGTTGTTCCACGGCATGTGGGATCTTCCCAGACCAGGGCTTAAACCCGTGTCCTCTGCGTTGGCAGGTGGATTCCTAACCACTGCGCCACCAGGGAAGCCCCTGAGTACTGTGATTTTGCAGGCTTACCAGTGAGGCAGGAGACTGAGAACTCCAGTGACCTGCTCACCACTGTTTTCCCCTTGCCTGGACAAGCACACCTATGGCTCTTCATAAGCACTTAGCAATGAATGGGGCTCTATATTCAGGGATGTATTCTTGAGTAAGTCTCCACTCTCTCCCCTCAAATCTCCCTCTTCCTCAGCCTGCTTGGAAGCACAAAGACAATCATTATTATTCTCACGTATCGTTCACCTCCCCCCTCACCCCACCTTAACAAGTAGGAGTCTAAGGCCTCAGGACAGAAGACAAATTATTACTTAGAGGGGGAGCTGGCACTGGCCAGAAAACAGAATAATCAAAACTATAAATCACAAATGGATATGCTTCGCCTGTTATGACTAAAACCAAATTATTCACTTAGCAGGAGCTGCAGGTTTTCATGGATAAATCACGAATTGTCATTTTGGATATGTTGATTTAAGGGATCTTGGGTACTTAATGTTCTCCTAACCCTCTTCTGCACTTGAATGTACTTACACTCTGCTCTCCGGCGCCCTGAAGTTCCCACACTGCCGAAAACTGCCACAGCCATCTCTGCTCCCTGATATTCTGGTCCTTGTGTCTATTGTGGTTCTAGACCGTCCCTCAACATGCTATACAGATTGTACCTCCTCTTTGAAACCTCTTGTCATTGCCCCTGGCAAATGGAGTTCCCTTTACTCTGTGCTCTCTCTACATTGATTAAGATACCACAACAATATTTATTTCATTAGACTGTAGTTTTCTATTCACGTTTGCCTTCCCCAGCAAACTGTGTTTTGATAGTAGCGGTTGTGTTTGGTCATCTCTGTAGCCCCAGTGCTAGCTCAGTGCCTGGCAACACAACATAGATGCTCAATAAATGGTTGAGGAATGAATCTGTGAATGTAGAGAATTTTGTTTATCATTTATTCATATTGATTAAGGGATTGGCAATTTCTCAGTCAACTAGACTTCAGAATTTGAAGTTATCTTTATATTTTCATATCTTCTTTATCCCTTATATCAAATAAATAAATATTTATATATTTATTTTTATTATTTATAATTTAGTATATTTATTATGTATTTATATTTATTATATTAAATAAACAAATATTTATATTTAAGACATTTCTCCAGTGCCAGAGCTTTTGTTCAGATACCAACAGTCATGTGTTTGCAATATCAAAATAATCATTGAACTGGTATCCTTAACTCTAGTCTTTCCCCATCCAATCAATCACATGTTTCTGACCATTTAATTTTTCTAAAATACCTAATATTCTATTGACAAAAGTCTCTAATTTTATGTGACAGTTGGTAAGTAAAGTAGATACGTGATAAGTAAATTCAAAATCTATTCTAAGTCACCCTCCCACCCCGTCCTTTACTTCATAGGAAATAGTTTATCAGTTTATTAGGTGTCTTTCCAGAGAATCTCTCCATATACATCTGTATGCAGGTGTGTGTAGGAAGTCCTCATATTTTTTCTTTATTTTTTAAAATTAATTTTTATTGGAGTATAGTTGCTTTACAATGTTGTGTTAGTTTCTACTGTACAGCAAAATGAATCAGACATACATATACATATATCCCCTCCCTTTTGGACTTCCTTCCCATTCAGGTCACCACAGAGCATTAAGTAGAGTTACCTGTACTATACAGTATGTTCTCATTAGTTATCTATTTTATACATCGTATCAATAGTGTATATGTGTCAATCCCAATCTCCCAAGTCCTCCCACCCCCGCTTTCCCCTTGATATCCATACATTTGTTCTCTAAGTCTGTGTCTCTATTTCTGCTTTGCAAATAGGATCATCTATACCATTTTTCTAGATTCCACATATATGCGTTAATATACAATATTTTTCTCTTTCTGACTTACTTCACTCTGTATGACAGCCTCTAGGTCCATCCACGTCTCTACAAATGACCCAATTTCATTCCTTTTTGTGGCTGAGTAATATTCCATTGTATATATGTACCACATCTTCTTTATCCATTCCTCTGTTGATGGACATTTAGGTTGCTTCCATGTCCTGACTATTGATATTGTTTCTTTAAAAGTGGTAGCCTACACATATCATTCTACCTCTTGCTTTTTTAATTTACTGATATGTCCAGGAGATTATTCCTTGTCATTATTTCTAGATCTGAATCATTCTTTTTTATGCAGAATCTTTTATATTTTTGCCCCCTTTTCAATTTTTTATTGTGTTTAAATATGTGTAACATAAAATCGATCATTTTAACCAATTCTGAGTGTACAACTCAATGGCATTCAGCACATTCACAGTGTTGTAAAACTGTCACCACTGTCTGTTTTCAGAAATTTTTCATTATCTCAAACAGAAACCCTTTATCCATTAAACAGTAACTCCTCATTTCCTCTTTCCCTCAGTCCCTGGTAACCTGTATTCTACTTAATGCCTTTATGAATTTGCCTATATTATGTACCTCATAGAAGTGGAATCATGCAACATTTGTCCTTCTTTGTTTGGTTTATTTCACTTAGCATGTTTTCAGGGTTCATCTACGTTATAGCATGTATCAGAATTGCATTCCTTTTTACGACTAAATAATATTCCATTTTATGTATATACCACATTTTGTTTATCCATTCATCTGTTGATGAACGCTTGGGTTGTTTCTACCTTTCGGCTATTGTAAATAATGCTGCTATGAATATTGGCATGCAGATATCTGTTTGAATTCTTGCTTTCAATTGTTTTGGATATTTACCTATAAGTGAAACTGCTGAATTGTATGCTAATTCTATGTTTAACTTTTTGAGGGACTGACAAACTGTTTTTGACATTTTACATTCCCATCAGCAATGCATGAAGTTTCCAGTTTCTCCACATCCTTACCAACACCTCTCCTCTCCTTTCCCCTCCTGTTCTCCTCCCCTCCCTTCTCCTCCTGTCCTGTCCCCTCCCCTTCCCTTCCTTTCCCTTCCCTCTCCCTCACTCCTTCCTCCCTCCCTCCCTCCCTCCCTCCCTCCCTCCCTCCCTTCCTTCCTTCCTTTCCTCCCTCCCTTCCTCCCTTTTTTCAGTAGCCACGCAAATAGGTGTGAAGTGGTATTCCATTGCAGTTTTGGTTTGCAGTGTCATTTCCTTAATGACGCTGAACATTTTTCCATGTGCTTATTGGCTATTTGCATATATTTCATTCTTTCAAAATTATGAAATATTATATATATATATAAGTCTATATCACAAGCTCTGTGAACCTCCATTCCCAGAAGAAACTTGTTACCTGAAATTTATGTTTATTATTTTTCTTTTCTTTCTAATTTTACCTCATGTATCTCCTAAAACAATATAATGCTTTATATTGTATTTTTATGAATTTTTTCATACTGCATGTATTTTTTTCTGATATTGCTTTATTCATGCAACATTAAGTTCTGAGATTCATACATATGGATTGCTCTAATGATGAGTTATTCATTTCATTGTGCTATAGTATCTCGTTGCATAAGTACACCATAATCTAGTTATCTATATTCTTTTGCCAATTGACATTTGGGTTCTTTCTAATTTTCTTGTTATTAAAAATTATGCTACCACAAACAGTTTGTATACACGTTTTCTGGTACATATGTATAAAAGTATATATAGGAGGGGAATTGTTGGGTCATGAGGCATGTTTATTTTCAAATTTAGTAGACAATGCCAAATTACTTTCAAAGTACTTGTACAAGGTTATGCTTCCACTACTACCCCACATGACTTGTACTCTACAGATTATAAAATACCCATTATAAAAATACAGATTATAATAAATACTGATTATAAGATTATAAAAAGTACAGATTATAAGAAACCCCCCATTTTATATTTTATATATATATATATATATATATATGAAAAATTTAAACCTTTCTTTTTGTGGTGGTCGTTGCTGTTGTTTTCATATTTGCTTGGTTTCTGTAAATATTCCAAAAATAAATTTGGTGACACTGTGGGGTTCCATAGCTATTGTGTGCAGGCTTCTAGATATGTCCATATATACAAAGAATCAGGGATGCTGAAATGTACCAGTATGAAATGGATTAGTTGATTTTTCCATTTTTGAAGCTAGGTTATTAGGTTCATAATGATTTTAAGTTGTTATTTTTGCCTTGTGAACTGAAACATTTATTATAATGGCTCTCAATCTCTGGCATTGCTTTCAGTTTTTAAGTTTATTTTCTTTTATGTTATATCTTTGTCAGTTTTAAAATAGTAATGTAATGATTAATTTTATGTGTCAACTTGACTGGGCTAAGGGATGCCCAGATAGCTGGTAAAACATTATTTCTGGCTGTGTCTGTGTGGGTGTTTTTGAGAGAGATTAGCATTTGATTCAGTAGACTGAGTAAAGACCCTCACCAGTGTGGACAGATATTTCCCACTCTGTTGGGAGCCCAAATGGAACAAAAAGGAAAGGAAGGACAAATTCTTGTTCTCTCTTCTTGAGCTGGAATGTCCGTGTTCTGCTCCTTGGACCTCCTGGTTCTGGGGCCTTTGACCTAGGACTGAGATGTACACCATAGGCTCTTCTGATTCTCAGGCCTTTGGACTCAGACTGAATTATACCACAGTTTTTCCTGGTTCTCAAGTTTCCAATTGGCAGATTGTGGGATTTTTTTGGCTTGTATAACTGCATGAGTCAATTCCTTTAATAAATCTCTTATCTATATCTATATTGTCTATATATCTTCTTAGTTCTGTTTCTCCGGAGGACGCCAACTAACACAGTTTTATATCTATATCTATATATCTATATCTATATGCACACACATACACACACATATATAAGCTCTTTTTGGTTGTAGGTTTAATTTCAAACTCCCCGTGTTCTTATGATGTAGATGTTTGTCATAAATAACACATTTACGGATTTAATTATTGATTAATTTTTATCCAGTCTTTTAACTGGAGAGTCACTGCACTTACATTTATTATGATTACTGATATATGGATTTGTTTATTTTCTGGTTGCTTTATTACCATTGAATAATCAGTTTTAGTCTAAATGCTATTCCCCTGTAGCTAATGTAACTTTTTCTCCAATTGGTTTTAAGATCTTATCTTTATTTTTGGTATTCTGTATGATTTCACACACTGTCTAGATGTGGATTTCTTTTTTATTTATCCTACTTGGATTTTATGCTTTCTCAATATGCTGATTTTTGTTTTGTAACAATTCTGGAAAATTTTCAACATTATCTCTTCCAATATTACTACTTTTTCATTGTTTCCAGTATCTTCTAATATTCCAATTAGAGGTTCATTGGACCGTCCATCTATCACAATTCTCCATGTCTTGTAATCTCTCATTATTTTCCATCTCTTGGTTTCTCTGTGACTTTATTTTCTACTATTCTTAGTCCTGTGCCTGTCTACAAATGATGTCAAAGCTCCTAGGTTAAGATGGAGTGTAGATTTGATATCTAATTTTCTTCCTTCCAATAGTTTCAATTTTCATTTTTGTTTCTTCTCCCATAGTAAACACTCTTATTTTGTATTCAGTATCCAAACGTAGCAATATTGGATGTCTTTGTGGTTTTAGGTTTGTTGTTTTTTATTTTCTGCTCTTCTTACACACTTGGTGGCTTATTTTCTTATGTGTTCTGTGATTTTCTTTTTTTAAATCGTGACCTCTTATTTGTTGCAACTCTATTGGTGTGGATTCTTTAACACTGTCATTGAGAGAGAGAGCAGTGGTTTCTCTTTCTACCAGCCTAAGGGCTCTACCAACGAGGGTCTTCCTATATCAAGCTGTGTCCTCACCTGTTAAAAATTGATGGGATTATTGAAACATCATTTTAAATTAAACTCAGTCAGATTATTATTGTTTTGTCCTCATGATAAAAATCCTCTTTTAGCTAAATAATTGCAGGGGTTTTTTGCAGAATAGGTATGGTTTAAATGTCATATAACAAGTATTAGATGAGGTATGGAAGCTTCTCTAAAAATTTAAAGAATGCTTTCATAAAGGCTACATAAGTACTATTTTTAACCATTTTTTACTTTTAGAAAAAAAATCATTTTTCCCCCTCATGAAAGTTTTATATAAAACAAAAGAATTTCTAGACATTTTGAAGGCTATTCCTCAATTACTCTCTCTGTATATCTGTTGATCCAGTAGTTTATGATAGTCAAACTAAAAGTTAAGTTTTGATAACTTTCCAATACAGGCAGCCAGTCCTTCAGTCTATAGCCTGAAAATAGTCTACAGACTGAAAAATAGACTGATTTTGTTGATTTGAAGAAAACTGCAATCTAGTGTGGGGTAAAATGACTCCAGGTTATTAAGGAGAAAGACTTCAAGGGAAACTCTAGGTGACTCCTCTGCTGGTACAAAGGAAAAAGAGGGAACATGTGATAGCATCTTATAAAGGAAATGGATTATAATGTATCTAGTTTCTCTTATATTATGGCTGTGAGGAGTTAGGGTGGATAACCTAGCAAACCATTAACTAGCTGACCCATATCAGAGATGGCAGATTAGTCTATGAATTTCCAAACTCAGGAAAGTGGTAGCCACCATTAAACCTCAGGAGAAAACCAGAAAACAGAAGCACTGAATGAAAAAGTGATCAGTGGCTGCCAGTAAGAGATGTGACCCAAGAAGAGACTCAGCTTCTTTGGCCACCATGCAGTGAGAGGCATCCACAGACTGGGGTATCTGCAGCTGTGTTAATTGGAGCCCTTTTGCACTCAGCTTTATTGTTTATCCTATCTGTACTTTGTTTCTTATTTCTGGGGGCTGACCTCTGCAGGCTCCATTTCACAAGCTCCTGAGTGGCCTGCCTTCCAACGGGATTTGGCTAATGGGTGGTACTGATGGGCGATTGGAGGGCAGGCAGGGAGGAAGCCACCAGGCTGTTTTTCTTTCTCATCTCTCTCTGCCTTGAAGCGCTTTTCTGGCAGTGGCTGCCTCTTCTCATCATTTCCAGCTCCCTCTGGACAGGCCTGCCATCTAGTCAGTTACTGTCATTTGACTCTAACCTTTGAGATCTGATAATACCCCCTCTTCCCTTCGTTTCCTCAATCTAGGAAAGGTAGAGGCTTCCTGATGTTATTCCTAATTTCCTCACAAGTCTGGATTCCAATTGTTAACCTATTAAAATTATGCTGAACTTTTTCTCTGGGAGTAATACCAGTATGTTCTACAACATTGTTTTCTTGTATCAAAGCGTTTGAATTCTCTGCCTCTCCACATTCTACTCTGTTCTTAGAAAAAGATATAGAAATTGGTTTGATTGTTTTACAGGATAGGGTATTTGGAACAGGGAAATAGGTCATAGAGTCCTAAAGGAGAATACTGTCCATGGGTACCCAAAGAAGAGAGTAGAAGTAGCCGGAGAGTAACTAGATCCAGCAAGAATCAGAAGTTGGTATTTAGGATAAATATGGAAGCAGGAGCCAGATGCTGTGAAAACAATTTAAAGTATTGAGTTGGGAATCAAATGTGGGAGAATATCATGAATGATTGCCTAGAAGAGATTTTTAAAAATTTTTAATACAATTTTTAAAGGCTACACTCCATTTATAGTTATTAAAAAATATTGGCTATATTTCCTATTATACAATATATCCTTGTAGCTTGTTTTATATAGTAGTTTGTACCTCTTAATCCCTCACCCCTATATTACCCCTCCCCCACCACTGGTAGCCACTAGTTTGTTCTCTGTATCTGTGAATCTGCTTCTTTTTTTTTAATTTTCACTAGTTTGTTGTATGTTTTAGATTTCATGTATAAATAATATCATACAGTATTTGTCTTTCTCTAGCTGACTTATTTCACTTAGCATAATGCCCTTCAAGTCTATCTGTGTTGCTACAAATGGCAAAATTTCATTCTTTTTTATGGCTGAGTAGTATTTCATTGTATATATGTACCACTTCTTCTTTATCCATTCATCTGTTGATGGACACTTAGGTTGCTTCCATATCTTGGCAATTGTAAATAATGCTGCTATGAACATTGGGGAACATGTATCTTTTAGAATTAGTGTTTTTATTTTTTTGGGGGATATATACCTAGGAGTGGAATTGCTGGGTCATATGGTAGTTCTATTCTCTAATACTATATACAAAAATAAACTCAAAATAGATTAAAGACCTAAATGAAAGATCAGATACTATAAAACTGCTAGAGTAAAACATAGGCAGAAGACTTTTTGACATAAATTGCAGCAAAAATTTTTTTGGATTCATCTCCTAAAGTAAAGGAAATAAAAATAAACAAGTGGGACCTAATTAAACTTAAAGGCTTTTGCACAACATGCAAAACCATCAACAAAGTGAAAAGAAAATCTACTGAATGGGAGAAAATATTTGCAAATGATATGACCAATAAGGGATTAATATCCAACATATATAAACAGCTCATACAACTCAACATCAAGAAAACAAACAATGCAATTAAAAAATGGGCAGAAAAACTGAATAGATATTTTTCCAAAGAGGAAATGCAGATGGCCAAGTGGCACATGAAAAGATGCTCAACATCACTAATCATCAGGGAAACGCAAATCAAAACCAAAATGAAATATCACCTCACACCTGTCAGAATGGCTGTCATCAAAAAGAACACAAATAACAAATGTTGGAGAGGATGTGGGAAAAAGGGAACCCTCGTGCACTGTTGGTAGGAGTGTAAATGGAGGCTTCTCAGAAAAAAAAAATTTTTAAGATTTTTAAAAATCACGGCCTATTTATAAACTTTGACAAACTGGGGCCTGATACATTGGTGAGAGCTCAGCTTAAACACCTGTCCACTATTCTGTTGAGACCCTAGCCTGGTTCCCACAGGCTACTGCATATGATGAATTTTAAGGTGGATCTTGGGTGTAGGATAAAGTTATCATTGATAAGAATAAGACACATGGGCGCATCTGAATACAAGATTGATTAGAGATTGTAGCCCCTATTTGAGAAGCCGCATCCTGGCAACAGCTCTGTATTATGGAAAGGAGAACGCAAATTTTTGGGTCCGGCAAATATCTTTACCACATACTGTTATGTGAACTAAAATAATTATAACACTTCTAAAGTCATGAGCCATGCAGTCCAGTCTCAGAATGATTTTGAGATCAAAGGAGCACTTCCAAACACCCAAAGTAAATACAGAGTAGCGCTGCATCCCTTCCCCTCACTAAGGTTTTGTTCCAAATTAGACGGACCACATGGAGCTACAGTGCCATGACTCAGACAGCATTCCTTCTTTTACTTTTCTCTTCCCTTTTAAATCAGAGTGCCTCCAGCTTCCAGCATGGCAAGAAGCTAAGCAAAGACTCTACAGAACAAAAGTTAGAAATACTATAAAATATGTATATAGTATATCAAATAGAATGGAACTTACTCCAATTCTGTTTGGAATTGGACTTTTAGATATTGACACTGACAGACTCCAAACCTGACCCGACCATGCCAGTTAAGACTTGGAGTGCTGACTGCCTTTTTAGGAAACAAATTAGGTCAGTACCCTAGTTTTCTTCTCTACTGGTCATAGCAAGAGTTCTAATGTACCACGTAACCAAGTTCTTACAGGTTACCCTGTGTGGTGTAAGTCTGAGGAAGCAGCTCTTATGTGCAGGATGAATCTTTATATGACAGAGATAACAGTCTAGTCTCAGCGGTGGGGACCAGAGTATAGATCAGAAAGTTACAACAAAAGTACTGGTCATGGGCATACAAAGAAATCTTAGTGGGTTTAACAGAAAGCCTAAGGTTTAGTGGAAATGAGGCGCACCACTAACCCTGGGTAGTTTAAACTGGGCCAAAGACAGGAAAAATTAATCAAGATCCCACCAGCCGGCAGAGCTAAACCTTCTGATGAAGGCATGGCCTGTCCCAGCTGGCCCTGGCTGAAGAACACACAGGGCAGTGCCTGGAGACTGAAGGTCTCTGAAAGGCATCAGTTAGCGCTCCAGGGATTGCCTAGCATAATGCCAAATAATTTTGACATAATTGAGATCTTTACCTTTCATGAATTTATATAAATACACCCAGGTTAGAGTAATGCAAATAAACAAATAAAAAGTGTCCAATTCTAACAATTTCTTGGGTGCAAGATAAGCTGCTTGGTTGAATTGTTGAACTTCAGCAATTCTTAAAACTGCTGAATGTGTAGAAACAAAGCCTGAGAGAGCTGTGCTAATTTTTCTTTAAGATAAAGACCCTCTGTTTTGTTCATAATTGTGACCTTTGACATTATAGAGGAAAGGTTAGTTTCTTCCCCTTCCCAAATGATAAGCATGATTAATCATATCTTAGCATTATGGAAAAAGTCCCTCATAAGTATAAGCTCATTTTTTAAATTGTCATCTGAGTGTATGTAATTGTTAATTGCAAATTTATCTTTATATCATTTCTAAATTGTTACTGCAGCTAAGTCCCATTCTATTTGGTATACTATATATGTCTTATAGCATTTCTTATTTTGTTCTTCATAGCCTTTGCTTAGCTTCTTGCCAACTATAGAACTAAAATTAATCTTTCTTCCATCATTTTATACTTCTGCTCATGTTTCCTTTTGCTATTTGGTGATATACTATATATAGAAGTACCACCAAACAACACACATACGTTTTCACCCAATTAACATCTTTCTGAAACATTAGAAATGCTAAAAGTAAGTGTGAGTAAGACGAGTTTTTATAAGTCTTCAAGTTATTCCAGTGCTCAGGGACTCAGAGTATGGAAAATTTTTATGTTTAATTTATTCATTTATCCACCCACCCTGTCCCCCAAAAGATTTAAGTGAACACTTAGCTTTATAAATGACCTAGTGCTTTATGCCTTATTGGAAGCTTTACCTCCATCTAGCACACATTTAACATTTTTAGGGACACTGACATTTTCTGATGGAATTAGTGATCCCTTACTTATTGTGGAGTTAACACTCTATGTGCCTCAAACTCAGAGTACTGATATTTACATGAGGTGCTAGATGTGTGTTAAAAAGACAGATATAGCTCATGTTACAAAGGGGGAGGGGCACCAAGTCAAGCCACATGGGTTTTGTTTTCTCCATTTATAATGATAAAAAGTGAATTATTATACCACAACATTATGTATGGCCTTACATACATAAATTTTGGTTTTTTTCATAAATTTTTAAAATGTCCTAAATCTTATCATTAGTTCAGATAATGAGATACACAAAACCACTTAAAAACTCATGCATAGAGGAATTAATTATGTTATTCTAGAGTAAAATGTTACCCAGCTTGGCAGTGGTTTGTGTTTATGTGGCAAGACAGTGGCAGAATTGAAAACCTCTGGCGAGTGTATTTCTAGGAATTCTTCATCATTTATAAATATCCCTAAAGAACTTTGATTGAAAAATCTAAGTATTATTGTCATTACTGTTTACTACAGTGTCTTTTAAAATCTGCTATTTTAAGTTAACTCTCTGTGGTGGACATATTTCCATTTTGAGAGATGGAATCTAAATGATGGTTTCTTAAAAATAAACTTTATTTTAGAATTATTTTAGATTTACAAATTGCAAAGGTAGTACAGATTTCCCATATACCCTATACCCAGTTTCCTCTATTATTTAAATCTTACATTAAAGTTCATCCTTTATTTAGACTTCTTTAGTTTTTACCTAATGCCTTTTTGTCTATTCCAGAATCCTACAGGATCCCACAGTACCTTTCTTCATCATGTCTCTTCAGGTTCCTATTGGCTGTGACAGTTTTAGTGACTTCCTTTGTTCTTTTTTGGGGTTTTTTTTGCGGTACGCGGGCCTCTCACTGTTCTGGCCTCTCCCGCCGCGGAGCACAGGCTCTGGACGCGCAGGCTCAGCGGCCATGGCTCACGGGCCCAGCCGCTCCGCGGCATGTGGGATCTTCCCGGACCGTGGCACGAACCCGCGTCCCCTGCATCGGCAGGGGCAGGCGGACTCTCAACCACTGCGCCACCAGGGAAGCCCCTTCCTTTGTTTTTGATGACCTTGACAGTTATCGGAAGTACTGGACGGGTATTTGACAGAATGTTCCTCGATTGGAATTTATCTGTTTTTCTTACTATTAGACTGGCATTAGGGCTTTTTGAGAGGAAGGAAACAAAGGTCAAGTGCAATTGTCATCACACCTTATCAGGGGTACCTCATATCCACATAACTGGTTACAACTGGTGTTAACCTTGGTTTCCTGACTGAGGTCGTGTTTGTTAGGTTTCTCCACTGTAAGGTTACTCTTCTCCCCTCTTTCCATATTGTAATCTTTGGAAGTCACCATGGGTAGCACACGCATAAGGAGTGGAGAATTATCCTCTCCCTTCTAGAGAGTGAAGTATCTGGTAAAGTATCTACATAAATTATTTGCAGTAATTCTGCATGGCTGATTTGTCTATTCTCCCCCCATTTGCGTATTTACTCAATCATGTATTTAAACCAATGTGAATTCATGGATATTTATTTTGTCCTTTGTGTTATAATCCAATACAATTTTATTGGATTGGCCAAAAGTTTCCTTCGGGTTTTTCCATAACATCTTACAGAAAAACTTGAAGGAAACTTTTGGCCAACCCAATACTTATTTGTTGCTCAAAGGCTCATCTAGTATATTTCCTTCCCCAGTCCTAAAATTAGTCATTTCTCCAAGGAATGCTGGTTTTCTTTATAGAGGAATGGGATGAGAACCCAAGATCTGAGCACTGGGTATTCTCATTGCTTCTAGGGTGGCATTTCTTTCAGGTCCTCTCAGCTGACAGAACAAAATATGTGTGTGTATATACTCATATCTTTAAATATTGCTGTATGTAACCATATGTATCTATAATAGGCTAAACAGGAACTCATACTGATGTCTAGAACTCGAATTCATTACTACACGAAACATTCTAGCCTTCTGCCGTTGCACGCCTGTAACCTCCCACTCCAACACTGAGAAAACTGGTTCCCACCATTGCCATTCATTTACTTAATTGTTCAATTCCATTATACATTTGTAAACAATTAATAAACAGAAATCTCAATTAATAGAGACAGGAGACCAGAATGGGGAGCTCTCAGGCCCTGGATCGTAGCAGAGCCCAACAGGAGGAAGGAAGACTCCCCATCTTCCCTGGCAAGCACTCAGCCAATGAAAAGCCACGGACTCTTTGTTTACTATAGCCCTCCCAGCTTCCTTCTCCTCTCTGTAGTAGTGTTCTCCTTCCCTTGCTGTGGGGAGACTTACACATGGCTCGTCATGGTTGCAGACCTCAAAATGCAATTCTCTGCTGATCCTGAATAAACCCATCTCTTCTGGATAAATATCTGGCAGTCTGTTTATTTCAGGTCAACACATGTATTGTGGTTTCAGAATTATTAACATGTACCCCATGGGAAAAACTTCCTCAACTCAAGAACAGTGCTTATGTACAATTCCTTGTCTTTAGTCTTGTCAGTGATGAATATTTATTTAGCTGAGAAGATTGGTAAGCAAAGTGTTGCATATGTGACCTGGTTTCTTTTTCCTGCTTATATTAATGTGAGAGGAAAGAGAGAAATCGAAGCAACTGCTAAGCAAAAAGGAACCAGAACTTGAAGATTTGGAAAAATCTCAACATATCCATATTGCAAAAAATGAGAAAGCAAGTTCTTGGAGAGGACACCAAGGGTGTGGCTAGGCAATCACTCCATAAAGAAATGACCCATGATTTTAATTAACAATCTCAGCAGAAGCCAGAAATAGGGATGGGATTATACCAATTATACTGCTACTTTGAACTGAAGGGGACAGAGATAGGAAGAAATAAAGGAAGACTTTCAGTCTCTGGAATTCTCCAGGATGGGACAATAGTCATCCAGCTGCCAGCATGCTATATCCTGCAAGAAAAGGGAAGAACAACCTTAAAGGCAATTCGGAAAGCATCAGGGCTACCACCAATACCGCAGGCCCAGGAGTAAGGCCATTTCCTCCTTAGTTTCAGAGGGGGGCCCACTTCTTTGGTTCCAGCAGCCAGGCTGCCCTGCAGAGAGATGAGGCAGGTGAGGTCGCTGCCTCAGGGCTCTGGGAGTGATGCTGCCATCCCAGTGGGCCCGGAGGGCAAATCCTTGGGCCAAAGAGGTTTATTCTCAAACCTTAAGATCCCTTGGAATTTGCTTTGCTAGGTTTTGGACTTCTTTGGGGCCCATTTCCCCTTTCTTCTTTCCTATTTCTCCCTTTGGGGATGGGAATGTCTGTCCTATGCCTGTGCCACCACTGTATTTTAAAAGTGCATAACTTGGTTGGTTTCACAAGCTCACAGCTGGAAATTGTCTCAGGATGAATCATACCTTAAGTCTCACCCACATCTGATTTAGATGATATGTAGATGATACTTTGGACTTGAAATGGATGCTGGAATATATTGAGACTTTTGGGGAGTTTGGTTTGGGATGAATGCATTTTGCACGTGAGAAGGACATGAATTTTGGGGAGCCAGCGGACAGAATGTTGTGGTATGAATTTTGTCCGTCTAAAAAAATTTATGTTGAAGCCGTAACCTCCTTCCTGACTCTGTTTGGAAACAGGGCCTTTAGGGAGGTAATTTATGTTAAATGTGTTCATAAGGGTGGGACTCTTGTCTGATAGGATTGATGTCTTTATAAGAGGAGGAAGAGATACCAGGGAGCTCTCTTTCTCTCTCCACAAAAGAAGGACCATTTGAGGACCCGCAAGGAGGTGGCTCTCTTCAAGCCAGGAAGAGAGCGCTTATCAGAAACTGAATTCTGTGTGGTTCTTTTTTATGATTTCTCTCTTTTTGTTGAACATTTTTCATGTATTGTTTTCCCAGTTTCATTGAGTTGCCTATCTTTGTTCTCTGGAGGCTCGCTGAATCTCTTTAAAATAATTATTTTGAAATCTTTGTTAGGCAATTCATAGATCTCCATTTTAGGAGATCAGTTACTGAAGATGTATTGTGTTCCTTTAGTGGTTTCATATTTCCCTGAGTTTTTTGTGTTCCTCGTAGTCTGCACTGGTGTCTGCTCATTAGAAGAAGCAGCACCTCTATCAGACTTTATATACTGGTTTCAGTAGGGAAAGACTTTCAGCTGTTGGTGGGCCTGAGGATGCCAGCTGGGCGGCGTATGTTGTAGCACCAGGTCTGGGAGCATACAGGTTCTGTGGGTGCTGGATTCAGGGGAATGTATGGGCGCAAGTTCCGGGGGGCATGGCAAGCACCTGGTTCAGAGGTCCATGAGGGCACCAGGCCAGTTGCATGTGGGGTTTCTGGGTCCAGTGAGTGTGTGGTGGCACCAAATCCCAGGGATGCACAGCGGTATCTGCTGGGCGGTAGTTTATGGCGCTGGTGGTTGGTCAGGGTATAATAGTTCTGGCTCCAATAAAATGTGGTAATTTGGGCTCCTGGTAGCTCCAGAAGCTAGGATTCTCTTTGGTGAAAACTGTGGGCTTAACAGCAAAGACCGTGGGGGTCCCTGACAGTGGGTAGGGCTGCTGGGGTCCTCTTTCTCTCCTTTGTCCCGATGAGGGAACATGAGGCTGAAGGGACTCATCATTGAGCTGTGCCAGCCTGGGGGATAGAGTGATGTAGTTAAAGTCAAACGTTTCCTTCTGCTCTCTCCCATATGCTTATCCTGGTTCTTTTCCTTCACTGGGTTGCTGCGGCTTCTTAACTGGTCTCTGGAGCTCTCCCAGAGCTATTTTTGTCCTGGAAGTGGTTAAATCATTGTTTTAGTGGGGGACAAAATCTGGGACCTCCTAGCCCACCATCTTGCTGATGTAACTCCACCCGTTTTTTTTCTATAGCAGGGAATCCTGTGGGCAAGACGCATTGCTGCACTTCCTTCACCATAAAATTATTTCCTTACTCAGAGGTTATAGATGTGAGAAACTGTAATGATGAATAAGGATTTCCACAAATTGCAGTGTTGGCAGAGACATCTTGAGTGAGGAAAGTAAATTTGTTTACAGAATACGCATCTATTCCTGTGTCAAAAATGACTGCTGCCTTCCTGATGGAAAGTTCTGTATTTCAGCCTCTGGTTACGCTGGGGATGGTTCTACATCAGGGGCTTAATTTTAACCTGTGCTGTTGGCAGTTGGCCTTTCTCCCAGATCCATGGCTACTTTGTATATGCGCCCATTGAGCAAAGACCAGGGTGACTGAGCTACAAAGGAATTTGAATCTCATTACATTCCTGGAAGTGGTAAGTGATTGTGAGGGGTGCTGAGAACTGGCCTCCCTTGTGAGACAGTGGACAAAGAAAATCATTTAAAGTTTATGAACCCTTTATAGATAATTTGGAAAATACCAGAAAGCAGGTGGAGAAAAAAATTAAGGATGGTTCTATAATGGCAAAGCATTTATCTATACATGGTTGGATGGATTTTTTAAAATTATGAAAAGAAACCCTAGGTTTTGAAAATAATCATTTCCCAAAGCTACGATTTTACCTGCATTTTAAATCTGTGGCTTTCACTGCTAAAGAGATGGTTCACAAAATTATATCTATGAATGCAAGCATGAGCATCTGCCGTGCATGGCTTGGGAATTGACAATTAGCAGTAAATCAAAGGATTCAGGCAGCCTAATGTTTACATCATCATTAAAATGAACAGGAAGATCACATTGATCAAACAGGAAAAAGAGTACTTGAAACATTAGAACTATGGGCATTCCTACAAATTATTACCTCAGAAGGCTATGTGATCATCTCTCCTTTTCAGCTAGTTGCCAGCACTCAGATGATTTTATTGCTGCGTTGTAATTAAAGATTTAGGTTTAAAGTATTAAAATAGCAGCTTGTTTAAAAGGAACTATGCTTTTCCTCTATCCAGTTTCCTTCATTTGGATCTTAGACCCTGAGACTTTAAAACATCTTAGAATCCTTAGGAAGATACTCCTCAAAAAGAACCCTGACAACACGTCTTCGGTAACATCAGTGTACTTCAAATGACCTTTCACACAAGTCTTCAAAAACCTAGGCTCTCATCCTTCTATCACCATTGTTATTTAACACTGTTCTTTTAATCCTGGCCAAGGCAATAAGCTCTAAGACAGAAATAAAGCATAAATAATAGAAGAAAGAGATAAAAAATTATCACTCTTTCACTAGAATATGCTAATTTCACATATGGAGAAATTGATCACGAAGGGGTTGGTTGGCTTGGACAAGGTTTAATAGCTCATTAGTGAAAAATCTGGGTTAACAGAGCTGGGTTCAGAAACAAACAGTAGAGATAGACGTCTTGTGTGTGATTTATAATGCATAGAGATGATTACAGAAGAAAGAATGTTAAGGCTAATCTTCAGGCAGTTCTTTATTTTTCATTCAGTAAATTTTCTTTTGAGTGCCTGCTTATGAAGAAATCACTGTGCTAGGCTCTGGGGAGGGAGGGGTGGCCTAGGTAGATGCTAGCCATCCCTACTCTTAAGTTGCCTTCATTCTAGCAGGGGTGCACATTGTTTCAGATGTTTAACCAAATTAATTATGATTGTGATAAATAATTCCAGGCAGCAAGAAAGAGTGCTAAAAGCACACAAGAGAGGGGGATCTACTTTCTTCTGTGAATTAGAGTAAAACCACGAAGCACAATCCCTTAAGCATTCGGGGGATCCAGATTTTTGTTTCTGTTTTTTTTGTGTGTGTGTGTTTTTGTTTGTTTGTTTTTTACTTTATCCTCTTGAAATAGAGGAAATGATACAATGTTACATTTAGACAAATTGGTGGTCACGGCTAAAAATTATACTATAAGTTTTTAAAACTATCATTGGGTAAAAAGCAAGATACAAGAACAGGAAAGTGGGATTAAAAGTAGATTCCATGTCTGCATCTCTATTCCTGCCCTGCAGAGTGGACACAGTGGGGGAAAATGGGGTGGGATGAATTGGGTGATTGGGATGGACATATATACACTCCCATGTGTAAAACAGATAGCTAGTGGGAAACTGCTGTATATCACAGGGAACTCAGCTCGGTGCTCTGTGGTGACGTTGCAGGGATGGGAGGGAGGTCCAAGAGGGAGGGGACATACGTACACATATAGTTGATTCACTTCATTGTATAGCAGAAGCTAACACAACATTGTAAAGCAACTATACCCCTATTTAAAAAAAAAAAAGTAGACTCCATATTTATGAGGTTTTGGGCAAACAGAAGTTTGCTTTTGTCACTGTTAGCTCTCCCAGGAACCTTCTCCTAAGCCATGTTCCTTAAGTAGCAAGCAGGCTGCAGGCCTCATGTCATCCTGAATCCTGGCCTTACTGTGTAACCCATCTATGACAACACATAGACCTCAGATGGCACTTCCCGGGACATGGCACCATCCCCTGTTCCATTTCTTCTGCGCTCCTTAGGCAAGAAGCAGACATACCTGAGAAATCAGATAAGGTGGATGGCAGTTCATTCAGATTCCACCTGCTTGATCACTGTTGTTGTCAGGTATTTCAATGCTTAAGCAAAGACACACTGGCAATGTGTGAATAAATCCAGACTACTTCTGCCTGTGTTGGCACCAAACCGTCCCTTCCTCTCCTGATTCAGACAGAGAAATGCTACGAATGTGGATATCAAGGTTTAGTAATCTGCCAGAAATAGTTAAAACACTTGCAAAATTAATAATGACCGCTATAACGCTTCAGAGCTGCTATGCCCCAAGGTATTGGTGTACTAGCGGCATATTATTTTTAAAAGAAATTTTAACAGCCACTTTTTCATTAAAAAAAATGCTTCATGTCAATGAGAGGTAAATGTCACTTTCAGAAAATTGAGTATTTGTGCAATTGATTTGTTTGAATATCTGGATAGCTAAGTTTTCTGGAGTTAGCTGATTGGTTTATTAAAGTCACTAGATGGCAGTACTGACTAGTTAGTATGATATTACAGTTCAGATTCAGGTGTGTTTTAAATACCAAAACAGAAACAGGAAAATAGGAAACTGAGTTCATTCACTGGTAACTCTGGGTGAGTGTATATCTTGGCATGGGGACACAGGCTTCCAAAGGTAATACTGAAGCAGTGACAAGATGTCAAAGTTATAGGAGTACTAGAAATTTCCTACAAAGTAAGTTGCAGTAGATAGAATAATATTTTTTATTTGTTTGCGGTGTTATAGTTTAGAAAGGACTTTCAGAAACATTTTTCTCGTTTAATTCTCACATCAGCCTTGGGATTTAAGTAAGGGTGGTATGATTATCTTCATTTTACCAAAAAGCTACAGAGTCTCTTAGGCCAGTAGTCCTAAAGCACTAAGGCTCCTGGTAACATAGAATTGAGGTGGACCATCTCTATACCTCCTTGACAAAATCTCACGGTTCCATCTTTTCCTTCTTTTATTGCATTGTTATGTGACTTGAATTTTATTATAGAAGGAACTGTTTAAATATTTTTGTGACCTAGAAAAATAATTTATTGTTAGCTTTCCAAAATGCAGCCCTTTTTTTTTCTTGCTTTGCGGTACGTGGGCCTCTCAGTGTTGTGGCCTCTCCCGTTGCGGAGCACAGGCTCTGGACGCGCAGGCTCAGCGGCCATGGCTCACGGGCCCAGCCGCCCCGCGGTATGTGGGATCTTCCTGGACCGGGGCACGAACCCGTGTTCCCTGCATCGGCAGGCGGACTCTCAACCACTGCGCCACCAGGGAAGCCCTGCAGCCCTCTTTTAATTGAGGGATATCTATCGAAAGAAGCTGACCATATCTATTTCTTTCTGGGCCAGCTCAAGTGAACTCTGCGGCTATGGAGCGCCCACTGTGAGCTAGGTAGCATGTTAGGTGCTAGTGGTGATAAGGAGAATGAGAGGCCTTAGAGCTGCTCATGATCCTGCCAAGAAAAGAAGCAGGAAAACTCTGACAGTAACGCAATGTGACAAGTGCAGTATTAACAGTTTGAGCAAAATGCTGGGGAGCGCGGAGGCCTGAATGATTCATTCTGACTGGAGGGGAAGTATCCTGAACTGCCAAGATAAAAGAGATGGGGGGAAAAATGCTCTGATTTTAAGCCTTTTGTTCTGCCTTGGAGAAATATGGGGAGGGACCTTCAAGATGGCAGAGGAGTGAGATGCGGAGATGACCTTCCTCCCCACAGATACATCAAAAATAGATCTACACGTGGAACAGCTCCTACAGAACACCTACTGAACGCTGGCAGAGGACCTCAGACCTCCCAAAAGGCAAGAAACTCCCCACGTACCTGGGTAGGGCAAAAGAAAAAAGAAACAACAGAGACAAAAGAATAGGGACGGGACCTGCACCAGTGGGAGGGAGCTGTGAAGGAGGAAAGTTTCCACACATTAGGAAGCCCCTTCGTGGGCGGAGACGGCGGGTGGCGGCGGGGGGGAGCTTCGGCGCCGCGGAGGAGAGCACAGCCACAGGGGTGCGGAGGGCAAAGCGAGAGATTCCCGCACAGAGGATCAGGGCCGACCGGCACTCACCAGCCCGAGAGGCTTGTCTGCTCACCCGCTGGGGTGGGCGGGGCTGGGAGCTGAGGCTCGGGCTTTAGAGGTCAGATCCCTGGGAGAGGACTGGGGTTGGCGGCTTGAACACAGCCTGAAGGGGGCTAGTGCGCCACAGCTAGTTGGGAGGGAGTCCGGGGAAAAGTCTGGACCTGCCGAAGAGGCAAGAGACCATTGTTTTGGGGTGCATGAGGAGAGGGGATTACCGCCTAAACGAGCTCCAGAGACGGGCACGAGCCGGCTGTCAACTCAGACCTCAGAGACGGGCATGAGACACTAAGGCTGCTGCTGCCGCTACCAAGAAGCCTGTGTGCGAGCACAGGTCACTATCCACACCTCCCTTACGGGGAGCCTGTGCAGCCCGCCACTGCCAGGGTCCCGGGATCCAGGGACAACTTCCCCGGGAGAACGCACGGCGCGCCTCACGCTGGTGCAACGTCACGCCGGCCTCTGCCGCCGCAGGCTCGCCCCGCACTCCGTGCCCCTCCCTCCCCCCGGCCTGAGTGAGCCAGAGCCCCCGAATCAGCCGCTACTTTAACCCCGTCCTGTCTGGAGCAGAAGCCTGAGGGCGACCTACACGCAGAGGCGGGGCCAAATCCGAAGCTGAACCCCGGCAGCTGTGCGAACAAAGAAGAGACAGGGAAATCTCTCCCAGCAGCCTCAGGAGCAGCGGATTAAATCCCCACAATCAACTTGAGTCACCCTGCATCTGTGGAATACCTAAACAGACGATTAATCAACCCAAAATTGAAGTGGTGGCTTTGGGAGCAACTGTAGACGTGGGGTTTGCTGTCTGCAACTGACATGTGTCTGATTTTTTATGTTTATCATAGTATAGTTTTTAGTGCTTGTTATCATTGGTGGATTTGTTTACTGGTTTGGTTGCTATCTTTTTTTCTATTTTATTTTAATAATTTAAAATTTTTTTAAATTTTAATTATTTTATTTTATTATTATTTTTTCTCCCTTTTATTCTGAGCCATGTGGCTGACAGTGTCTTGGTGCTCCAGCTGGCTGTCAGGTCTGAGCCTCTGAGGTGAGACAGCCGAGTTCAGGATATTGGACTACCAGAGACATAATATCAATTATGTCTGGCCCCATGTAATATCAATTGGCAAGAGCTCTCCCAGAGATCTCTGTCTCAACAGTAAGACCCAGCTCCACCCAATGGCCAGCAAGCTCAAGAGCTGGACACACCATGCCACACAACTAGCAGGACAGGAACACAATCCCACCCATTAGCAGAGAGGCTGCCTAAAATCATAATAAGTTCACAGACACCCCAAAACACACCACTGGATGCAGCCCTGCCCACCAGAAAAGATCCAGACTCACCCACCAGAACACAGGCACTAGTCCCCTCCACCTGGAAGCCTACACAACCCACTGAACCAACCTTACCCACTGGGGGCAGACGTCAAAAACGACGGGAACTATGAACATGCAGCCTGCGAAAAGAAGACCCCAAACACAGTATGTTAAGCAAAATGTGAAGACAGAGAAACACACAGCAGATGAAGGAGCAAGGTAAAAACCCACCAGACCAAACAAATGAAGAGGAAATAGGCAGTCTACCTGAAAAAGAATTCAGAGTAATGATAGTAAAGATATCCAAAACTTGGAAATAGAGTGGAGAAAATAAAAAACATTTAACAAGGTCCTAGAAGAACTAAAGAGCAAACTAACAATGATGAACAACACAATAAATGAAATTAAAAATTCTTGAGAAGGAATCAATAGCAGAATAACTGAGGCAGAAGAACGGATAAGTAACCTGGAAGATAAAATAGTGGAAATAGGGCTTCCCTGGTGGCGCAGTGGTTGAGAGTCCGCCTGCCGATGCGGAGGACGTGGGTTCGTGCCCCGGTCCGGGAAGATCCCACATGCCGTGGAGTGACTGGGCCCGTGAGCCATGGCCGCTGGGCCTGCACGTCTGGAGTCTGTGCTCTACAACAGGAGAGACCACAGCAGTGAGAGGTCCGCGTACCACAAAAAAAAAAACAAAAAAAATAGTGGAAATAACTTCCACAGAGCAGAATAAAGAAAAAAGAATGAAAAGAATTGAGGACAGTCTCAGAGACCTCTGGGATGATGTTAAACGCACCCACATTTGAATTATAGGGGTCCCGGAGGAGAAGAGAAAAAAAAGGGACTGAGAAGATATTTGAAGAGATTATACTTGAAAACTTCCCTAAAATGGGAAAGGAAATAGTCAATCAAGTCCAGAAAGCGCAGAGAGTCCCTGCGCTTTACAGGATAAATCCAAGGCAAAACACACCAAAGCACATATTAATCAAACTATCAAAAATTAAATACAAAGAAAAAATATTAAAAGCAGCAAGGGAAAAGCAACAAATAACATACAAGGGAATCCCCATAAGGTTAACAGCTGATCTTTCAGCAGAAATTCTGCAAGCCAGAAGGGCGTGGCAGGACATATTTAAAGTGATGAAAGGGAAAAGCCTACAACCAAGACTACTTTACCCAGCAAGGATCTCATCAGATTCAATGGAGAAATTAAAAACCTTACAGACAAGCAAAAGTTAAGAGAATTCAGCACCACCAAACCAGCTTTACAAAAAATGCTAAAGGAACTTCTCTAAGTGAGAAACACAAGAGAAGGAAAAGACCTGCAAAAACAAACCCAAAACAAGAAAATGGTAATAGGAACATACCTATCAATAATTACCTTAAATGTAAATGGATTATATGGTCCACCAAAGATATAGACTGGCTGAATGGATACAGAAGCAAGACCCATATATATGCTGTCTAAAAGGGAACCACTTCAGACCTAGGGACACATAAGACTGAAAGTGAGGGGGTGAAAAAGATATTCCATGCAAAGGGAAATGAAAAGAAAGCTGGAGTAGCAATTCTCATATCAGACAAAATAGACTTTAAATAAAGATTTTTATGAGAGACAAAGAAGAACATTACATAATCAAGGGATCAATCCAAGAAGAAGATATAACAATTGTAAATATTTATGCACCCAACATAGGAGCACCTCAATACATAAGGCAAATGCTAACAGCCATAAAAGGGGAAATCGACAGTAACACAATAATAGTGGGGGACTTTAACACCTCACTTTCATCAATGGACAGATCATCCAAAATGAAAATAAATAAGGAAACACAAGCTTTAAATGACACATCAGACAAAATGGACTTAATTGATATTTATAGGTTATTCCATCCAAAAATATATACTTTCTTCTCAAGAGCTTATGAAACATGCTCCAGGATAGATCATATCTTGGGTCACAAGCCTAGTCTCAGTAAATTTATGAAAACTGAAATTGTATCAAGTATCTTTTTCAGCCACAACACTATGAGACTCAATATCAATTACAGGAAAAAAACTGTAAAAAATACAAACACATGGAGGCTAAACAATATGCTCCTCAATAACCAAGAGATCACTGAAGAAATCAGAGGAAATCAAAAAATACCTAGAAACAAATGACAATGAAAACACGATGACCCAAAACCTATGGGATGCAGCAAAAGCACTTCTAAGAGGGAAGTTTATAGCAATACAATCCTACCTCAAGAAACATGAAAAATATCAAACAAACAACCTACCTTACACCTAAAGGAACTAGAGTAAGAAGAAAAAAAACAAAACCCCAAAGTTTGCAGAAGGAAAGAAATCATAAAAATCAGATCAGAAATAATTGAAAAACAAATGAAGGAAACAGTAGCAAAGATCAATAAAACTAAAAGCTGTTTCTTTGAGAAGATAAACCAAACTGATAAACCACTAGCCAGACTCATCAAGAAAAAAAGGGAGAAGATTCAAATAAACAGAATTAGAAATGAAAAAGGAGAAGTAACAACTGACACTGAAGAAATACAAAGGATCATGTTGGATTGCTACAAGCAACTATATGCCAATAAAATAGACAACTTGGAAGAAATGGACAAATTCTTAGAAATGCACAACCTTCCGAGACTGAACCAGGAAGAAATAGAAAATATAAATAGACCAATAACAAGTAATGAAATTGAAACTGTGTTTTAAAATCTTCCAACATGGGCTTCCCTGGTGGCACAGTGGTTGAGAGTCCGCCTGCCAATGCAGGGGACACGGGTTCGTGCCCCGGTCCGGGAAGATCCCACATGCCGTGGAGCGGCTGGGCCCGTGAGCCATGGCCGCTGAGCCTGCGTGTCCAGAGCCTGTGCTCCGCAACGGGAGAGGCCACAACAGTGAGAGGCCCGCGTACCACCAAAAAAAAAAAAAAAAAAATGAGACGTACCACAATGTTCATTGCAGCACTATTTACAATAGCCAGGACGTGGAAGCAGCCTAAGTGTCTGTCAACAGATGAATGGATAAAGATGTGGCACATATGTACAATGGAATATTACTCAGCCATAAAAAGAAACGAAATTGAGTTATTTGTAGTGAGGTGTGTGGACCTAGAGTGTGTCATGCAGAATGAAGTAAGTCAGAAAGAGAAAAACAAATACTGTACGGTAACACATATGTAATCTGTGTAATATGTAGTCTAAAAAAAAGTTCTGAAAAACCTAGGGGCAGGACAGGAATAAAGCTGCAGACGGGAGAATGGACTTGAGGGCAAGGGAAGAGGAAGGGTAAGCTGGGATGAAATGAAATGCTTATTGATATATATACACTACCAAATGTAAAATAAATAGCTACTTGGAAGCAGGTGTATCGCATGGGGTGATCAGCTCGGTGATTTGTGACGACCCAGAGGGGTGGGATAGGGAGGGTGGGAGGGAAGCTACGGGGGAGGGGATATGGGGTTATATGTATACGTATAGCTGACTCACTTTGTTATACAGCAGAAACTAACACAACATTGTAAAGCAATTATACTCCAATAAAGATTAAAAAAAAATTACATCTATCAACATTAAAAACAAAGAAATACAGGGAAAGACAACATTCAGAAAACAAATACTGTAAGATTTACAAAAAAAATAAAAAAGACATCTCATGACTTACAGAGCGAGAATCACCTAGTTGGGAAGTTTCCCAAAGTTAATTAAATACACTTTGGAAATGATATTAACTGTAATGGAACCCTGTGACTTAAGATCGTTAGTGCCCCCTCAAGTAGATGATGTCTACATAACATTCATCCTATAGAACCAAATGATAGATGCCACCTGTGCACTTGCCGGCTCTAGAAGTGTAGACCAGTGGTCTGAGCTTGAATTGGTGGTATACTGGTGACTACTGGCCCCCTGTATACAAAACCCTTGATCTACAGCATTTGGTATTTGCTGATTTCTGTGGTATAAATACGCCCATCATGATCAATTTCAAATTACGAATATAATGTCACCAATTGCGGAGTTGGGAAATGCTGTGCACATGTGGCTCTCATGAAACAATACAAGCCAATCTGAGCAGGTCCAGAGCACAACACCTGGACTCCTCATGTCATAACAGGAAGCACTCAACCAGCAATTCTAATTTCTGGCACTGCCGCTAAAGAGCTATGTAAACTCAGGCTATCACTTAAAGTTTGCCATTTAATTTGCTTAAAGTCTGTTGAGCACTGTGTGTTAGGTGCTATGACATGTTTTAATCCTTTTTACAGTTCTGAAAGTAGACGTGATTATGTCCATTTTACAGATGAGAAACTGAAGCTCACAAGCATTAAGTGATTTCTTTCTCATGCGATAATGAGTACCAGAAATATGAAGTGCTGTGGAACTTGAAGGACAATTGTCTTGTTAGCGTAAATTAAAATGCCATTCTCTGCTCTCACAATTTGAGCTGTTGGAAGATTTGTTTGGGGAACGATATTTCCTGCATAGCTCTCTTTAGTTCTAGATCCATCCTCATTTACTCGACGATTGTACCATTTCTTGGGAATATGGGAAGTGTCGTCCAAAGACCAGTTTGTTGAAATGTTTGCCTTTATTTGAAATGTCCTGAAGAGTTTAACTTTTTATTGTTATTGCTCATGAAATACTCCTATTAAAACTGGAGTTTTCATTTTACTGTTTATAATGTAACATTCACTTAAAAATACAGTAGATACAAAAAATAAATTGAGGGGGATAAGGGGTTGGATTGGGAGTTTGGAATTAGCAGATGGAAACTATTATATATAGAATGGATAAACAACAAGGTCCTACTACATAGCACAGGGAACTATATTCAATATCCTGTGATAAACCATAATGGAAAAGAATATGAAAAAGAATGTACGTATATAAATAACTGGATCATTTTGCTGTACAGTAGAAATTAACACAACATTGTAAATCAACTATACTTCAATAAGTTTAAAAAAATTGAAAACAAAAGTTTCGCATCAGATAACCCTCGTTGTTGTTTAAAAAGCTACAAAAGTATAGAAGTAGAAATTTTGAATACTACAGAAAGATATAAGACAAAACGTGATAGTCACTCCCTTCTTCACATGTCTTTCTCCCCATAGATAATTACTATTCTGGGAAAGATAATTTTCTTGCTCAGACTGTCTCTGCCTTTCAATTTTAATTGGAAAATAGAGCACATAGCTTATAAAATGGGGATATGCCCCTCTATTTTGTCATAGTTTTTATATGACTGTTAGATGATTTTAGAAAGTCCTTTGTTTTGACTGTGAAATGCAAGTCTTTTTTTTTTTTTTTTGCTGCTTGTGACATGTCCCCAAATCATCGTTTGATCCTCAATAGCAGAATCATGTAATATTTATAACAAGACTGTTTATATGAGTTGCAATAGCTCTTAAACATTTCTTCTGGGAATTCCCTGGACATCCAGTGGTTAGGACTTGGTGCTTTCACTGCCAAGGGCCTGGGTTTGATTCCTGGGCAGGGAACTAAGATCCTGCAAGCTTTGCGGCATAGCCATAAATACATACATACATACATACATACATACATATATACATTTCTTCCCAAGCTATTACTTTTATTTTGAATTAATTTGGAATAATCCATTACTGAAAAAAAATCATCCTGTTTTTGGTTTGGTTGCAATAATTTGATGGAAAGAATCCTTATGACTTCCATAAATAGTCAATACTATTCCTTCTGAATCTGAATAGGGTGGCCTACAGGCCCTAAGAGGTCTAGTCCCAGGTACCTTTCTGATCCCTTCTCCTACCGTTCTACTCTTCCTTCTTTTCTTTGCCAACCACGCTGATCTCCTTGCTTTCCTCAAGGAATGCCAGACATGCCTAGCTTCAGAGCATTTGCTCTCATTTTCCCTGAGTTTGGAGTGTTTTCCCCTCAGCTGTAGGAATGCCTGGGCCTCCCACCTCCTCCAGGTCTTCACTCAGATGTTAACTCCCTGCGTACTTTATTTAAAGTCGTAATCCTCTCACTACAATGCTTATCCTCCACACTGCATTGCTTTTCTCCTTATCATTTACCTGGCACACTATTTTTAGGGGCATTTGTGGTACAAGTGAAGAAGTCTCTGGTCCCTAGCCCCAGTGCTTACTCTTAGGGTGACACAATGGGGGCCAGATCAAATGTCCTACATAAGAAGCTGGACACACCATAGGTGAGAGACCAGGAAAATTATAATACTTCTCTGCTTAGAAAGGGGAAGGAAGAAACTGTCCTCCTCCTTGGAAAAGTAATGAGGCCAAATTATAACTTCAAACTTGGGTGTGTAAATAAAATCTCTTTGTGTCTCTGCTTTTCCAGCCTAAGAATGTCTCCAAGTTCCTGGGCTTCATTCCTCCTTGAAATCTAAATACTTAGGGAGGTAGCCTTCAGTCTTCCTGTGACCCTGGGGCACCTCTAATAAGCTGTATCAGAACAATTAACTAGACAGACTGCTGCAGATCTAATTCTCATAGCCTATGAAAAGTCTCAGGAGGCTAAGTTTCTTCACAGGAAGATTAAGAAATCGGGGTAGTTTTATCTCACTGCAGAGCTGCTGGTGAATGCTGGCTTTCAATGACTCTCAAAGGTTGTTGCTGGGTTTCATTGCTGAGTCACACATGCAGGTTCTACCCAGGGTATCTGGAAAAGTGTGAATAATAATTTGTTTCCTGATCATGTTAAAATTGCTGTTCAGAATTTTATAGCATAAATGTAGAACCATGTCTTCACTACAACTCTGGGAATAGTAATAACAATATTCCTAGACTGTAATCTCTCTAAATGTTGATTGCAACTCTTCCTTCCCCATTGTGTCACCAGTGGGAAACGTAGGCAGCGGGTCTCTGGATTGAGCGAGAGCTATCTTATTTACACTAGAAATGTTTGTCCTTTTTCTGGTGTAGCTTGAGACTGGGGACACTGTAGCACAATGTTACTACATAGATTATAGACAAGAGATGACATCGATCAGAAGGTTGGTTGCATTTTGAGGCAAACGTCTGAAACACTTCATAGAAGATGTGTGTAGCCACACCTGGAGGACTGCCTCATATGTAGCATGAAGCCTGCAGAGAAGATGGGACAGCTGCCCTGGATTCCAGCAGTGCAGGGCACTCAGGGTAAAGGAAATCTACTGCCACTTTCCTTGGGTTCTGTAAACCAAAGAGGGAACCTGAAGTCAATAACAGTTGAAATACGGAAGAGTGAGGGATAACCCGTGGCCCACACAAATGGCTCATGCCCAAAGGTCATGGTGGACCTTTGGTAGCTCAGAGCCCTGAACTTGTCCAGTGTGTGCTATGAGTGAGACTCACTCAGTGTGGACACATTAGCATCATTCTGGCAGCCCAGTCTTGTGTGATACCAGCAAATAAATTCCATGCTGGCTAGTGAGAGTGGTCCTGTCAGCAGGTCACTTCCTGAAATTGGGCCAAGGGACCCCTGGATGCCTCCATAATCAAGCTCATACATTGTCATAGTGGTGCTGGTGGTAGAGTTGTACAACACCCTGAAGGAGGAAAAGGGGGACCAGTGACCACAGATGTCCTGGTCTGCATCACCACCCTGATGTTACTGCTGACCCTGGCTCATCCCAGGCACTGGAGAGAGTTCTTTAGGTTGAGGAAGTTTCCTTTTATTCCAAGTTTGTTGATTATTTTTATCATGGAGGGATGTTGGATTTTGTCAGATGCTTTTTCTGTGTCTGTTGAAATGACCACATAGATTTTATCCTTTATTCTACTGGTATGGTATGTTAATTGATTTCGGTATGTTAAGCTAACATTGGATAGATTCCACTGGTTCGTGGTTATATAATCCTTTTTATATGTTGCTGGGTTTAGTTTGCTAGTATCCAGTTGAAGAATTTTGTGTCTATATTCATAAGAGATATTAGTCTGTAATTTTCTTCTCTTGTAGTGCCTTTGGTGTTGGTATTGGCATTTGTATCAGGGTAATGCTGGCATCATGGAATGAGGGAAGTGTTCCCTCTTCTGTTGTTTGGAAGAGTTTGCAAAGAATTTTTCTTTAACTATTTGGTAGAATTTATCAGTGAAATCATGTGGAGCTGAGCTTATTTGGGGGGGAAGTTTTATTACTGATTCAATCTTTTAACACATTATAGATCTTATAAATTTAAAAAATTTTCTTGAGTCATTTTTTGGTGGTCTATGCCCTTCTAAGAATTTAGACTAAATGTAACCTTTAATCTGAGGGAGGACTGTACAGAGGGAGGCCTGTAATTTGTTCTCCTTTTCCAAGTGTCTTAAGGTGGAATGCAAGTATATTGATTTGTGATCTTTCTTCCTTTGTCATTTTGTGAGTTAATTTTTATTCGTCTCAAGTTACTTTCTAGTTTCTCTTGTGATTTCTACTTTGACCTATTGGTTGTTTAGGAGTATGTTGTTTAATTTCCATGTAGTTGTGAATTCTCCAAAATTCTTTAGCAATTGATTTCTAAATTCATTCCATGCTGATCAGAGAACATGTTTTCAATACTTTTTGTATGTTTTCAATACTTTTGTATGTTTTCAGTACTTTTTAAATTTATTGAGGCTTGTTTTATGGCCTAACATGAGGTCTCTCCTAGAGAATACCCAGCGTGTGCTTGAAAAGAATGATATTCTGTTGTTGCTGGGTGGAGGGTTTTATAGATGTCTGTTAGGTCTAGTGGTTTATAGTGTTGTTCAAGTCATCTGTTTCTTTATTCATCTTCTGCTTCATTGTTCTATCCATTATTAAAGTCTCCAGCTATAGATTAATTGTGTACATCTTTAATTCTGTCAGCTTTTGCTTCATATATTTTGGCGCTCTGTGTATGTGTGTATATATATATATGTATTTCCAATTGCTATATCTTCCTAGTTATTTGACCCCTTTAGCGTTATAAAATGTCTTTCTTTATCTGTAGTAACTTTTTTTAATTTTAAAGTCTATGTTGTCAAGTATTAGTATATATCTTCCAGTTTGATTTGGTTGTTGGTTGAATCTTTCTCCATCCTTTCACTTTCAGCCTGTTTATATCTTTGATTTACAAGTGTTTTCCTTATAGACAGCGTATAGCTGTATCTTGCTCTTTTATCCAGCCTGGTGATCTCAGCCTTTTGATTGGATTGTCTACTATGTTCATACTGAATGTTATTATTGACATAGTTGAATTTACATCTATTTTACCTTTTGTTTTCTATATGTCTTATGTCTTTTTGGTTCCACTGTTCCTACTTCACTGTTTTCTTTTGTGTTAAGTGAATATTTTCTAGTGTAACACTTTAATTCCTTTAATTATATTTCAAAAGTTATTGAGTTAATTTCTTAGCGGTTGTTCTAGGGCTTATGATATGCATCCTAACTTATCAGAATCTACTTCAAACTTATACCAACTTAATTCCAGTGAGATACAGAAATTTTACCTCCGTATAGCTCTATTCCCTCTTCCTTTTTTGTGCCATTATTATTGCATATATTACATTTATGTATGCTACAGATCCAACAATACCTTTTTATAATTGTTACTTTATTAATTCTATGCCTTTTAAAGAAGTTGAGAGAGGAAAGGACAGCAAAAATGTATTTATAGAGTTTGTTATGTTAACTTTTTTTTTTTCCCTACCATTTCTTGTTCTCTTCGTTTGTTCCTATGGATTCAAGTTACCATTTGGTTACATTTCCTGTCAACATAGCTTTGTTCCCACACATTCTTTGTGATGTTATTGTCAAATATATTTCTAGATGTTATTGTTCCATGATGTAATTATATACATATTGTTTTACACAATTACTTTTGAAATCAGCTAATGGAAGAAAGGAAAAGAAATATACAATTATACTGTGTTTTATAATTACATCTTTACCTTATTGGTATTCTTTGTTTTTTATATGTGGGTATGAATTTGTCTCTGGTTCCACTTGCTTTCAGCCTGAACAATTTCTTTAGTACTTCTTGTAGAGTAAGTCCACTAGCAACAAATTCTCAGTTTTTGTTTTCATGGGAATGACTTTATTTTGCCTTCATTTTTGAATGTTAGTTTTGCTAGACATAAGATACTTGGTGGATAGTTTTATTTTTTATTTTTTCCTTTCAGCCCTTGGAATATGATATCCCACTGCTTTTCGGCTTCCATTGTTTCACAGGTAAAGTTAGCTTTTAGCTTATTAGGGCTCCCTTGTGTGTGATGAGTCTGTTTCTCCTACTGCTTTCAGGATTCCTCTTTCTCTTTGCTTTTCACCATTACCACTATGATCTGTCTGGATGTGGATCTCTTGTATTTGGTTATTGAGCTTCTTGGATGTGTAGGTTCATGTTTTTCATCAAATGTGGTAGTTTTTCAGCCATCATTTCTTCAAAATATTTTTTAGCTCTTGTCACTTTCTCCTCTCCTCTGATACTCTCATTACACAAATGTTGGTAAATTTGATACTGCCCTCTCATTCTGTGAGTCTGTTAATTTTTTTCGTTCTTTTTTCCTCTCTTCTTGAGATGGTTCTTCAAGTTTGTCAGTTCTTTCCTCTGCCAGCTCAAATCTACTACTGGGCAACTCTAACAAATTTTTCACTTTGGTTATATACTTTTCATATAATATGTATGTTTGTATATTTATTTATTTATACACATATATAAATATATATAGTTTAATATATATATATATAATTTCGGTCTCTTTATTGATGTTCTCTATTTAATCAGATATTGTCATCATACCTTTGTTTACTTATTGAAGCATGGTTTCCTTTGTTCTTTGAACAAAGAAGTTAGGTACCTAGAGAGTCATATTATTATTACTTTTTCTACAACTGGGGTGTCACTTAGTTGAGTCCTGCACTGTTTATTTAGATGGAGCAACGGAGAGCAGAAAGTGCAATTTACCATCGTCTAGTCTCCGATTAAATGGTGAATTCTCTTTTGGGTGGAAGGACATCGGCTCAGTGAAATTGTAAATGGCCACTTACCTCTTGGAAGTGACTCATTGCTAGTCTGTTTTTCCTATGTCTCCCATAATAGGACAGTAAACAATTCAAGGGCAGGGTTATTTGTTCTTTTTTGATTCCTTGGTGCTTCACCAAGCATCTCCCAGCACACACCTACAGGCCTATTTAAATAATAATTATCCCACACTGAGTCAGAGCAAATAATAAAGCTTACTGTAGATTCATTTCAAACCCCAGTGAACAGGAAAGTCAAAACCTGGGAAATAAAACTAAAAAATAACTCAGCCTCTCTCAAGCTCCAATAACAACTTATACAGGCCAATGGCAAGTAGTGTCTGAAATATTATCATCACTTCAAACTGTCGAATCACTTTTTCATCTTAATTTAGAGATGGATCTCTTATGTACTCATAGTCAGTCATTATATAGTGATTAAGGAGAGTTAATAAAATATTATTTCTAAATACTGTACCGAAATTAACTCATTTATCAGAACACCCCGAGGTAGATAATATTACGACCTCCATTTTACAGGTGACGTAACAGACGTGTAAATGTTCGGAACTGCCCAGAGTCACGCAGCTAACGGTGAGACCAGAGGGATTTGATCCTAGGCAGTTTACGTTAGAAACCCCAAACTCTTAGCATGTAGGCTCTTTTGACATCTGCTTATTGAAATATAAATTTAAAGAGCATGTTTTGAAGTGTTCTCCCAATTTTGTTCCCATTGGAACATTATGGGAATTTCTCTGTTCCCAGTATGCCCTTTTCCCTATCCCTGCACCTTGTCTAATATTATGTCCTTGGGAAAAGAGTGGGAGTAGGTCTAAGAAGTTATGACATAGGGAGATTGCTTGGCCATACAGAAAGAAGTGGGAAACCGCAGATTCTGTTGCCTGCTTTCTTTCCTGCTCATAGATCACACTTCTCTGTTTCTTAGAATGTCTTTTGATTTTTGTTGTAAACTGGACTTTTTAGATAATATATCATAACATTTCTGGAAATTGATCCCTCCATTCTGAGGCTTTTTGTTGTTGTTTGCTTGTTTAATATTTTAGTGATTTGGCTAGATTATTTTAGTGAAGTCTTGTTCAGCCTGACGCTCTTTGAGAGATACTGTAGCCCTGGACTGAGAGTTGGGTAGAGGAATCCTCATCTTCTTGGCCACATTCATGCAAAGTGGAGTTTCCGTTCTACTTGGTGGAGGGATCGGGAAAGGGGTTATGGCTCAAATGTTACACACTCTGGTCATTCTTACCAACATTCAATAGATTTTATTAAATGAATGTTTCTTCATTTGCTATATGCCTGTAGGATAATTTAGAGACACTTTAATGGTATTTTAAAAAGGAATTTTCAGCAGTTATGGTTGTTTTGTAGTGAAAAGTTTCTGCAGAGCTGCTCACATCACCATTATGGATGTTGTCTCCTCACATGATATTCAACCAGTAATAGAAGTTAAACTTCATTGAACAGTTAATATTGCTAGAGAGAAGTCCAGGAGTTTTACATGTTGTAACTCGTGGAATTTTTGCCTCAAGTTTATGAAGTAGTTACTGCTATGGTCCCCATTTTATAGATAAAGAATCTGAGGGGCACGGAGTTTGAGTATCTTACACAAGCTGTTGAGTAGAGAGCAGGATTTGAATCCAAGCAAGCAGTCTGCCTCCTAAGCCCACGCTCTCAACCCTTACGCTATTTATTACCATTGCTCGAACAATTCAAAGCCTCAAAGTTGCTGACACTGTGCACACAATCACACCAGACCCCCTTCATATTATAACCAAATACTTGTTCCCACAGAATGAAAGTCCTTCAAATGACTTGTATGGCTCCTGACCCACTCAGAAATTAGAATTTTAAACTATGTACAAAATAGTCTTACTTCCTTTATTTCCTCTTATTCTTCTCAGCCCACCCAAAGGGTCACATGTGTGGTTTGGTTCCTTCTTTAGCATCTACACTGGGTCACCTTCCTCTTGAATTGGTGGAACTCCTTAATCACTTCCAGTGGTGATTAAGTCTAATTTTGTATCTTTCATGTATCTTAAATCTAAAATTCTGCAGGGTAAACAGGTTACCGTACAACTCAGAACCAGATTTTTCTTTGTAGCTTACTTCTTAATCACTGCTTCCTTCAGAAAATAGCATTTTCAGAGCTGAAGTGATGCTCCCAAGGTCTAAAAACATTTTAATAAAAATGTGTGTTCAATGTTTGGGACTGAATTGTGTCCACTCCCCCAGACTTCATCCCCTATGGGACTAATCCCCAATATGACTATATTTGGAGATAAGGATTTTAGAAAGGTAATTAAGGTTAATTGGGGTCATAAGGATGGGGCCCAAATCTGATAGCACTGACGTCTTTATAAGAAAAGGAAGAGACATCAGAGATTGCTCTCTCTCTCTCCACACATGCACAGAGAACATGTGAGGACCCAGAGAGAAGATGGCCATTTACATGTCAAGAAAAGTGGCCTTATCATAAACCAGCCTTGATGGCATCTTGATCTTGGACTTCTAGCCCCCAGAAATCTGAGAAAATAAATTTTTGTTGTTTAAGCCCCAAGTCTGTGGTATTTTGTTATGGCTACTCTGGCAAACTAATACATTAACCTTACCCATATTATTTGGAAGGCAGCTATGCTCACCACTGTATCACCACCGCCAGCTACTCTTATTATTTGAAGGAAATTGGGAAACGGAAAGAGAGCTGAGAGAAAAAAAAAAAAAAAGACAAAGCTTTGTTGTTTTAGCTTCGTTAGGCTATCATTCAATCTTTGCCATCTCTTTGGAGTCTACCACCTGTCAGCTTAAACGTTATTTGAACAAACCTCCCATTAACAATGTACCTACATGGGGCAGGAGTTTGAAAGTCCACTCTCATACAAATGGCTTTCTCTTAAAGCAGCATCCAAACACTACTACCTCACGGGAAAATTCAGGTATTTATTGTGGTATTTACTCCAATCTCTAGGTTTCCCTGAGGTTAATTTTCTCTTTAGGGCCTAAATGTGTAGGCTCTCTTTAGGGCGTAGCCTGCACACTGGTGGGAGGAAGTGGGAAAAGAAGCCAAGATTTTGGACTTTCTTTTGCCTTGAAATTGCCAATTCATGTTCTTTTATTATTTTTCTAATTCCAGATGAATCCTAAGGCTTTTTATCCTTGTGTCTGTTGACATCCTAGGCCTGAACCCTCAGATGTCATAGGAAATGCAATGACTTATGCCATGGACTCTTCCCAGAACCTTTGCTTTTCCCAGCTTCTTAATCTCCCAGGTCCTAATAACTTCTCTCATCATGATGTCAGCTTACATCTCACTGTGGCTACCTGTTTTGCCATGCAATGGCCTGACTGACCCTCTGAACTTGGACTTGGATCTCAGCTCTAGATGAAACCAAAATATGCAGGGAAAACACTTTGGTCTGAGGCAAGGAAACTTTCACCCTCCAACAACCAGCACCACCACCAGCCTAAAATCTGCCTGTGACCTTTGAGGGGGACTGCTTTCCCCAATCAAAACCAGATCTGCTCACACCATGCAGTTTATAGCCCATCAAGACCGTGACGCACTAGCATCTTGAAGGGCAAAACTCTGACTGTCCAACTCTATCTTTGCTAAGACTAGTGAGGTAGAATAATTTTTGACATAGTAATTCATAGTTTTTCTTATATTTCCTTATTCCCATCCTCTGCCTTCAAAAAACTGTCGGACTCTAAGCTTCTTTGGCCAATGGGAGGTTTGTGGCATGGTAGAAAACAGAATTTACATTGCAAAAATGCAAGACATATCATACCTTGACTTTTATTTTTAGTCTAATCCCTCTGAGGAGATTGTGGTAGGTCTTCTCTGAAGGTGAGCAAGAGAACCTTGGAGGGAGAAGAATCTCCTTCAGGAAAAGAGTGATTCTCTGAGATGGGGAGATGGTGAAATCTCTGGGCTTCTCGAATGGCACACATACATGCCTTGCTCCTTTTTGGGACCCCCATGTATCTGGTAGAGAGAGGAATGGCTGTGTGATTTCCCAAAGAATCATTTGCTCTACGCAGGAATGAGAGCAGTAGACTTGCAGAATTTGGGAGACAGTGGTACAATGGAAATTTCCATGGTAACTAGCATAGAGGCTTTACAATTGGAAGGGTCTCCAGAATGCCTTGCTAATGATAAAACCATGAGGGTCATTACACTAAAATAACTGAGGTTCAATTTCAAACCAGCCTGGCCAGGTGAGGATTGACATATGAAATCAGGTTGGGTTATTGTTAATAAACATATTGGACTCTTTCTTTTTGAGATTATAAGCTGAGATTTCTGTGTACTCTCTGGAACTTCACCTGTACATGCAGCTGTCCCTACAGTTTGGCATTCCTAAACAATCCAGATTCAGACTTAGCAAGGAATCTCAAGCCTCATCAGTGTGAGACCTTGACTTCTTCTGCAAGGAACACTGTCAAATTCCTTGCAGTTGCAGGTATCACCACTAGAGGCCTCCCTAAAGAGGAAGCGTCACTGTTGGTGGGGACTTCATCTTCTAAAGCCCTGATCACTGAACATGTACTCAGTTTGGTCAGATGAGGTAGAATAGTGGTGTTGATTAATATTTGGGAAGAGTAAAAGAGAAAGAAGAAAAAAAAAAGTGAGGGGAGGATGAAGAAAATGAGAGAATGTGAATATGAACCTACATGTAAACTTTGAGTTTTAAACCCAGCACATCACAGACTGTTTATCCCCATGCTACCCAAACCCTCTAGAGTATTGCCTTGGCTTCTGGCGCATCTTTGGGAAGGGATGGAGGAATTCTGAACACCCTCTGGGGTAGTAATGCCATAAGTATTTGACTCTCTCCTTTAGTAGATTGTAAGCAAATGCAACCCAAAACCAGGCATGGAGTTTTATTCAGAGACATATTTGTAGTACCTACCACATTTCTAGACATACAGTAGGTACCAGAAATTTTTGTTGAGTGAATGAAGGAGCCATATCTTCAACTGTTGTCACAACAGTGGGACAAGATGAAGGAGCTGAATAATTTAAATGAGAGGTGGTAAGAAATAACCCACCATAGTTTTCTAAGGCACCAGGGAAACTGCTTCAGTCTTATGCCTTTTCTCCACATTTTCTTGTAGACTTTGGTGGAGAGTGTGGATCTCCTGGGTTCAAGTCCTGGTCTTGCCACTTACGAACTTTGTGACTCTGTGCTCTCTGGACCTGAGTTTCTTCTGTAATAAAGTAAGTGCATTGTTGTAAAATCCAGATAAAATAGTACCTGTGGAAATATGTTATAAAGTAAAAGATATCATATGGTGTTAAGGTGACATTACCACAAATATCAGTGCTTCTTTCTTTACAGTTGAACTAAAAGACCTGATAAAACAAATATTTTTTAGGAGCATCTAAATATCTGTTTGTATGGTACTTACACACACACGAACACACACACCATCACAAACACACATCCCATCCCTCATTCCTCCCCCATACCACACATACATCACAGCTCTGAAAACATTACATTTCTTTCCATGTGGCTGGCAACATCTGGTGATTAACAGTTAAATAAAATTAATGAGACCTTCCATTTTTATTAGTCACGTAGTCATCCATTGGAAGCAGTAGCGCTTTCCAGAAGGTCTCTGTTTTCTAATTCCCTTAAGTTCCAAGTTTCCCTGGCTGACCTGGCTTTGAACTGTGCTCCCTTGTAGATAAAAGGAAGGTATTTGGCTTCTTACAAAGAGCTAACCTTTCCCTATGCATCTCATTGCAAGACTTCCACTCATCCCCACTGTGCTTGCTGTAAATCAGAGGCCCTTCTGCTTTGATGTTTACTTCTTTTTATTTCTTTATTTCTTTTTTGTCTATAATACCAAATATTCTATTTGTGTGTGTGTGTGTATTACGTGTGACAAGCTTGTTCTATAGTGAATGCTAATGACTTTCTTAGCCACGGGCATTTTATTGTGATAGCCTCATGTTTAAATTGAAAAATAATTTATACTCCACCATGCCCTGGCAACATCCATTGATACCAATATGGAAATAGTGTGGAATTGGACATTTTCTTGTGACATATTGCTTAATAAGTTATAAGCATTAGCCTATCAGATCTGACAGTGGTACATAAATGACAACCTAAACAACCATTTACAATATCAGGTGGGTTATGGTTCAGCATGAATATTTATTATGATTTAATATGAATACTTAATATCCAGTATAAAAGGATTTATATGTCATTACGAGTAGAATTAAAGGTGCTTTGGTGACTTTAACATTTAAAAGTCATAGAGTTTAACAGCTTCACTAGGATCTTCATATTCTAAATGATTGATTTTAAAGCGCTGTAGGTTTGAAGAGGTGACTAGCAAACTCATTTCAATTGCATTAAACTACAAAGAAAATGAATCCTTAGACACCATCTGGTGATTTATCAAAACAGATAAGAACATTTTCATGCTTACTGTTTCAAATGAAATGAATGCAAAGTAAAAATTTTCTCTTAATACAGTAGGTAAAAATATGCTAATTATTTTTCTTACTTTTAAAATTCTTCCTTCTCCATCAGACCATGAGTATTATTTAATACTTACTAGCATCCAAGAAGATATCTTAAAATTCCCTAACTCATTTACCCCATTTGAGCAACTTGGCCATGGTTATGCCAGCTGGGTGATGGCACCCTGAAATCCAACTTTCTGGCTTCCTTTCATATGTCATTCTGCACTTCCGTTGGATTGAAAGCAGAAATAAATTTGGCGATGTTACAAGTCTCTGAGATCTTGGAATTTGACCAATTTTTAAGTGATTTGTATGTGTCATGGGTGGCTCAACATAATAAAAAAATAACAACTGCAATGTATATAATACTTTATAAAGGACTTTTCACATTCAACATATTCCTAGATTCTTATAACCATTCTGTGAAGCAGCTATCAGTGCTCTTATTTTCTTGGTGAAGAAATTTAAGCTCAGAGCAGTTTAATAAATTGTTTGCAGTCAGAGAGCAAGTGAGTAGCAGGGTTGTGATTCAGTCATAGCACCATCGGTTACATAGTTGATATTCTTTCCACTGCCCCATTTTTACCTTGCAACCTGGGGTCATTAAAAAAATGTAGTGTTTATAATTACCTTGGGAGACTATATGTCCTGGTATGTCGAAAAGAATCCCTGTGTCCATGTAAAAAATGTGAAAAATAACCTGAGCCTTTTGCCTTATGTTCTGAATTCTTGAGTTAGGCCTGCTGACCGGGAGTTGCAGTAAGTGAAAGCATCTAGGGAAGGATGAGAGTTTATCCTGGCTTGGAGGAGAGTGTGCACCTTGGATGAAATGGCAGAAAAGAGCTAAAGAAATTGCGAGGAGATGATGCTCTATCATTGTCCAAATTTGCTTTCTTAAACTGTGAAGACTGAACATACTAGTTAAAAGAGCTATACAAACTACAAATGGCAACTGGATCTTTTAGCAATAACACTGTTAGAAAAAGAAGGACCTAGAGAGAGAGGGTGAGTATTAAGATTACCATCTTGTGGCAGGGATGGAGGTAGAAAAATAAATGCTCAGACCTTTAAAGAGAAAACAATAATTCTGCGTCTACATTATTGTCCACTGAGGTTTGAATGCCAGAAGTTCTGAGCCAAGAAAGAGATGGCTTGGGAGATGGAGTATTAGTAATCTACTGCTAATTACCACAAATGTTCAAGGTTTAAAGTAACAATGTTTATTACTTCAAAGTTTCTGTGGGTCAAGAATTCTGGTGCAGCTTACCTGGATGGCTCTGGTTCAGGGTCTCTAATGAGGCTGCAGTCATCTCAGTGCTTGACTGGGGAGAGCGGATCTTCTAAGATGACTCACTCACATGGCTGTTGGCTGGAGGCCTCAGTTCCTTGCCCTATGGGCCTTTCAGAGGTCTGCTTCAGTGTTTTCATGACACGCAGTTGGCTTCCCCCAGAATGAGTAATCTAAGAGAGGGCCAGGCAAAAGCTACAATGCCTTTTATGACCTAATCTGGGAGATCAGTCACTGTCACTCCCGCCACATTCTACTTGTTAGAAGTCAGTCACTAAGTCTGGCCCACACTCAAAGGGAGAAGAATTTGGCTCTACCTTTTCAAATGAGGACTGAAAAAGGATTTGTGGGCATATTTGAAAATTATTACAGAATGGTTAGATTGTGTGTGTGTGTGTGTGTGTGTGTGTGTGTGTGTGAGAGAGAGAGAGAGAGAGAGAGAGAGAGAGAGAGAGAGAGATTTAATGCTTAGAATTAGAAAAGGGACTTGAGACAGCACCATGTCCCAAACCCTCATTTGACAGAAAAGAAAACAGAGTGAGTTTCAGCGATTTCACCAAAACTCATGACTGTTACTGGCAGAGATGGGGCAAGATCCCTATTTGTCTGGATCCCAGACTCCCATTTTTTCCATTTCCAAATATATGGGCTTAAAAAATATTTTAATCTAGTTTTTCTGTGCATTTGGAAGAGCATAAAAATTTGCTAAATTAGTTTTAAGGTGGCCTAGAAAACTTAATGACAAGTCTCCATGATCAGACAGCAAGGCTAAATCAGCCAGAATGAGGAGTAACAATACATCCCTTCTTCCCTGTTCCATCACCAGAGGAGGTGTCCAATGAGGCTGACCATGCAATACATGGTGCTAGGATAACAACCAAAAGTCTTACGTCCTCTGCTGAAGCATTTGCTGACTTCATTTTCCCAACAAGTAAAACCGATGGCCCCTTCCTCTGTGTTTTCACCGTACATTCTTCTGTTTCAGGAACCCTAAAAGTTCGTATCACCTTTCTTTTTACATGTCTGCTTCTTCTGCCTTCTAGAACCTGGGCTGTGTCCACTCATTCTGTATTCCCAGTACCTCACACAATGATTGGTTCTTAATAGGCACAATGATAACATATAATGACAATGATAGCATTGTTTTATGAAATTACTGAGTGCATTTGTCATTTAAAAATAGTTGACATTAATCTAGCTCTTAAAAAGAGGCAAGTTTTGTTTGTTTGTTACAGGACTTTCTACTGTGTGATCACAGGTTACACAACTTCCTAGCCAGACTGCACATTTAAAAATTGTATGTATGTACGTATGTACTTAGATATAATTGAAGTGTAATGCGTAAGATTAAGGTATACAATATACTGATTTGATACATTTACATTGCAATATGGTTGCCCCTGTGGCATTATATAGCACTCTGTTTGTCACGTATTATCATTTCTTCTAGTGGTGGGAAAAATTGAGATCTAGTCTCTTGGCAAGTTTAATGTTTATAGTACAGTTTTGCTATCTATCAAATGATATTTAAGAGTTTGGGACAAGTTCTTATATGGAAATCAAGTAATATATTTTTTCTTAGTTGGCTTCTCTGTTTGTGGCACCTGTGGCCCAGTTGAAAGTGACCTAGAGAGCAGGCACCTGACAATGTCTTCTCGTGAACTTCTCTTGTGTAATTAATTGTGAGACACAAAGCTTGTACTACAGAAGAATATGGCACTAATCTTGAGCACCATTAGGTGTCCTCTGTCACTTATTCTAGTCTGTTTCCAATACATTTTCACTTGACTTCCATCCTTTTTTTAATTTCTGTAAGATTTCACAAGCCAGATATATTTTAATGATTTTTAAAATAATCACCCTTAGAAAAGGCTGATAAAGGCACAATTAAACTTGGGGACCAGTCTGAATTAACTGAGAAGATATGTTAGAATCATGAGAGATGTTCACATTCTGAAAAGAAGTTTTGTGAATTATTAAAACTTTTCTTTTAGTGACATATTTTTCCCAGCAATTTCCCCAAATGGCTTTTACTTTCTCCCCCTTATGGCCAGTCTATTTCCTCCCCATATTTATACATTTATTTATCCACAGAGATGAAGAAAAAGGGCCATCTCCATTTAAACTGAACTGTGTGTATTTCATGTTCTTGGCTTTGAAAATTGTCTTTCATTCTGAATGCTTTTGCAGAAATACAAATAATTGGAAACTGCTGTAAGTTAAAAGTACATCTAAGTATTTTATAAGAGCAAAGGATAAAAAATTGTAGTAAGAGCTGGCTGCTAATGGGCAAGTAATGTTCACTAAGCATCTCAAAGTTATGTTTTCCACATTTCTCTAAAGACAGTTTTAATTAATGGATTTGGAATAGGATACCCCACTTTTTGTTAACATCTTTATTGGAGTATAATTGCTTTACAGTGTTGTGTAGTTTCTGCTGTATAACAAAGTGAATCAGCTATATGAATATGTATATCCCCATATCCCCTCCCTCTTATGTCTCCTTCCCACTCTCCTTATCCCACCCCTCTAGGTGGTCACAGAGCACCGTGCTGATCTCCCTTTGCCATGCAGCTACTTCCCACTAGCTACCTATTTTACATTTGGTAGTGTATATATGTCAATGCTACTCTCTTACTTCGTCCCAGCTTACCCTTCCCCCTCCCCATGCCCTCAAGTCCACTTTCTACGTCTGTGTCTTTACTCCTGTCCTGCCCCTATGTTCATCAGAACCATTTTATTTCTTAGATTCCATATATATGTGTTAGCATACGGTATTTGTTTTTCTCTTTCTGACTCACTTCTCTCTGTATGACAGACGCTAGGTCCATCCACTACACTACAAATAACTCAATTTTGTTTCTTTTTACGGCTAATATTCCATTGTATATATGTGCCACATCTTCTTTATCCATTCATCTATCAGTGGGCACTTAGGTTGCTTCCATGTCCTGGCTATTGTAAATAGTACTGCAATGAATATTGTGGTACATGACACTTTTTGAATTATGGTTTTCTCAGGGTATATGCCCAGTACTGGGATTGCAGGGTCATATGGTAGTTCTATTTTTAGTTTTTTAAGGAACCTCCTCTGTTCTCCATAAAGGCTGTATCAATTTACATTCCTACTAACAGTGCAAGAGGGTTCCCTTTGCTCCACACCCTCTCCAGCATTTATTGTTTGTAGCTATTCTGATGATGGCCATTCTGACTGGTGTGAGGTGATACCTCATTGTGGAATTGATTTGCATTTCTCTAATGGTTAGTGATGTTCAGCATCCTTTCATGTGTTTGTTGGCACTCTGTATATCTTCTTTGGAGAAATGTCTATTTAGATCTTCTGCCCATTTTTGGATTGGGTTGTTTCGTTTTTTGATATTGAGCTGCATGAGCTGCTTGTATATTTTGGACATTAATCCTTTGTGAGTTGCTTCGTTTGCAAATATTTCTCCCATTCTGAGGGTGGTCTTTTCATCTTGTTTATGGTTTCCTTTGCTGTGTAAAAGCTTTTAAGTTTCATTAGGTCCCATTTGTTTAGTTTTGTTTTTATTTCATTTCTCTAGGAGGTGGGTCAAAAAGGATCTCGCTGTGATTTATGTATAGAGTGTTCTGCCTATGTTTTCCTCTAAGAGTTTGATGGTGTCTGGCTTTACATTTAGATTTTTAATCCATTTTGAGTTTATTTTTGTGCATGGTGTTAGGAAGTGTTCTAATTTCATTCTTTTACATGTAGCTGTCCAGTTTTCCCAGCACCACTTATTGAAGAGTCTGTCTTTTCTCCATTGTATATTCTTGCCTCCTTTATCACAGATAAGGTGACTGTAAGTGCGTGGGTTTATCTCTGGGCTTTCTATCCTGTTCCATGGATCTATATTTCTTTTTTTGTGCCACTACCATACTGTCTTGATTACTGTAGCTTTGTAGTGTAGTCGGAAGTCAGGGAGCCTGATTCCTCCAGCTCTGTTTTTCTTTCTCAAGATTGTATTGGCTATTTGGGGTCTTTTGTGTTTTCATACAAATTCTGAAATTTTTTGTTCTAGTTCTTTGGAAAATGCGATTGGTAGTTTGATACGGATTGCATTGAGTCTGTAGATTGCTTTGGGTAGTATAGTCATTTTCACAATGTTTATTCTTCCAATCCAAGAACATAGTATATCTCTCCATCTGTTTGTATCATCTTTTGGATGGAATATCCTATAAATATCAATTAAGTCCATTTTGTCTGATGTGTCATTTAAAGCTTGTGTGTCCTTATTTATTTTTATTTTGGATGATCTGTCCATTGGTGAAAATGAGGTGTTAAAGTCCCCTACTATTATTGTGTTACTGTCGATTTCCCCTTTTATGGCTGTTAGCATTTGCCTTATGTATTGAGGTGCTCCTATGTTGGGTGCATAAATATTTACAATTGTTATATCTTCTTCTTGGATTGATCCTTTGATATTATGTAGTGTCCTTCTTTGTCTCTTGTAATAGTCTTTATTTTAAAGTCTCTTTTGCCTGATATGAGAATTGCTACTGCAGCTTTCTTTTGATTTCCATTTGCATGGAATATCTTTTTCCATCCTCTCACTTTCAGTCTGTATGTGTCCCTAGTTCTGAAGTGGGTCTCTTTTAGACAGCATATATACAGGTCTTGTTTTTGTATCCATTCAACCAGTCTATATCTTTTGGTTGGAGCATTTAATCCATTTACATTTAAGGTAAGTATCGATATGTATGTTCCTATTACCATTTTGTTAATTTTGGGGGGTTTGTTATTGTAGTTCTTTTCCTTCTTTTGTGTTTCCTGCCTAGAGAAGTTCCTTTAGCATTAGTTGTAAAGCTGTTTTGGTGGTTCTGAATTCTTTTAACTTCTGCTTATCTGTAAAGGTTTTAATTTCTCCATCAAATCTGAATGAGATCCTTGCTGGGTAGAATAATCTTTTTGTATTTTTTTGCCTTTCATCACTTTAAATATGTCTTGCCACTCCCTTCTGGCTTGCAGAGTTTCTGCTGAAAAATCAGCTGTTAACCTTATCGGATTCCCTTATATGTTATTTGTTGCTTTTTCCTTGCTGCTCTTAATATTTTTTCTTTGTATTTAATTTTTGGTCATTTATTTACTATGTGTCTCTGCATGTTTCTCTTTGGGTTTATCCTGTATGGTACTCTCAGTGCTTCTTGGACTTGATTGGCTATTTCCTTTCCCATGTTAGGGATGTGTTTATCTATAATGTCTTCAAATATTTTTTCAGATCTTTTCTTTTTCTCTTTTTCTTCTGCAACCCCTAAAATTCAATGTGGTACGTTTGAAGTTGTCCCAGAGGTCTCTGAAACTGTCCTCAATTCTTTTCATTCTTTTTTCTTTATTCTGCTCCCTGGCAGTTATTTACACCATTTTATCTTCCAGCTCACTTATCCGTTCTTCTGCCTCAGTTATTCTGTTATTGATTCCTTCTAGAGTATTTTAATTTCAGGTATTGTGTTGTTCATCACTGTTTGTTTGCTCTTTACTTCTTCTAGATCCTTGTTAAATGTTTCTTGTATTTTCTCTATCCCGTTTCCGAGATTTTGGATCATCTTTACTGTCATTACTCCAAATTCTTTTTCAGATAGGTGTCCTATTTCCTATGCATTTGTTTGTTCTTGTAAGTTTTTATCTTGCTCCTTCATCTGTAACATATCTTTTTTGTCATTTCACTTTTTTTTTTTTTTTAATGAGTAGGGCTGCATTCCTGTCTTACTGGTTGTTTGGTCTGAGATTTTCAGCACTGGAGTTTGCAGGCAGTTGGATAGAGCTGGGTCTTTGTGCTGAGATGAGGGCCTCCGGTAGGCCTCACTCAATTGATAATCCCTGGGTTCTGAGGTTCTCTGTTAGTCCAGTAGTTTGGACTCAGAGCTCCCACCACAGGAGCTTGGGCCCGATCTCTGGCCTGGGAACCAAGATCCTGCAAGCTTCGTGTCGCAGTTAAAAAAAAAAAGAAGAAAAAAAATAGGAGCAGTACAATATCAAAGAATAAATAACAAAATAAAATTAGAAAGATAAAAAATATATTAAGAAAAATAAAACTGTAATAGAAACAACTGCAATAAGGTAAATTAAAACCACAACAGAGGAAAAAGAAAGGGGAGGGGAACAAGCCAAAAGGAGAGATCACTATCAAAGTATAAAGGATGAAATAAAATTAGAAAAATAAAAGATTTATTAGGAAAAATAAAAATATAAAATAATCAACAACAATGAATCAACAAGGTAAAACAGAACCCCAATCTAAAAGAGGAAAAAGAAAAACAGCCTTGGCTATGTGGGCGGAGTTTAGGCAGGGGGTGGAACTTAGGCAAGGGAGGGGGTTTAGGGTGGGGCAGCACTTACGCAGGTGGGGGGGGTAACATTTGAGTGTGGGGCGTGGCCTCTGCTTAGCACCTGCAGAAGGGGAGTGGCAGCACGTGGAAAGGAGGGCCTCTGGAGTGTGGAGTTCTAGAGTTTGGAGGTAGGGCCCTGGGTGGGGGTGTGTGGCGGGACTTGGGCAGGAGGGAGGCTCCAAGGGCAGAGGATTAGGCATGGGAGCCCAACAGGCTCCCCGGTGCCTAAGTGGACAGGGAAAGCACTGGCCCCATTCCCTTCCATTCCTTCGTGCCCTCCCCCACTGTCTCCCCCATCAGTGCTGGACCCCTAACCGTGGGTGGGTCCCGCTGGGTGTAGGAATTCCTTCCCTCCTCCAGCCACCCATCTGGGGTGCTGGTCCTGGAGGTCTGGCCTTTACTTTTGCTTCCCCCTTCCTTCCCTCCCACTCCCTAAGGACCCGCATGGCTGGAGGGCCTAGGTGGGCAGAGGATCAGGCCTGGGATCTCAACAGGTTCCTGAAAGATACCCCACTTTTTTAAAGAGTCTCACCTAAATATTTATTGTAACCTCATAATCTCATGGACTATCTCTGGCATCACCTATTTTATGTCTCTCTATTTATTCAAATTTTAGCCCTACAGTTTAATGTAAATATTTCGATTTTGATTGAATCCACAACGTCTTCAACTTTTTTTTTTCCTGTTTCTTCATACCTTACATCTTTAGGATATACTCTCCCAGAACATGGTCTTCCCACCTTATGGGAAACTTCTGTCAAGTTCTCCTTTTTTAACTCCTAATCACAAGTTTTTTAATACCAGAAATGTATAACATCAAATCACAAACAGCTTACAGAGAAGAGTTAATCATAGAATTGTATTTGTCATTATCCCTAAATGTTAATGAATTTAATGGGTCATTTCTAAATATTTGGATTACATAGAAATCAGGGAATTAAAAGCTTGGATATACTAGGATAAAGAAGTTGGTATAGAATGGCTCCAGAGATGTATTTCATATTTATAACTGGTCAGATAGAGCCACCACTCATTTAGTAGGTGAAAACTATTAAAGAACTGCTAGTTTGAGAGTATAATATTCATATTATTGTAGAGGAACAAAGATTTGGAAATTGCTAAGGAAATTGCCTAGTTAAAGTAATAGGTTTTAAACAATGAAGAAGAAAATGGATCAAGAAGAGCAAATGTAATACAACATAGTCCCCATCCCTAGGTCCAACATCTCAGAAACACTTTTGGAGGATTCAGGCAGTCCTAAGAAGCCACAGTAACTAGGAAAATGAAAGTGGAAAGAGAGAAAAGGGATGTTATGAGGAAGAGACTGAGAGAGATAGAGACAGATACACGCAGAGAGAATGATGATCCATTATAAAAACTCAGGACAATTTAGACAACATAAAATACGGAACGATTGCAACGGGGTATTGGCAGTCATCTTTTGTCTTCATGGTCTTACACTTTCCTCAGGCAAAGATATTACAGGTTTGTGGGTGAAAGGGGCTGATGTTGAACAAAGAACCTTTTTAAGAAGCTAATAAGGAGATTTTTGGAGGAAATTTTTGGGGACTATGTGTGTTGCCCAATGTTGCCTTTGCACTGGATGTTGACCTTTATTCTGAAAAACTGAATAAGATAGGGGAAGTTTCCAAAAGGGAAGAATTAGGAAGATTAACAGTGGGTCTTACTGCTAAGATTTTGAGTTTAGATTTTAGGCATAGAAAATAAAGATGAGGAAAAAGTTAAGATCTGAATCCCTTTTTCTGATTACAAATATGTATTTCCTGGAATATACATTGTGGTCAGTTAGTCAGAAGTGACCTTCAACAGTGTGTGGCAGTATGAAATCCAAAAATAAGGAGGGATCTACCAGAGAACATTTCCTGAGCAGAGAGAAGGGTGAGATGTATACGCTATAACCCCACATGGATCATCTGATCCAAATTCCAATATTTACAAAGAGGATATGAGTTCACCCAACCAGCTTTTGAAATAAATAAGCATATGTGTAAAAACAGTAAGTAGATTTCACAGAATTTCCGAGGTGAAAAGGAAATAAAAGATCACCTGATCCAACTTCTATCTTCCAATTAAGTCTTTTTACTACATCCTTGGTAATGAAAAACATGTCTCCATTTGAACATTTCCTTTCTGCATAAACTTCTTCCCTTCTGTTCCAGACTACCAGTTTCTATTTTGGGGCAACTTCTGTTGTGAATAGGTTTAGTCTTAGATTCTGCTATTCTTTATAACTATCTGTCCTAGCTCTGTTCTCTGGATTCCATTTCCATTTTAGTATTTACATCCATATATAATGCTCTTCCAAAGTTTCCTCTTTCCCACACTAAGTACTCTCAAATCTTGTGCATGTTGCCTATATATTTTCATTTGTAGATTCTTCCCCATCTCTGGATTCTTTGGATTCACTTAGTTGAACATGGACAATGTCCATGTCAGGAGAAATGAAAAAAATGAGACTGCTGTTGAGTTAGTAGAAAGCATTGAAGAGTGAAATAGTGATATTTATTATGACAAAATTGGTTGAGAAAGGCAAAGGGACAACTAGATGGTAAAGTATCATGTAAAATTACAGCTAGTGTAGGTAGCAAGCCACATTGTAGATAATAAAGCCAGAGTTAGGAAGATTGATCTGACAGATTTGCAACTAGAACTAGGGGTTCAAGAACACACAGAGAGGGAAGTGAACAAGTACTGTTGTCCAGACAACCAGAGTGAGGAGAGTGGGTGATGCATGATACATTGTAAGGTCACCAGTAAATCAGTTTAGATTCATGGACCAGTTTTTAAAAATGGTGTGGGGGGCATTAAAATTGTACAGAATAGATATGGAAAATGGTTCTAACAGTCACTGACTTCTTTTTAACAAGGTAAATGCTTTTTATATTATGTAAATTATACATGTGCATTTGGAAAACTCAAAATTCAAAAAACTCTATTGAAGTAGTAAAATTTACCTGGAATCACTCTACCATGAAAAAACCATATTCACCATTTGGTGATTATTTCCTTTAGTGCATCTCTTTTTGCACACACATGTGCCCACACAGAAACATGCATACATTATATTACTCATTTGGGTCATATCAAATACATTATTTTCTATGAACCCTTTAAGTTTTCAAACTTTTTTTTCTGAGCATCTCTCTTCCTTTCCTTTTCTTTTCTGTCCTTTTGTCAGCCACCCCCCCACAGGTGATCTGTGTTATAAACCTCATGTGTAACTTCATGCTCAAAATCATATATACATATGAGGGTTTTTAGTCATTGTTTGTTTTATGAAGGTGGGATTATATTATATACATGTTTCTGCAATTTGATGTTTTTCTTTAAACTCCTCCAGTTCATTTGGTGGGGCTCTAATCCATTTTCTTTTATGGTTGTATAAAACCCCATGGTAGGAATGTATTACAGTCTGTCTAACTCTTCTCCTACTGAATGGCATTCTCTTTGTTTCATCCTTTTGCCAAGGTAAATGTGGAATAATCACCCTTGTATATTTATCCTTACTCACTGATACTTTTATTTCTATGGGGTAATTTCCCAGGAGTGCAACTGCTGGGCTTACAGATATGTACATTTTCAGTTTTTAATAGACACTGCCAAATGGCTTTCCCCAAAGCCTGCAACAATTCACATTCCCCCCTTTTTTCCCTACATCCCCGCCAGTAGTGGGTGTTATTACCGTTTCATTTCTAGCAGTGATAGCAGTTATTACTGTAATCTGCATGTTTTAAACAACTAGTAACTGCCTATTCATATCTTTGGTCATTTTTTATTATATGCCTATTAGGATTTAAATAAAAATAATTTAATATTTTGCATCATCAGGAATACATGCAATATGTGAAGGAAAATAAAATTTGTTAAATATACTGTTTGTAATAATAAACATTCCATGAACCTCTGTGGTATCACTTAATCCTGAGGTAATTGGAGAGTCTATCAAGGTCTCGCAACAACTCAGGAGCATGGGCAGGCAGCCTTAAGGGCACGTACTCACTGGTAGAAAGCTGATGGATGCTCAACTAGTATATGTTCTATGGGCTATAATAATTTTTAAAATAATAAGTGATTGGGTTAGAGGATTTAAAGATAGAGGAACCAATTGCATGTGTGGTAGGTGAATGTGGTTGGACTCAGCGTGCCAATGCAAAATGCCCAGATCCTTACAGAGAGACGCATTGAACATTCCACAGACCTGATTGGCGTGAAGGGCCATACGCAAAAGCTAAGGCAAGAAAATGCAGACATTTTGATGTAGAGAGCGTGCATTTGTGTTAGTGGTGCCTTTTCAAGACCCTGCTTCTAGTCATCCCTAATGCTGCTTCAAAGCCAACACTTCTCAGTGTGCCTCCTGACAGCATGAGACCTGGGATGACCATCTGACTACTCAGCTCCAACAGAGCAGTGTTTCCCATTACCATGCAGATGGCTATTTGCAAAATAACTAGGATTTGTTTTAGGCCAAATGTTAGGCTGGGTTATTCTTTACTCTGAACCTCTTATCAGTTCACATGTAAATTCTTATAGATTAATGCATTCATGTAGTTTTGAGTCAATCCAAAGGTGAAAATCAGTTTGACCATCTGGCTTCCACAACAGTGATCAAATGCCTTTCATACCACTGATAGGAGCTCTCAGGCTTCCCTGAGCTTCAGTAATTCAAATATGTCTAAAAGTATTGATTTTACACTCAGTATGACAGAATTTTAAGAAGGGAAATAGGTAAGATTAATTCTTCACTACACAGATGTTGTCATTTTAAAGCATGTCATTTTGGAATGACACTGCTTTGGTGAAATGTAACTAAGAGAGACTAAGAAATTCAAGTACAGGGAAAGAGCTAGCCCAATGAGAGGATATGTAAGGTCAGTGGGAGGATGGAGAGTTGCTTATGCTTACATATTCTCTTTTTGTTTTGTTTGTTTTTTAATTCTTAAAAAATTTACTGACGTATAATTGATTTACAATGTTGTGTTAGTTTCTGGTGTGCAGCAAAGTGATTCAGTTTTATATATATTATATATTCTTTTTCACATTTTTTCCATTATGGTTTATTATGGCTTCATATTTTTTTCATTATGGAACTATATTGGATATAGTTCCCTGTGCTATACAGTAGGACCTTATTTTTTATCCATTCTATATATAATTGTTTGCATCCACTACCCCAAACTCTCAATCCACTCCTCCCCCACCTCCCTTCTCTTGGTAACCACAAGTCTGTTCTCTATGTCTGTGAGTTTGCTTGTGTTTCATACTAAGTTCATTTGTCGTATTTTAGATTCCACATATAAATGATATCATAAGGTATTTGTCTCTCTTTTTCTGACTTACTTCACTTAGTGTGATGATCTCTAGGTCCATCCATGTTGCTGCAAATGGCATTACTTCATTCTTTTTTATGGCTGAGTAGTATTCCATTGTGTATATATACCATATCTTCTTTATCCATTCATCTGTCAGTGGACATTTAGGTTGTTTCCATGTCTTGGCTATTGTAAATAGTGCTGCTGTGAACATAGGGATGCATGTATTTTTTATTTTTTAAAAATTTACTTTATTGAAGTATTGTTGATTTACAATGTTGTATTAGTTTCTGGTGTACAGCAAAGTGATTCAGTGAGAAAAATATATATATATATATTCTTTCTCATGTTCTTATGATTACATATTCTTGATTGAGTTCACTCCTCAGTACACCTGTTACTAAGAAAGATGGGCATGTTTTGAACCTGGGTTTGTACAAAATGAAAGCCCAGTCTCTTTCCATTACACCATGTGGTGATACTTTATGACTTTCTATAGATATAAAGTTATAGTTTCAGTTTGAAGACTGAATAAAATTCTGTGTGATTAATTTTTTGTATCCACAATAGGAAACTTTTACCAGTACATTCAAAATGTTTCATTGTATAAATTCATTATAGGGCAACACTGTTGTGAAAACTTTATAAATAATTCATAGGATTTTCTTATGTTGAAAATTAAACTAGCAAGAAAAGTTGGATTAACAATATGTTTCAATATAAACTACTTTAAAAGCTATTTTACTAAAATAAACTTTAAAAAGAGAATTGTATTAATACTGCAAAGGAGATATGGTACAGCTTAAGTCATTCTGCACATAGCCTGAATATCAACATTATAGTGTAAAAAAAAGTTGACTAGGTCAGAAAGCCAATTTGCAAAACAGTGCTAATGAGTTATAAGTTAGCAAACTCATTTCATCATATAAGAAAATGGTCATAGACTGCTCCCATATGAAAAGTATACATTGTCTTCATGTGAGTAAATAGAGTTGAGAAAGGGAAAGATTGCTTTCATTTGACGTTTTCATATTTTGTTTTAGGAAAATCTATGAGACATTAATATTCATTTATGTTGGAATAATTTGAATGATTTTTGAATTAATCATTTTAATACATAATTACCCAACACCATGTTTTCTACCTTACATGAGATTTTGATATTTCAAAGTAGAAGTTGTTACGAGTATGAATTTCATATTACAAAGGAAAATGGATTGGAATTCTGAAGTCTTTTGCTGACTTATCCAAGAATAGGATACTAAGTGGTGAAGCTATGTCTTTAACTGATCCGGGAAAGGTGTTTATTTTAAAGAAAGGTCCGAGGTTATTCTAATCTTCCACCTACTGTAGTGTTCCACCTGCTGCTTCCTTTTCCATTTCTCCTCTCCTCTCCCCTCATCCTCTACTTTTGCATCAAGACCAGTGACTTCTGTCTACCCCGGTCTACCCTCCTCTGAATGTCCCTCATTAAGAGTTGACATTCTCAGGACACTTCCCACCTATCCTCCTTCCTATTTAAAATATTTGCCTCTTCTCATTGGTGCAAACGGATTAAATTATTTATCCATTCCAGACACTATGTTTGAATTTTAAGAAGGACTTGTTCTCTGAAAACAGTGGACCTCATCTAAATGCTAGGAGCTTCATGTACTAGAGCCAAATTCTTAAATAGAACAGAATCACTTTTCCTATGTGGAACCTACTTGATTTCCCACTCATCTGAGCAGCTCTGTGAGGCAGAAGAGGCAAAGTTTAAAAGGTTGGGTACTGCCTGGGTTTGTAGCTCCATCACTTATTAGCTATGAGACCCAGTGAAAGTTATTTAAGCTTGTTACGCTTAATAAGGTTACCTACCTCATAGGTTTGTGGTAAGGATGAAATGAGATAATGTATGTAAAGTACTACTCCTAACAGTGATTAATTATTTTCAGGTAAATGTATGTACTGTGGTGGCATAAATACAATAAGTGCAAATACCGTGAACTATTTTAGTGTGGGATATTCACTCTGTTCCTAATCTCAGGGTGGTGAAATGGCTAAAGTCCCAGCCTTGTTGCTTCCCTTTACTGAATCAATATGTAATATTCCTGGAAAGACACTTACACAGTAAGTTGTTTTTCCCATTTAATTCCCCTATAAATTTGATAATGGCTGCCTTGAAACATTGGTTTACATATAAGAAAAGAGAAAATGTTTCAGAAATTTTCATATATTCTTGGCATGGATTTGACCAGTAAAATGAGTACAAGTGAGGAGCTTTGCAGCTAGATATTAGGTTCTTGAGCCATTTTGTCGCCATGTTGCCTGATAGTATATCCTGTTCCTAGTGAGCCCAGCAAAGAATATCTGTTGGTTATGATAATGCTTTACCATTCAATAGCTGTTTTCAAATTGGTTGATTGACGTTGCTCTGACACTGATGAAATTCCTTAGCAATAGAACCCAGACCACGGTGTGAATTCCTCTTGGGAGCTGTGGTTATTACGAGCAGTAGCTCTCTTCAGATCAGTTGTATAATACTTCACCTACTTTCAGAAAATCAGACTAAGACACAGTTTACTGCCCTTCAGGTAGTGCAGGCTCTTTCCAGGCCTTCGGGGATGCCAAACTGCTGCCGCTGGTGGCACCACAGCATTCCAAAGGGAGATTAAAACATAGACATAGGGCTTCCCTGGTGGCGAAGTGGTTGAGAGTCCGCCTGCCGTTGCAGGGGACGCGGGTTCGTGTCCCGGTCCGGGAAGATCCCACATGCCGCGGAGCGGCTAGGCCCGTGAGCCATGGCCGCTGAGCCTGCGCGTCCGGAGCCTGTGCTCCGCAACGGGAGAGGCCACAACAGTGAGAGGCCCGCGTACTGCAAAAAAAAAAAAAAAAAAAAGTAGACATATTAAGTTGTTATATGGCAGGGGTGGGGACACTTTTATTTCCGCCTTAAATAAGAAGAATGTAAACAGAGGAGAAAATGTAAGTAAATCCATAAAGGTAAAACTTTCTTTCTGATAGGATATTTTAATATTATTCAGAGTGTCCTCATATAGTGAAACACATACGAGATCAGTGTTTTAGCACCGTGGATGAATGGTTTAATTGTGAAAAACCTAACTGTAGCAATCTAATGGAATATATTTATAACACCAGATAGACAAAGCCATTGAGATTTATGTCAGGTTTTCTCATCCTTATTCAGCAGAAGGAAAACGTAACTCTTCTGATGACTCTGGTTCCATCCCAGCACTGAGTACACTATTGGCTTTTAATTTTTTTTGCCTGGATAGGATGACTCTTTCCTGAAATTTTATACTTACCTTTCCCTAAATTAGCCTCTTGGGCTGAAAACCTAAGCAACGATCCCATTTTGTGGCAAATCCCATGCTTGCATTTCATTCCCAAACCCTGTTCTCCCCACTATCATGCTAAGAATTTGGAATTAAAATGTAGGTGTCTGGTTTCCTTTTCAAGAGTAGAAAGGATGGAAATGGCACTTACGCTAAAGCACCAGGAGGATTTTGAGGAAGGAGTAATCTGGTGTTCATTATTCATTTATTTTGTGAACTGAAAGACCAGATAACTACAGCAGGAACCTCAGAATCAGAGAGGTTTGGGTTCCAGCCCCAGCTCTGCTACTCACTATTCCGTGGCCCAGGACAAGTTACATAATGCTCTCCTAAGCCTCACATTCTTCATATGAAAACGAAATAATCATTTCAATTTTCTAGGACTTCTGATAGCAGTAAATGAGATTGTTGTAAAATGCGTTACAAAGTGCCTTCTCAAAGAATTATTGGAAAAACAAAACGTACCGTCTACGCCTCGAAAATGAAGCCCTCAGTGATGAAGATAGCACAGATGAAGACTGTGGCACTACAATCTCGTAATCATGAATATGCTGAAAATAAAATGGAGATGGGGCAGAATACGGTTTCCTTCACATAGTAGGCATGTAATATTTTCCTGTCTGTTAAATGAATGAATAAGCCAAGTAACAGATGAACTGTCTTGCCATGCTAAATAGCTACCTTCAACTTGTCAGAGAATACTAGTGTATTTCAGGCCCAGAAACCTGTAAACCAATTGGTGTGCCTTGTTATTTCTGGCAAAATACTTTAGAAAGTTTTTACTTTACACAAAAATGCCATTTCCCAGAAGTGTCTGTGTGGTTTCTTCAGGCTGTGAAGAACAGGTAGGCAATGGCCGTCTACAGCTAACAAGTGAGGAAGCCCCAGAGAAATCCCTTAGGCAGCTGGGAGTGTAGCCAAGGAACAAAGCAGCTCTAGTTCTCCAGAAGTAATTAAAACAATTCACTTTTCAATTTCAAAAAGAAGGAAAAAAAAAAGGAAAGAAAAGAAATGGCACTTACAGTTTTTGTTTGAAGAGCTAACTGTGCAGGTTAGTTCTGGTTGTAAGAAGAAATAGATAAAGATGCAATAAAACTGAAGACACAACGAAACTACCACCACAACCCTGTTTGTCTACGTTTTGATTTTCAAAGGAATTTCTTCAGTGAAACTGCATTTGTCTTCATGGTTCCGTCCTCCTGCAGAGAACTTCTGCTGCCTACTTAATTATCCATTTACTCTCCTAAGAGTTCTCTTATTTTTGCTGAATTGAAACAGTCCTTTCATGTGGCACAACTTTTTAAAAAAATATATGATTTAATTCTATTGGCTTCTAACTTTGGATTTATGTAATATTTCTTAGAATAAGAGCATGACGCTGAAAAGGGTAGGAACCATTTAATGAGGATCCTTGAGCTATAGCAAAACTTCTCCTCACTCCGTGCTCTGCTCCCTGCTGCTCTCCTTTGCTCTCTTCCAGGACTTCTGCCTAGGCTCCCTCTAAACGACTGCCTTTCATTACTTAAAGGTTCAGAGATGCCTCTTCTCATCACCTCCAGAAAAGCTTCTGTCCTGCGCTTGAAGCTTTCATTACTTTGACGTCTCTGTGTACTGTTTCCACGTGACCAACACCACAGGGAGTTCAATTATCAAAGAATCACTCCCTTCTGAGAATTCTTAAAGAAAAACTCTCCCATTCTGAGATAAAAGAACAGATGCAGTAAGTTTCCCATTCACTCCATAGGATACCGAACAATGTCAAATTGAATTCTCTGCGGTGCAAGGTTTGGAGTGGATTTTTTTAAGCTACAGAATGGGCAGGGCACTTCCACATAATGCCAATGGAGGCAATTTTCCTCATCCATTCTTATGTCATGTATGGTCTCTTTGAATGCCAGGATGCCTTCTCTTTCTGCCCAGGTCATTCCTGAGCTACTCCCCGTGGTATATCATCAATACACTCCAGTGCTTCCTGTCAGCAGGGTTAATGGCATGTTAAAAATGGCTGGGGCGGGGTGGCGGGCTTCCCTGGTGGCGCAGTGGTTGAGAGTCCGCCTGCCGATGCAGGGGACACGGGTTCGTGCCCCGGTCCGGGAAGATCCCACATGCCGCGGAGCGGCTGGGCCCGTGAGCCATGACCGCTGAGCCTGCGCATCCGGAGCCTGTGCTCCGCACCGGGAGGGGCCACAGCAGTGAGAGGCACGCGTATCGCAAAAAAAAAAAAAAAGGCTGGGGACAGGTATGTCTTGTGGTGATGTACCATACCATTTGTTAAAATCAACACTTATTGAAACAAATGTGCTATGAAGTGTTGCTTAGGAATTTCTTTTTCTTTTTTTCTGCTAGTACAGAGACATATTCCAACAGAGTTTTGAAAAACAAAGGGGAAAAAGACTGATTTGCTCAGAGTTCATTATATGTCAAGTGTTTGTTTTCTCATTTAATCATCACCATAGTTCTGTAAGGTAGATGTTTGTGATTCACACTTTACAGAGGAGAAAGGGGCCCCAGTGCACTAAAGAACTTGCTTGATGTCACACACTGGAAAGAATCAGTGCATAAACCCAGGTTTCCTGGATTCCTTGTTCCGTGCTCATTTCATTGACTCTTCACTTATACTAACATCATTTCAGGGGTAGAAAGATAACTCTGTCTCAGAAAACTTAGACATTATGAAACCAGATTCTTTGTTGTGATCTGCAGATCTGAAAAGATAAGAACACAAGATCCATAGGAAAGAATACTATGTTCATTCTTCTGTGAAGAATAGAATAAAAGTTGAGGACACAGACCAAAGAATAAGGTTGATTTTGTTCTCAGGATATTTCAGTGGAAACTGGGCTAAATAATGAATGAGAATCAGCTCTTTGGTATTTTCTTAGGAAATATGAGCGTCTGTTTCATGTTCTGATGTAGTGGTAAAAGTGAGAGTGTACACACACACATACACACTAGAGGGACACATCACATAGAGTGCTGAATTACAGTATGTCCAAAGTCCCAGTCACAGGGAGTGGTAATTATGAATGTGAAGTTTAAAGGCTGCGTATATGGACCATGTCCTGGTGCTACCACTTACCGGATGACTGACTTTGGGAAAATCGTGTAGGCATCTTAGCGTGGTTTTTCCTTTTACTGAAAGTGGAGATAATACCTAACTCATGGGAAATGTATGTGTATCAAATTGAACGCATGTATTTTCAAGCAACAGAAATCCCAACTCAGAAAGGGAATTTTATCCTCATTGAATTGGATAATCCAAGAGCAGTTCTGGACTGAGATCGGACTTCATCTAGGACTCAAGCAAGGTTATCAGGATTCTTCTCTAGGATCTGGTTCCTTCTTATCTGGACTCCAAACTCAGGCATAGAGCAGGCTTCCTGAAAATACTGACTTCAGCAGTTTCAGCTCCAAATCCTTGTGCCCAGCGGAGAACATGTGAATTTACGCCCCAGGATTCCCAGAATAGGTACTAAGGCTTATTCTTATTGAACTGGTTTATACTGCATGCTCACCCCTAAATCGGTTACTGTGGCCAGTCAGTGAGATACTCTGAATGGCTTCAGCCATAACATTCTTAAGAGGGGACTGGGCTGAAGATACACGTTTTGGAGTTGTTAGCATGTAGAGGATATTTAAACTTGTGGGATTAGATAAGATTACCAAGGGAGTGTAGATAGAGGAGAGAGGAGGCCCAGGGTTGAGCATAATATCCCTTTAATATTAAGAGGCTGAGAGTGGAAAACCAAAAACGGATAGCAAGAAGGACCAATCAAATAAGGAAGGATAAAAATCAGAAGAATGTGTTATTCTGAAAGCCAAGTTAAATTTTTTTTTCTAGAAGAAGAGAACAGTTAACCGAATCAACTATTATTGGTAGAATAAGCGAGAGTAACACCAGTAACTGAGAGGCAAGGAGGAGGTCACTGGGGACATTGGTAGCAATGACTGGAGTCAAGTAGTGGGAGCAAAAGCCCGATTGCGGTCGGTTTATAAGAAAAGGGATGTGAGAAATTGGAAAAAGGAAGAAGAGACAAATCTTTCACAGGATTTTGCTGCCAAAGTGGGCAAAGTAATCAGAGTAATAGCTGGCAAAGACAGTGGAGTCATGAAAATATTTCTCTAAGATGAGAAAGATAAAACTATATTTGAATGATGATAAGAATTATTTGGCACGAATGAAAAAGTTAATAATGAAGGAGAGAGGGGAGGATTGCTGAAGTGATGTAATAAAGGGGGTGAGAAGAGAAGGGATGTAGCAGAGGGATTGGCTTTGGACAGGAGCATGGAAAATTCACCTGTAGCAACCGGATAGAAGATAGGAACGGGGCAGGTACTGGTGTTGGCAGTTGATTAGATGCAGTGGTGGGAATCTGGGAAAGTCTCTGACTATTTCAGTTTCTTGACGATCTTACCATCATGAGAATGGGGAAGAAGGTACTGGGAGTTTGAAGGGAGGGGAGAAAAAGTGAAATTGTTTTTAGTTCTGTTTCGTTTTTAGGACAGTCAGAGGGACACGGAGGATGGACAGTATGGTTCCTGAGCAGCATTTTAAGGGCCCACTGGCAGCTATTTTTATGAATTTATATTGAGGCCAGTTGGCTTAGTTGTATGTTTATCCCAGTCACCTTTAGCTTCTTGGGTACAGGACTCGAGCTGACAAAGAGTTAGCTTTAGCCAGGTTGTGGTATTAACCCTCTAGATGATTTGAAAAGAAGCAAGAGAATCAAGGGAGGATGAGAATCAAGAATTTAACGCCATTTTCTTAGCTTAAATGACCATCTTTTCTTTCTAAACAACTATGTTGGAGTATAATTGCTTTACAATGGTTGTGTTAGTTTCTGCTGTATAACAGAGTGAATCAGCTTTATGTATACATGTATCCCCATATCCCCTCCCTCTTGCGTCTCCCTCCCACCCTCCCTATCCCACCCCTCTAGGTGGTCACAAAGCACCGAGCTGATCTCCCTGTGCTATGCGGCTGCTTCCCACTAGCTATCTATTTTATATTTGGTAGTGTATATATGTCCATGCCACTCTCTCACTTTGTCCCAGCTTACCCTTCCCCCTCCCTGTGCCCTCAAGTCCCTTCTCTATGTCTGTGTCTTTATTCCTGTCCTGCCCCTAGGTTCATCAGAACATTTTTTTTTTTTAGATTCCATATATATGTGTTAGCATATGGTATTTGTTTTTCTCTTTCTGACTTACTTCACTCTGTATGACAGACTCTAGGTCCATCCACCTCACTGCAAATAACTCAATTTTGTTACTTTTCATGGCTGAGTAATATTCCATGTATATATGTGCCACACCTTCTTTATCCATTCATCTGTCGATGGACACTTAGGTTGCTTCCATCTCCTGGCTGTTGTAAACAGTGCTGCAGTGAACATTGGTGTGCATGACTCTTTTTGAATTACGGTTTTCTCAGGGTATATGCCCAGTAGCAGGATTTCAGGGTCATATGGTAGTTCTATTTTTAGTTTTTTTTTGCAGTATGTGGGCCTCTCACTGTTGTGGCCTCTCCCATTACGGAGCACAGGCTCCAGACACGCAGGCCCAGCGGCCATGGCTCACGGGCCCAGCTGCTCCGTAACATTAGTTTTTTAAGGAACCTCCATACTGTTCTCCATAGTGGCTGTATCAATTTACATTCCCACCAACAGTGCAAGAACGTTCCCTTTTCTCCACACCCTCTCCAGCATTTATTGTTTCTAGATTTTGTGACGATGGCCATTCTGACTGGTGTGAGGTGATACCTCATTGTAGTTTTGAGTTGCATTAATTAATTTGATTTGCATATAATAGTGATGTTGAGCAGCTTTTCATGTGCCTCTTGGCCATCTGTATGTCTTCTTTGGAGAGATGTCTATTTAGGTGTAATGCCCATTTTTGGATTGGGTTGTTTAGTTTTTTGATATTGAGCTGCATGAGCTGCTTGTATATGTTAGAGATTAATCCTTTGTCAGTTGCTTCATTTGCAAATATTTTCCCCCATTCTGAGGGTTCTCTTTTCATCTTGTTTATCATTTCCTTTGCTGTGCAAAAGCTTTTAAGTTTCATTAGGTCCCATTTTTGTTTTTATTTCCATTTCTCTAGGAGGTGGGTCAAAAAGGATCTTGCTGTGATTTATGTCATAGAGTGTTCTTCCTATGTTTTCCTTTAAGAGTTTTACAGTGTCTGGCCTTACATTTAGGTCTTTAATCGATTTTGAGTTTATTTTTGTGTATGGTGTTAGGGAGTGTTCTAATTTCATTCTTTTACATGTACCTGTCCAGTTTTCCCAGCACCACTTATTGAAGAGTCTGTCTTTTCTCCATTATATATTCTTGCCTCCTTTGCCAAAGGTAAGGTGACCATATGTGCATGAGTTTATCTCTGGGATTTCTATCCTGATCCATGGATCTATATTTCTGTTTTTGTGCCAGTACCATACTGTCTTGATTACTGTAGCTTTGTAGTATAGTTGGAAGTCAGGGAGTCTGATTCCTCCAGCTCCGTATATCTTTCTCAGATTGCTTCGGCTATTTGGGGTCTTTTGTGTTTCCATACAAATTGCAAAATTTTTTGTTCTAGTTCTGTGAAAAATGCCATTGGTAGTTTGATAGTCTACACTGAATCTGTAGATTGCTTTGGGTAGTATAGTCTTTTTCACAATGTTGATTCTTCCAATCCAAGAATATGGTATATGTCTCCATCTGTTTGTATCATCTTTAATTTCTTTCATCAGTGTCTTATAGTTTTCTGCATACAGAATTTGTGTCTCCTTAGATAGATTACTTCGTAGGTATTTTATTGTTTTCGTTGCATTGGTAAATGGGAGTGTTTCCATAATTTCTCTTTCAGATTTTTCATTATTAGTGTATAGGAATGCCGGAGATATCTGTGCGTTAATTTTGTATGCTGCTACTCTACCAAATTCATTGATTAGCTTAATAGTTTTCTGGTAGCATCTTTAGGATTCTCTATGTATAGTATCATGTCATCTGCAAACAGTGACAGTTTTATTTCTTCTTTCCAATTTGGATTCGTTTTATTTCTATTTCTTTTCTGATTGCTGTGGCTAAAACGTCCAAAAGTATGTTGAATACTAGTGGTAGGAGTGGGCAACCTTGTCTTGTTCCTGATCATAAAGGAAATAGTTTTAGTTTTTCACCATTGAGAATGATTTTGGCTGTGGGTTTGTCATATATGGCCCTTATTATGCTGAGGTAGTTTCCCTCTATGCCTGCTTTCTAAAGAGTTTTTATCATAAATGGGTGTTGAATTCTGTCAAAAGCTTTGTCTGCATCTATTGAAATTATCATATGGTTTTTATCCTTCAATTTGTTAACATGGCATATCATGTTGATTGATTTGCATATATTGAGGAATCCTTGTATTCCTGGGATAAACCCCACTTGATCATGATGTATGATACTTTTAATGTGCTGCTAGCTTCTGTTTGCTAGTGTTTTGTGAAGGATTTTTGCATCTATGTTCATCAGTGATATTGGCCTGTAGTTTTCTTTTTTTGTGAGAGCTTTGTATGGTTTTGGTGTCAGGGTGATGGTGCTCTCGTAGAATGAGTTTGGGAGTGTTCCTCCTTCTGCTATATTTTGGAAGAGTTTGAGAAGGATAGGTGTTAGCTCTTCTCTAAATGTTTGATAGAATTCACCTGTGAAACCATCTGGTCCTGGGCTTGATTTTGTTGGAAGATTTTTAATCACAGTTTCAATATCAGTGCTTGTGATTGGTCTGTTGTATTATCTACTTCTTCCTGGTTCAGTCTTGGAAGGTTGTACTTTTCTAAGAATTTGTCCATTTCTTCCAGGTTGTCCATTTTATTGGCATATAGTTGCTTGTAGTAATCTCTCATGATCCTTTGTATTTCTGCAGTGTCAGTTGTTACTTCTCCTTTTTCATTTCTAATTCCACTGATTTGAGTCTTCTCCCTTTTTTTCTTGATGAGTGTGGCTAATGGTTAATCAGTTTTGTTTATCTTCTCAAAGAAGCAGCTTTTAGTTTTATTGATCTTTGCTATTGTTTCCTTCATTTCTTTTTTATTTATTTCTGATCTGATCTTTATGATTTCTTTCTTTCTGCTAACTTTCAGGTTTTTTCTTCTTCTTTCTCTAATTGCTTTAGGTGTAAGGTTAGGTTGTTTATTTGAGATGTTTCTTGTTTCTTGAGGTAGGACTGTATTGCTATAAACTTCGCTCTCAGAACTGCTTTTGCTGCATCCCATAGGTTTTGGGTCATCATATTTTCATCGTTATTTGTTTCTAGGTACCTTTTGATTTCCTCTTTGATTTCTTCAGTGATCTCTTGATTATTTAGTAGTGTATTGTTTAGCCTCCATGTGTTTTTATTTTTTACAGGTTTTTTCCTGTAATTGATACCTAGTCTCATAGCGCTGTGGTCTGAAAAGATACTTGATACGATTTCAGTTTTCTTAAATTTACCAAGGCTTAATTTGTGGCCCAAGATATGATCTATCCTCGAGAATGTTCCATAAGCACTTGAGAAGAAAGTGTAACCTGCTGTTTCTGGATGGAATGTCCTATAAATATCAATTAAATCTATCTGGTCTGTTGTGTCATTTAAAGCTTCTGTTTCCTTATTTAATTTCTTTTTGGATGATCTGTCCATTGGTGTACGTGAGGTGTTAAAGTCCCCCACTATTATTGTGTTACTGTTGATTTCCCCTTTTATGGCTTTTATGTTAACATTTGCCTTATGTATTGACGTGCTCCTATGGTGGGTGCATAAATATTTACAATTGTTATATCTTCTTCTTGGTGTGATCCCTTGATCATTATGTACTGTCCTTCTTTGTCTCTTGTAGTAGTCTTTGTTTTAAAGTCTATTTTGCCTGATATGAGAATTGCTACTCTAGCTTTCTTTTGATTTCCATTTGCATGGAATATCTTTTTCCATCCCCTCACTTTCATTCTGTATGTGTGCCTAGGTCTGAAGTGGGTCTCTTGTAGACAGCATATATATGGGTCTTATTTTTGCATCCATTCAGCCAGTCTATGTCTTTTGCTGGGAGCATTTAATCCATTACATTTAAGGTAATTATCGATATGTATGTTCCTATTACCATTTTCTTAATTGTTTTGGGTTTGTTATTGTAGGTCTTTTCTTCTCTTGTGTTTCCTGCCTAGAGAAGTTCCTTTAGCATTTGTTATAAAGCTGGTTTTGTCATGCTGAATTCTCTTAACTGTTGCTTTTCTGTAAAGGTTTTGATTTCTCCATTGAATCTGAATGAGATCCTTGCTTGTTAGAGTAATCTTGGTTGTAGGTTTTTCCCTTTCAATACTTTAAATACGTCCTGCCACTCCCTTCTGGTTTACAGATTTCTCCTGAAAGATCAGCTGTTAACCTTATGGGGATTCCCTTGTATGTTATTTGTTGTTTTTCCCTTGCTGCTTTTAATATTCTTTCTTTGTATTTAATTTTTTTTTTTTTTTTTTGCGGTACGCGGGCCTCTCTCTGTTGTGGCCTCTCCCGTTGCAGAGCACAGGCTGTGGATGTGCAGGCTCAGCGGCCATGGCTCACGGGCCCAGCCACTCTGCGGCATGTGGGATCTTCCCAGACCCGGGCACAAAACCATGTCCCCTGCATCGGCAGGCAGACTCTCAACCACTGTGCCACCAGGGAAGCCCCTGTATTTAATTTTTGATAGTTTGATTAATATGTGTCTTGGCATGTTTCTCCTTGGATTTATCCTGTATGGGACTCTCTGCAGTTCCTGGACTTGATTGACTATTTCCTTTCCCATGTTAGGGAAGTTTTCAACTATAATCTCTTCAGGTATTTTCTCAGAACGTTTTTCTCTCTTCTTCTTCTGGGACCCGTATTATTCAAATGCTGGTGCACTTAAAGTTGTCCCAGAGGTCTCTGAGACTGTCCTCAATTATTTTCATTCTTTTTTCTTTATTCTGCTCTGTGGCCATTCTTTCCACTCTTTTATCTTCCAGGCTCCTCATCCATTCTTCTTCTTCAGTTATTCTGGTATTGATTCCTTCTAGAGAATTTTTAATTTCATTTATTGTGTTGTTCATTATTGTTTATTTGCTCTTTAGTTCTTCTAGGTCCTTGTTAAACATTTCTTGTATTTTCTCCATTCTATTTCCATTATTTTGGATCATCTTTACTGTGATTACTCTGAACTTTTTTTTCAGATTGACTGCCCATTTCCTCTTCATTTGTTTGGTCTGGTGAGTTTTTACCTTGCTACTTTATCTGCTGCATATTTCTCTCTCTTCTCATTTTGTTTAACTTACTGTGTTTAGGATCACCTTTTTGCGGGCTGCAGGTTTGTAGTTCCTATTGTTTTTGGTGTCTGCCCCCAGTGGGTGACTTTGGTTCAGTGGCTTCTGTAGGCTTTCTGGTGGAGGGGACTAGTGCCTGTGTTCTGGTGGATGAGACTGAATCTTTTCTTTCTGGTGGATAGGACCATGTACAGTGGTGTGTTTCTGGGTGTCTGTGACCTTATTATGATTTTAGGCAGCCTCTCTGCTAATGGGTGGGGCTGTGTTCCTGTCTTGCTAGGTGTTTTGCATGGGGTGTCCAGCACTGGAGCTTTCCGGCTATTCAGTGGAGCTGGGTCTTATTGTTGAGACCTAGATCTCTGGGAGAGCTCTCACTGATTGTTATTACATGGGGCCAGGAGGGGTCTGGTGGTCCAATGTCCTGGTCTCGGCTCTCTCACCTCGGAGGCTCAGGCCTGACACCTGGCCAGAGCACCAAGACCCTGCCAACCACAGAACTCAGAGGAAAAGGAAGAAAAAAAAGTGTGTGGGGGGGAAATGAACAGATAGAGCCCCAAAACAAATGGTAAAAGCAAAACTAAACAGACAAAATCACACAAAGAAACATACACACACACACACACACACACACACACACTCATAAAAAGAAAACAAGACCAACAGTTAGAACCCTAGGACAAATGGTAAAAGCAAACCAAAACAGACAAAATCACACAAAGAAACATACACAGTCACAAAAAGAAAGAAAAAAACAGTGGAAAGCAATAAAACCAATACACAAATCCACCAATGATAACAAGTTCTAAAAACTGTACTAAGATAAACATGAAAATCAGAAAGAAATCAGTCGCAGACAGCAAACCCCAAGTCTACAGTTGCTCCCAAAGTCCACTGCCTCAATTTTGGGAACATTCGTTGTCTATTCAGGTATTCCTCAGATGCTGAGTTCATCAAGTTGTTTGTGGAGATTTAATCCGCTGCTCCTGAGGCTGCTGGGAGAGATTTCCCTTTCTCTTCTTTGTTCGCACAGCTCCCGGGGCTTAGCTTTGGATTTGGCCCTGCCTCTGCGTGTAGGTCGCCTGAGGGCATCTGTTTTTCCGATCAGACAGGACGGGGTTAAAGGAGCAGCAGATACGGGGACTCTGGCTCACTCAGGCCGGTGGGGAGGGAGGGGCACGGAGTGCGGGGCAGGCCTGCGGCGTCAGAGGCGGCGTGACGTTTCACCAGCGTGAGGCGCGCCGTGCGTTCTCCCGGGGAAGTTGTTCCTGGATCCCGGGACCCTGGCAGTGGTGGGCTGCACAGGCTCCCCGGAAGGGAGGTTTGGAGAGTGACCTGTGCTCGCACACAGGCTTCTTGGTGGCGGCAGCAGCAGCCTTAGCGTCTCATGCCCGTCTCTGGGGTCCGCGCTTTTAGCCATGGCTCGCGCCCGTCTCTGGAGCTCGTTTAAGCGGTGCTCTGTCCCCTCTCCTCATGCACCCTGAGACAATGGTCTCTTGCCTCTTTGGCAGGTCCAGACTTTTTCCTGGACTCCCTCCCGGCTAGCTGTGGCACACTAGCCCCCTTCAGGCTGTGTTCACGCCGCCAACCCCAGTCCTCTCCCTGCGATCCGTCCAAAGCCCGAGTCTCAGCTCGCAGCCCTGCCCGCCCCGGCGGGTGAGCAGACAAGCCTCTCGGGCTGGTGAGTGCCGGTCGGCCTTGATCCTCTGTGCGGGAATCTCTCCGCTTTGCCCTCCGCACCCCTGTTGCTGCGCTCTCCTCCGCGGCTCCGAAGCTTCCCCCTCTGCCACTCGCAGTCCCCGCCCGCGAAGGGGCTCCTAGTGTGTGCAGACCTTTCCTCCTTCACGGCTCCCTCCCACTGGTGCAGGTCCCGTCCCTATCCTTTTGTCTCTTTATTCTTTTGACCTACCCAGGTACGTGGGGAGTTTCTTGCCTTTTGGGAGGTCTGAGGTCTTCTGCCAGCATTCAGTAGGTGTTCTGTAGGAGCTGTTCCACGTGTAGATGTATTTTTAATGTATTTGTGGGGAGAAAGGTGATCTCCACGTCTTATTCCTCTGCCATCTTGAAGGTCCAATGCTTATGGATTTTTAATTTTTCAATAACATCCTTTTCTCTTCATTTCTAATCACATATCGAGGGGTGTCCAAGCCAGGAAAAATTTGCATGCTGCGGAGTTCTAGAGAGCCTTTTAAGTAGGGCTCCAACAAGGGCCCTCCTGCCTGGTGTCAGTCTCACCAATAGACAGATTTTGGTTCATAAGCAAAGGACAGCGTTATTCTTTGATCAGAGGATGGAGAGGTGCGAGCTCACGCTCTAGAGCACACGCTGTTCCCACAGACAGAGCTGCTTTCCCGGGTTCTTCTCTGTGGGGAGGGGCTGGAGCTCTCGGCGGGCACAGTCTCGCTGCTCACAGCACCGGCATCTGTGTACTGACCATCTTTTCTTACTAAAATTAATGCAGCAGTCTCCTAAATGGTACCCTTGCCTGAATCCGGCTTCCCTCAAATCCCTTCTCTGAGCTACAGCAGGAGTGATTTTTCTGAAGAACAAATTTGAGATCACTCCCTTACTTAAAGCCGTTTAATGGAGCTCTACTGCCCTCAGGATAAAGTCCAGAGTTCTCAAAGTGATATCTATGGACTTTTATGATCTGGCATTGCCTATTTTCTTATGCCCCATTTTTTTCTACTCTCCCTTCACTACTGAATTCAACCAGAATGAAAGGACTTTAGTTCTATGCTCTTTCTAGCCTCTGGAACAATCTTCTCTCATTTCCACACTCTTCTCCTGCGTAGCTCCAATTTGTCCTTCAGGACTCAGTTAAAACACTGATTCATCCCCATCGTCTTCTCTATGATCCCAAGGCTGTCTGTGGTTCTCCACTCTCATTTGTTTTTACTCATAAGATTTCTTTTGAAGAATGTTTTTGCCCTATTTAAAATGGAGAAAAAAGAAAAAAAAAAACCCTAAGAATACCACTGATCTAGATTTTAGGTTAATCCTTTCATTTTGTATTACAGAGTACATTGTTCTACACCTAGACCTCTGACAAGCAGAACTCCATAGCTGCCTCAGAGAAGTTTTAATCTCAGGGTGAAGGGAAGACAGATACATAGAGATAATTATTGAATCATGGAGGAGGTGCACTATTAGACCTATGCATATTGTGTAGATTATAATTCTAGGTTATTATCATCTGTTGTTTTCATGTGTATTGATCAAACTGCAGTGTAAACTGTGCACAAAGTACTTATTTGGTTTCCTTTGTGTGTTCCCTCATTTCTGCTTAATTTCTAGCACAGGGTTTGTCTCATACTAGGATTTTAATAAAACTTGCTGATAGAGTGGGGCTAACCTACTGCTTTCTATTTCCTATAAAACAATGAGTGTATGGCTATACCAAGCAAGAAGAGTTAAGCACTTTTTGAATCAGAATACCTCTAATCATATTAAAAATTATAAAAATGAATTTGGAAGTAAATTCTTAGACTTGAAGGGAAGAGTAAGAAAAAATTAATAGTAGCTAACCCTGAGCCATGTGCTCCAAAAGTACTTTATTTATACTATCTAATTTAACAGTCACAATATTCCAATTCTGTCATTATTGTTATCAACACCGTTTTGCAGATAAGGATGCTAAAGTACAGAGACTTTAAAGAACCTTTTAGTATCACATAGCCAAAAAATCATGGAGCTGGGATTTGAACCCAGGTAATCTAACTTGGACACACACATTTAACCAAATTACCCTAATCTTCCCATTGAACTCCTTCAGGTCCCAGCCAACAGACCAAAACATCTTTTAGGCTCTCCCTGTTTTTGTTTTAAATTTACTTTATTTTAGGTTTCTGGTTTCTGGTTAGGAACGGAAACATTTCCTTGTATTTTGTACAGCATTCATATTTTTACCACCTGCTGATATTAAAATAATTACAGTGCGCATGATCATATTTTCTCAAACTTCAAATAAAATCAGAATACTTGAGAACCGGATTTTTCTGGAAGAATTGAAAAGAATAATTTAATTAGAAGAAATGAATATTTGATTAATCTGGATAAAATGCAATTCGTATATTTCCCTCAAATAAAATTGTCACTAGTTTAACATCCTTTCTGCATCCTGAAATCTGTTATGCAGTGATTAATGGCCAGGGAAATTTGTTTTCCATCATGCAGAAGCTAACATTAGATAACCTCTACTCATGAGCAGACAGGCTACTTTAAGCTTTCCTTTCATAACTGGGCCAGCTCTCCAGAGAACCCAAGCTCCCTTATTTGGAGATGGATCTGTAAATTGACTGATACTCACATATACCAAAAAGGCTTTTGGGAAAGCCTTTGAGAAAGTTGATCTTCCCACATGCTACTTACTGAAAGATAAATGAAGACAGTTTTTACAAGGTATTTACTTTTTTGGATGAAAGTATAAGTTCATACTCACATATAAGAACTTGCTGTACTTAGAGTATACTATACTCACATACATGGTCTTCCTGTACTTCATATACTTATACCATACTATACTCATGAATTTAGACTCAAGATTCATAGTTCTGCTGTTAGGACAGCCCTACATTACACGTTTTCCTTGTAATATTTATGGTATCTTAGAGATGTTTCAGAGTACAGTTTCACATATCCAAGGAGACAGCTACTCTGGACTTGCAGTCAGCTAAAGGGCAGATGGAAAGCACTATTGGCTCAGAAAATGAAAAAGGCTGAGAATGTAAGGATGATAAAGATATTTAAGTAACAAATGGCAACTTAACAAGACAAGCGATGGTCAAAGGTGAAGGAAAATCAGTGAAAAGCTATTGCCTTTTGAAGCATCAGAGAAGTTTCTGCTATGAAGTCTTAATCTTATTAAGATAAGAATTTGTCAATGAGCTCAGTGGAAAAATTAGATTTCACTTTGACCCATGGTTGGATGAGTTGCAGAATATCTTTCAGGACAAGAAATTAAATAAAAACAAATTCAATTCTTCTTTAATGTGGAACATAAATATTCCCCAGCCACCCTCTTTTATCTTACCCCAAAAAAGATAAAATGCTACTTAAATTAAGAGCTCTAGGAGATGGGTAAAGGTACTATCCAGGAAAAAAAATTTCCCCTCTACCCAATTATTACATGAAATCTTACCACTACTTCTGGTGTTTTCTTTGCTCAGTTGTAGCCTCTTGCATTTTCGCAGTCTTTAGATTTGTCAGTCACTCTCACAGACACTGGTGATTTTCTGCTTAATAGCTATTTCCCTCTTCTTACTAATGGAACTCTTTTTTATGTTTGTTCATTTTCTAGTTGTCATTATCCCTACATGTGAGGATATGCTTCAGGGAATCCTGGTCCTTAACCCAGGGCAGAAATCTTGATAAACCAATTATGTTATTGGATAATTGTGGATTGATTAAGCCAATTTTGGTAACTTCATTGCTTATTGATGATGATTGACTGAGGAGGACCGTGTGACCTAATTCAGGTCAATAAAACTGAGGCAATAAGGCTGAAGAGAAGATGGCTAGGGATTCTGAAAAAGATTTTCTAGATCTGATAACGGCACACGAGGGATTTGTTTTTCCTTTGTTTTGCCTCCGGACATTGCTGTTTATGCACGTACTGTTTGGTATTGCTCTACCCATCCGGAGACCACAGTAAGAGCTAGCTGACAAAATGAGAAGAGCAGAATGGAAAATAGGCCTTTCAGTACTGATTTTTTTTTCCACAAGAAATCATAACACTTCATCAAAATGATTTGAAATGAAAGCATGGAGAAATAAAACCAACATCTATTGTTAGACATAGAAAAGAAATTTTCCAGTAGTTTTAAGGAATAAAAGAGGAACTATGTAGTGGCAGAACAAGCCAAGTTGGTAAATTTCCTCCTCATTTCTGGCACATAGCAGGTGCTCAATATTTCAGTAACTATTTGGATTCTTGTTGGTCCTTTTGTTTAGTATATTGCTGTACGTGGATGTCCTGTAAATGTGTGAAGCTCCTGCTGTCCTCAAGAACAGTTTCCAGACTTAGATCTCTGCTGCTTGACCTTAGTAATAAATAACGTATGTCAGGAATGTTCCTAAAAGCACCTTTCTACCTCTACATCTTCTTCTGTGACTCTTCATGCCCATTTTAAACTTTAGCTACATGCAATCAGTATATTTCTTTAACAGTGATGTCCTCGCTCATGCGTCAGTGCCGCTGTGTATGTATATGGTATAACCCTAAGCTACCTCTGCTGCTACTGTCAATTCATGGAGCCCCAAAATGGTGTTCATGAGAACTGTGGAGTGCTGAGCAATAGACAGTCTGTTTTCAACCCTGATTGCAAGAATGGAATGACTCTTTCCAAATTAAAAGAAGAAAACCCTTTCCTTCTCTCCAGCAACATAGTAAAGGAGATAAAACAAATACAGCTACAGCTCTGAGCAAAGGGAAGAAAGCTGTTTTAGGGGTTAACAAGGAAAGTATTTAGACAGCAAGCAATTTGCAGAGCAGATAGATTAGGATAGGAGAGGGTAAGAGAGGGAAGCAAAATCTCTGTAGAAATCATTTGGTTAAGGCTTAATTTTTGAAACAAACTGAACAATGGCATTAGCAGGGACTGGAAAGGAAGTCTTCCCACGTGGTAAAGGGAGTCCCTGACAGACAGCACACACTTGGATCCGGGTGCTCACTAGGAGAGTCAGAACCCAAAGGATAAGGCTCCTCACAATTTTCTTGTGGTGATTCTAATTATTCTCAAAAAAAATTCTTGCTGTGTTCACAGAACCCCTCCAGGTATTTTTAAGATGTAAGTACTTTTACCGAGTAGCTTGTTCCTACTGTTTTTAATAAGTGCTCTAAATTAGCAAAATAAAACATGTAGAACTCCTTCTTGGTCAGGCTCCCATAAGGAAACAAAAAGCATATTGAACTGGGTTTATTTGAGGAGTTTTTAATAAAAGTATCATTTACCAAAGTATCAGCAAGATGTAGGGAAATCACAAGAGGGAGTAGGTCCTCTGGGCTAGTAACAGGATGCTGTTACCACCCCTAGGTTTAAACGAACCAAAGGGACAGAGCAGTCAGTGGAACCCAAAGGCCACCTGACGAGCTGTGACCATTGATAGAGGGGTGCAGCCAGCCTTGAGTGATCCTGCAGGAAAAAAAGTGAGGGGATAAGTACCTTAATCTCACTCTCTTCCTTCGCTCTGATATTCTGCTGGTGCCTCCCATTGATTGAACCCAACCAGGAGCCAGGAGGCAAAGGAGCTCGTGGATTCAGTTCATGAAGGTCAGTTCCTGGGGCACAGTGCAAGATGGAGAAGAGGGGAGGCCTGACATACCCACGACTATCCCTCTTAGGATGCCTCCTTAGCAAGCCCTAATGATGTAAGCCCGAGTGTACATTTGAACATAGCCTATATTCTGCCTGAAATGCCCCTTCATTCTCCATTCTTCTAAGTCACGACGACCTCCTTTCCCTAACCCAAGCTCCATCTGGCTAAGGATCTAGTTCAACACTCAAGTCAGGTGTTACCTCTCTTGGGAAGGCGGGAACGATTTGTGCCTATTTTTGATAACCAGCTGAATCAGTTAGAATTAAGATCAGTTGAATAAAACAGAAAACCCAATAAAAGAGTACTTAAAACATGATAGAAGTTTCTTTCTTTCTCATCTAAATTGGATCTACTTAGGAAATCCACAGATCTCTAGAAACTGTCCTGTAGAAAATGAATGAACTCACCCTGAGTACTCGGAGCCTGGGTCCAAGCAGAGGGGGTCTGCAAAGCTTATCATTATCAGTTCACAATTTTAAGATGGAGAGACATTAGTTTCTACAGACTTGTAGAAATATCTAAGGAAGAGTCATTAGATAATATTGAACCACAGTGAACCATTTTATATTTTTAAAAAACATAATAAGGAAATAAGAACAAGTGGGGGAAAGAGACTTGAGACACATGGTAAACACATTTTTTTCCTCTCAAGTCTATAGAGAAATGTAGTAAAAGAGGAAATCTAATTATGTGAGCTCTTTAAAAATAGCTCTCCCAATAATCCCTCTCCAGTAAGGGTAATTATTGTCCAATTATATGATTTTCCAATTGCAAGTACGTTTGAGGACCTGGCATGAGTACTATGAAGAGTCTGCTAATGATCGTCAGGATTTTCAGACTAAAGTTGACACTTGAACAATGAAGGGGTTAGGGGCTCCAAACCCTGTGTAGTCAAAAATCCACAAATAACTTCTGACTCCCCCAAAACTTTACTAATAGCCTACAGTTGACCAGAAGTCTTACCAATAACATAAATAGTCAATTAACACATATTTTTTATGCTATATGTATTATATACTGTATTCTTACGGTAAAATAAGGTAGAGAAAATAAAATGTTGTAAAGAAAATCATAAGGAAGAAGACATACATTCACAGCACTGTACCATACTTAATGATACAGTGATTTCATGTTGTCTGTTTGCAAGACGAACCATCTGTCCGTCCGTGCCTACATCAGTATTGTCTTATATGATACAAAACTCTGTAGCTCTTATACATATTTCCAACACAAGACATCAAAACTGAAAAGATAATGTGAAAAAGAAATTCATATTTATTTACAGGTATAACCATTCATGCATTGATAACAAAGGCTCGTGTAATTGATATGATTGCTTCATGGTAGCCCAGCAGATACACTAATGAATGAATTCTTATAAAATTTTTATGGCGTACAGTATTACAGTCATACTCCTAATACAACATTAGAAACATTGTTACATTTTAAAAAACAACCGTGCTGATAGGCTCTGAATACCGTTTTTCTAATTATGAGAAAGAGAGACATGCTGTATGGTAGTGTGAGTGTAGGCTGTCTACCTCGATACAGGTTTTACACGTGATGGTCTACACTATGAATACTTACGCAGTGATGATGGTGACACACAAACGTCTCACACGGTTCTTGCCCTACAGTTACTAGATTTTCACACAAAGACACACACGCATACACAACAGATAAGTTTATTAACTGTATTATTAACTGTTGGTTATTCATTATTCATTAAGCTGCAGTGGATCATAAAGGTCTTTATCCTCATTGCCTTCATGTTGAGTAGGCTGAGGAGGAGGAAGAAAAGGAATAGTTGGTCATCTTGCTGTCTCGGGGGGGGGGGCAGAGGTGGAAGGGGGGCAGGAGAGGCAGATACACTCAGTGTAACTTAACAGAAATACATTGTAATTTTTGTCTGACTTTTTGCATTTTCGTTTCTCTAGAGATGTTTCTATGCGGTAGCAATCCTTCTTTCGCTGTTTGCTTTGGTTTCAGTGCCCATGTCATAGACACGTCCATGTTATAAAAGAAGTCCAAAGCAGTCTTGAATAACCAGAATACTTTTGCCAGATTGTCTAACGTCAGTTTGTTTTCTGGCTCTGCTTCTTCTACATCTTCTTCCTCATTCTCTGGCACTGGTTCAGAGGCACTTATCTCCATGGAGTTGTCTTCTGTTAATTCCTCTGGTTTGCTGTCTGTCAGCTCTTGAATTTCTCTAAGGTCCATATCTTGAAACCCTTCATCCCCCACCTTTTTTTGCCATATCCACAGTCTCTTTTGTAATTTCCTTGGTTGGCTTTGTCATAAATTCTGTGAAATCATACAGAACATCTGGACACAGCTTTCTTCAACAGGAATTTATTGTTTTGGGTTTGATGGCTTTCATGGCTTTTTCTATAACAAAGATGGTATCTTCAATACGTAATCCTTCCAGACTTTCATCATGTTTTCTGTGTCGGGGTTCTCTTTCACAGTTTTGACAATCTTTTCCATAGAGTACTGTGTGTAATGCGTCTTAAAGGTCCTATGACTCTCTGATCTAGAGGCTGAATTCGAGGTGTTGTGTTTGGGGGCAGGTAGATCACTTCAGTGCCTTTGGTGTTGAAATCATGGGGTTCTGGGTGGCCAGGGGCATTGTCCAATATCAAAAGAACTTTAAAACTGGCAAGGTACTTCCTGACTTCAGGGTCAAAGCGTCGATGGAACCAGTCCAGAAAAAGTGTTCTTCTTCCAGTACAGGCCTTCTTGTTGTACAACCGAAAGATGGTCAGCTGGTGTTTATCTTTTCTCTTCAAGGCTCAGGGGTTAGCAGCTTTGTAGATAAGGCAGCCCTGATCATAAACCTGACTGCATTTCCACACAACAGCAGAGTAAGCCTATCCCTTCCTGCCTTAAATCCTGGTGCTTGCTTCTATTCCTTATTAATAAATGTTCTTTGTGGCATTTTTCTTTCCTAGAATAGGGCACTTTCATCTATATTAAAAAAGGACATCAGGCAGATATCCTCTCTCCTTAATGATTTCCTTAATGGTGCCTCAGAACTTGTCTGCTGCCCTTTGGTCAACAGAAGCTGCTTCTTCTGTTATCTTGACAATTTTAAAGCCAAACCTCTTTCTAAAATTATCAAACCATCCTTTGTTAACATTAAATTCTCCAGCTTTAGATCCTTCACCTTCTTCTTACTTTAAGTTGTCATATAATGACTTTGCCTTTTCTTGTATCATATTAGAGTCTATAGGTATCCTTTCGTATAGCAGTCCTGCACCCACATAAGCTGCATTTTCAATAAGAGATAAAAAGGTATTTCACCAAAAGTGCAAGGTTTTCGGGCCTCCTGGCATAGCTGGAGTGACAGCTTCACAAATTTCCTTTTCTTTTTTTACAATGGTCCTTACGTCGGATCCATTTATCTTGAAACAGTGGGCAACCCCAGGTGCAGACCTCAATCTATGGTATATATTAAGTAATTCAACTTTTTCTTGTAATGTTATGACTTTTCTCTGTTTCTTGGGAGCACTTCCAGCATCACTGGAAGTGGCACTTCGTATGGGTCCCATGATGTTACTTAAGGTTTATAGGACTGTGTTAAACATGAAGAAAAATACATAAGAACCATGAGGAATCACTTTTTACTGCGACATACAATTTACTGAAGAGAAGAACTGCTCAGAGGAGATGATTTGTATCACATGGCATTTTAAGTGGATTCTTTCAACACATGAGCTCATTGCAATAGCAATAAGAGGTGGTTACAAAATGATTGCTATAGTACAGTATGTTCTACAGTTAATTTTATGCAGTTATGACTTAATACTGCATCTTTACATTTGGGAATGGATCCATGTAAGGTCTGTAAGTGTTTGTGCTCATAAGTTTTGATAAATTTTAACCTTTATAACAGATTTGTGTATATTTTATGGTAGTAAATGATAAAATAGACTACTATCTACATATACTTTATGTGTTCATGACATACCTAATTTTTTTTAATTAAAAAAAATATTTCTAGGCTACACGGTTCATCTGTGAGTTTTTTCAATTTGTCACAAATCCCAAAAATATTTTCCAATATGTTTATTGAAAAAAATCCATGTATAGGTGGACCTATGTTGTTCAAGTGTTCACTATACGTGAGCTCTGGGGTAACAGGTGAGTATAAACCCATTTACTCAGTTCTCCTGAGTAATTGTCTTAACTCTCAAGTTCATTGGGAAACTGTATACATCTACAACCAGATACCGCAAACAGGAAAATCAGCTCTTGCTCTTTGTTTCAGCAGCATCAGACCTCATTCAAAAAGAGATAACATTTAGAGGGACATTTCTGCCATCTACTGTTACTGCCCTGGATTTTTTCAGATTATATTGGCTCCTTGATTCCAGTATTAACTTCAAGAAAGTGATATTCAGTGGGCTGAGAGAAGAGAGCGATGTCACATGTTTCTCTCAATTCTTGAAAAGATTATTTTAGAACAAGTAAAACTTTTTTTAAAATTCAGATTATGGAAAATCATTTTAGAGAGGCTGACTTTGCTCATTAGTTGTTTTTTCTTTTCGTAAATCGAGGTATAATTGACATAAAACATATTAGCTTCAGGTATACGATATAGTGATTCGATATTTGTATATATTTTGCAAAATGATCACCGTGGTAAGTCTAGTTCAATCTATTGCCATACACAGTTACAAACAAATTTTTTTCCTTGTGGAAAGAACTTTTAAGATTTACTCTCTTAGCAACTTTCAAATGTGCAGTACAGTGTTATTAACTATGGCCACCATGCTGTACATTACATCCACCCCATGACTTATTTATTTTATAACTAGAACTTTGTACCTTTAACCCCATTTTGCGCACTCACCACCCCACCTCTGGCAACTACCAGTCTGTTCTCCATATCTATGAATCTATACGCTTGGGTTTTGGTTTGGTTTGGTTCTAATTCTACATGTAAGCGAAATCATACAGTATTTGTGTTTCTCTGTCTGACTTATTTCACTTAGCATAATGTCTTCAAAATCCATCCACGTTGTTGCAAATGGCAAGATTTCTCTCATTTTTTATGGATGAAAATATTCCATTTTGTGAATATATGTATACATATGTATGTGTATATATATATATGTATGTATGTATGTACCACATTTTATTCATTCATTCATTCATCAATAGACACTTAGGTTGTTTCCGTGTCTTGGCTATTGTAAATAATGCTGCAATGAACATGGAGGTGCACATATCTTTTCAAGTTAGTGTTTTCATTTTCTTTTAATATCCAGAAGTGGGGTTGCTGAATCATATGGTAGTTCTCTATTTTTAATTTTTTAAGAAACTTCCATACTGTTCCATAGTGGCTGCACTAATTTACATTCCCATCAACAGTGCATGAGGGTTCCCTTTTCTCCACATACTCGCCAACAGTTATTTGTTGTATTTTTGATAATAGCCATTCTAACAGGTGTGAGGAGATATCTCATTGTGGTTTTGATTTGCACTTCTGTGATGATGAGTGATGTTGAGCACATTTTCATGTATCTGTTGGTCATCTGTATGTCTTCTTTGAAAAAAAATGTCTATTCAGATACTCTGCCCAGTTTTTAATTGGATTATTTGTGGTTTTTGCTACTGAGTTGTATGAGTCTTTGTATAGTTTGGATATTCATCCCTTATCAGATATATAATTTGCAAATATTTTCTCCTGTTCTATAAGTTTGCCTTTTCATTTTGTTGATGGTTTCCTTTGTTATATAGCTGCAGTTCCATTTGTTTATTTTTGATTTTGTTGCCTTTGCTTTTTGGTGTCAAATCCAAAAAATCTTTGCCAAGACTGTTATCAAGAAGCTTACTGCCTATGTTTTCTTCTAGGAGTTTTATGGTCTCAGGCCTTATATTCAAGTCATTAATCCATTTTGAGTGAATTTTTGGTGTGGTGTAAGAGAGTAGTTTGTTGGAGCTTTCATCAGGAGCAGAAAGGGGGTTCAATATTTAGACATTGTTCTCACTTGAATACCAACTTTACTAGCTCATAAGAGTTCAAGGAAAAAAAAAAGGAAGAGAGGAAGGAAAGGAGGGAGGGAGGGAAAAAAAGATGGAACAGAGGTAGGAAGACGAGGAAGAAGAGAATAGGGGAAAGTGGAATGGGGGAGGGAAGGAAGGAAGGAAGAATATCCCTTCAAATCACGGGAGATACGTTTGTAAGAGACTGGATGAATTGATCCTGAGGAGTCCTATGGCATTTGAGATTCTATGACAGAAGTTTAAGTTTTTAAAAGACATTTAAAAAGTTGGTAAAGTGATCATTTAAAAGAGAAATGTGTTGCCTCATTACACTTAGAAACATACTCGATAAAGTTCTGAGTAATTTTATTCAATTGGCAGAGACTCAAACACATTAAACCTATTTATTAAGTCTAAAGAGAAGAGACGAGAATAAAATTCTAACTATATTTTTTACTGAGTTTGATACCATAATGGAAAAATATATCTCTCTACACTATTTATACACTGTTCTCAGGCTGGCCTTATAGAACTGAATTTAAATTACGGTTGACTCTGTAGGAGTTTGCTACAGGTGTTCTGAAAAAGAAATATCTTTCTGGTTTAAATGTTAACTCCCAAATACAAAAGCCCCAGGTTTGCTTTCATATGTCATGGTAAAAATCAGCTAGAAACAGTTTTATCTGTCCTTGAAAAAATGTTTCAGATTGGCTCTAAAGTCTCATCTGCCAGATGGGCAGCCTTACGCAGGCCCTGCTGAGATGGCATATTAAAGACCTAAATATGCTTCCAGTCTACACATGAATTCCCCAGGTTGACAATAAATATTTAAAGAGTTGCTGGTGTGTCATGAAAACAAAACTGCACCTTGTGTCTATGCAGGATGGTTTATAAATAAATCTGTGTTCCACTTTTTCTTATCTGGTCATTTTTATTTAAAGGAGCTAAACCAGCTGCATTTTCAAGGGCTCACCAGTGCGCTGAGCCACATGGCTGAGTTACACTGTCCTCAGATGCTACAAATAAGTGCCACTTATAACCGTGCATATGTTCTATGGGTGCTACGAATATACACATTCATATTTCCCATAGAAAACATTGTTCTCCCTCAGAGACCCAGATGACACAACTCGAGCAGTAGTAAGACTGTAACTACATTTATTCATTCACGTGCAAATATTGTTCTAGGCACTGCTAAGTACTGGGATTACAAAAATGATAAGGGCAAACGTGACAGTCATAACGTTGATATCGACAACTAAGTAACCACTGCCGTTGATTGAACAACTACTTTGTGGCACATAGCATTTTACATCATTTAGCGTTCTCCAAAATTCTTCGAGGTGGCTATAATCTCCTTTTTGATAGATATCTTAGGCCCAAAGGCAATGTTTTTATTGTCACACAATGATAAACCATAGAACTAAGATATGGCCTCCAAAGCAGACCTACAATATGTTTTTTTAATTCACTTGGAATAAGTCACATAGATTGGCTATAAGGAAGGCCACCTGCACCAAAGATGAACTGGCACCATATTGGATGGTGACAAACTGACCCAAAGAGGCCCTATCTTACAGGGGAAGGATGAATGCTAGGTGCAAAATAATAGAAGGCCAAGGATAGAGGGCAAGGGGGCAATTCAAGTCTAAGTGCACAATGATGTGTACAGAATAATATGGTCCCAGGTCTCTGTTACGGTTTTTTTTTTGGAAACTTTCAAGTTCCAGAATTACCAAAGACTTCCTTTATCAAAGGTATTCAGGGTAACAAAGGGAAGATTTACTGTTGATTGAGTACTAACTCTGAATTAGGAATGGTAGTAAGTGCTTACATACTTTGATTCAGGTTATAACAGAATATTTCCGTACTTGTGTATATTGTGAAATGATCACCACAATAAGTCTAGTTAGTATCTGTGACCATACATAGTTATAATATGTATTTTTTTCTTGTGATGAGAACTTTTAAGATTTACTCTAACTTTCAAATATGCAATAAAGTATTAATAACTATGGTCACCACGCTGTATATTCCACCTCATGACTTATTTATTTTCTAATTTGAAGTTTGTACCTTTGGACCCCCTTCACCCATTTCAACCACCCCCTACCCCCTGCCTCCAACAGCTAACAATCTGTTCTCTGTATCTATGAGCTTGACTTTTCTTAGAGTCCACATATAAGTGAGGTCATATGGTATTTGTCTTTTTCTGTCTGACTTATTTCACTTAGTATGTTAATCTCTAGGTCCATCCATGTTGCTGTGAATGACATTACTTCATTCTTTTTTTATGGCTGAGTAATATTACATTGTATATACATGCCACATCTTCTTTGTTCATTCGTCTATCAATGGACACTTACGTTGTTTCCATATCTTGACTATTGTAAGTAATGCCGCAGTGACTGTGGGGGTGAATATATCTTTTCAAGTTAGTGTTTTTGTTTTCTTTGGATAAATACCCAGAAGTGGGATTGCTGGATCAGTTGGTAGTCCTATTTTTAACTTTTTGAGGAACTGCTATAGTGTTCCACAGTGGCTACACCAATTTACATTCCCACCAATAGTGCACAAGGGCTCCCTTTTCTCCACATCCTTACCAACACTAGTCATTTCTTATCTTTTTGATGATAGCCATTCTAACAGATGTGAGGTGATATCTCATTGTGGTTTTGATTTGCATTTCCCTGATGATAAGTGATGCTGAGCACCTTTTCACGTACCTGTTGCCCATCCGTATGTTTTCTTTGAAGAAATACCTATTCAGATCCTCTGCCCAGTTTTAAATCAGTTTGTTTGCGGGGGGGAGGGTTGCTATTGAGTTGTATGAGTTTTTAAGTATTTTGGATATTGACTCCTTATCAGATATAAGACTTGCAAATATTTTCTCCCATTTAGTAGATTGCCTTTTTATTCTGTTGATGATTTCCTTTGCTGTACAGAAGCTTTCTAGTTTGATGTGGTCCCATTTGTTTATTTATTTAATTATTCACTTTATTTTATTTTTTGCCTTTGTTGCCTTTGGTTTGGGTAGCAAATCCAAAAAAATCATCACCAAGACTGATGGCAAGGAGCTTACTGCCTATGTTTTCTTCTAGGAGTTTTATGGTTTCAAGTCTTACATTCAAGTCTTTAATCCACTTTGAGTTAATTTTTTTATATGGTGTAAGATAATGGCCCAGTTTCATTCTTTTGCATGTGGCTGTCCAGCTTTCCAAACGCCACTTATTGAAGACTGTATCTTCCTCATTGTATTTCCTTAGTCCCTTTGTCATAAATTGACAATGTGTGCATGAGTTTATTTCTGGGCTCTCTACTCTTTTCCATTGATGTATGTTTCTGTTTTTGTGCAAACATGTACTATTTTGATTACTATAGCCTTGTAATACAGTTTGAAATCACAGAGCGTGATACCTTCTATTCCACTTTTTACTTAATCTGGCATGCACCTGAGACAGCAGCTTTAGACATTCTAGATAGGATACTAATAGAGAAAAAATTGTGTTTACCCAATTATAACAGCAAATAATATTTACTGAGTACTTACTACATGAATAGCATTTAGGTCTTTTTTAAAGTCCTGACAAAAAGTCCATAATATGACTATTTTTATTTTTTCTCACTTTACAGCTAGGAAACTGGGAGATATTCATTTATTCCACAAATAGTTATCTATTGCAACATAACAAGTTACCACAAATTTAGCAGCTTGGAACAACATAGATTTATTATCTCAGTTTCAGGAATCTAGACATGCCTTAGCTGAGTCCTTTGCTTTAAGTTCTCACAGGCTCCAATCCAGGTGTCAAGCAGAGCCAGAGTCTTGTGCAAGGCTCAGCTGAGGAAGGGTCCACCTACCAGCTCTAATGAGTATTGACAAGGTTTATACTTCTTGTGAGCTGTTGGACTGAGGGTTGCTTTCTGAACATTAGTCAGAGCTGCTTTCAGTTTCTTGCACTTGGGACTATCCATATAGCTTCATCAAAGCCAGCAAAGGACAGTCTGCTGGCAAGACAGAAGTTACTCTCTTATGTAACCTAATGACAGAAATGACATTCCATTACTTTTCTAGTATTGGTTACATGCAAGTTGCTAGGTTAGCCCACACGCAAGAGGAGAGGGATACGCAAAGGCTTAAATATCAAGTGGCAGAGATCACTGAGAAGCATCATAGAGTCTGCCCAACACACACAGAAAAATAGCTTTGAGCACCTACTCTGTGCTCAAGAAACTCATATTCTAGAGGGACTTAAAGTAATTAAGTGGATAGCTCAAGGTGAAAAATTAAATAATTAAGGAAAGAAATCAGAAAAAAGAAGTCACTTGGTTGGGGGTTTAAACAGTATCTAAAAGTCTTCTCATAAATAGCCCACTATAGAGTAACTTTAGAGCCGTGATAAGCTAAAGCTTCACATCAAAAGAGGAGATGTCATTTACATGCACTGTTAGGCAATAAGGACTGTCCTGTCTCAGAAGGTAGGGCACCTGCCGTAGGTTTAGATATGTTTTGCTCGGGAGAATGGAAAGTGTTCCAACATTCTAGACTGATGAATTTAAAATTATTTATTTGCAGTTATCAATATGTTTTCTCTTTTAAAAATTTATTAATAATTTTACTATTGCGGTATAGTTGATTTACAATATTACTTTCAGGTGTACAACATAGTGATTCCAAGTTATAATAGATTATGCTCCATTTAAGTTATTATAAAATATTGGCTATATTCCCTATGTGGTACATTATATCCTCGTAGCTTATTTATTTTAAACTTAGTAGTTTATACCTCTTAGTCCCTTACCCTATCTTGCCCCTCCCCCTTTCCCTCACCTACTGATAACCACTAGTTCTCTATATCTGAGAGTCTGTTTCTGTTTTATTATATTCATTTGTTTGTTTTATTTTTTTAGATTCCACATGTAAGTGATAACACACAAAATCTGTCTTTCCCTGTCTGACTTACTCCACCTAAGCATAATACCCTCCAGGTCCATCCATGTTGTTGCCATTGGCAAAATTTCATTTATTTATATGAATGAGTAGTATTCCATTGTATACACATATACCACATCTTCTTTATCCATTCATCTGTCGATGGACACTTAGGTTGCTTCTGTATCTTGGCTATTGTAAATAATGTTTCTGTGAACATTGGGGTACATGTATCTTTTTGAATGTGTCTTTGTTTTCTTTGAATATATACCCAAGAGTGGAACTGCTGGATCTTATGGTAGTTCCATTTTTAGTTTTTTGAGGAACCTCTATACTGTTTTCCATAGTGGCTGCACCAATTTACATTCCTACCAACAATGCACAAGTGTTCCCTTTTCCCCACGTCCTCACCAACATTTACTATTTGTGGTCTTTTTGATGGTTGTTATTGTGACAGATATGAGGAGATATATCACTGTGGTTTTGATTTGCATTTCTCTGGTGATTAGTGATGCTGAGCATCTTTTCATGTGACTGTTTGCCATCATATGTCTTCTTTGGAAAAATGTCTATTCAGGTCTTCTGCCCATTTTTAAATTGGGTTGTTTGTCTTTTTGATATTGAGTTGTGTGAGCTGTTTATATATTTTGGATATTAACCCTCCATTCATCATAACATTTGCAAATATTTTATCCCATTCAGTAGGTTGTCTTTTTGTTTTGCTGATGATGTCCTTTGCCATGAAAAAGCTTTTAAGTTTAATTAAGTCCCATTTGTTTATTTTATTTTTTTTTCCTTTACCTTAGGAGACAGATCCAAAAAAATATTGCTACAATTTATGTTAAAGAGTGTTTTGCCTATGTTTTATTCTAGGAATGTTATGGTTTCTGGTCTTACATTTATGTCTTTAATCCCTTTTGAGTTTATTTTTCTATATGCTATGAGAAAATGTTCTAATTTCTTTCTTTTATATGTAGCTGTCCAATTTTCCCAGCACCACTTCTTGAAGAAACTGTCTTTACCCCATTTTATATTCTGGTCTCCTTTGTTGTAGACTAATTGACCATTAATGTTTAGGTTTATTTCTGGGCTCTCTATTCTGTTCTAGTGATCTATGTGTCTGATTTTGGTCCAGTACCATACTGTTTTGATTACTGTAGCTTTGTAGTATAGTCTGAAATCAGGGAGCATAATACCTCCAGCTGTGAGCTCCTTTCTCAAGGTTCCTTTGGATATTTTGGGGTCTTTTGTGTTTCCATATAAATTTTAGAATTATTCTAGTTTTTTGAAAAGTGCCATTGGTATTTTGATAGGAATTGCTTTGAATCTGTAGATTGCCTTTGTTAATATGGTCATTTCAGCATTATTAATTCTTCCAATCCATGAACACAGTATATCTTTTCATATGATTGTGTCATCTTCAATTTCTTTCTTCTCGTCATAGTTTTCCTAGTACATGTCTTTTACCTCCTTAGTGAGATTTATTCCTAGGATTTTATTCTTTTTGTTGCAATGGTAAATAGCATTTACAAAATTTTTTCTCTATCTGACAGGTGGTTGTTAGTGTAGAGAAATGCAGCAGATTTCTGTGTATTAACTTTGCATCCCTCTTTGCCCACTTTGTTGAGAGTTTTTATCATGAATGGATGTTGAATTTTGTCAAAAGCTTTTTCTGAGTCTATTGAGACGATCTTATTGTTTTTATTCTTCAGTTTGTTAATGTGGTGTATCACATTGATTACTTTGCAGATATTGAACCATTCTTGCATACCTGGGATAAATCAAATTTGATCATGATGTATGATCCTTTTGATGTATTGTTGGATTAAGTTTGCTAATATTTTGTTGAGAATTTTTTCATTCAAGTTCATCAGTGATACTGGCCTGCAATCTTTTTTTTGTGATATCTTTGGTTTCCTTATTTTTTTGCTAAATTTATGAAAAGGAATGTCATACTTACTTCTCAATGTTTTTGTTGTCATTTTTGCCGTCAGTGAAATATCACTAAGATTGTTAAATTTTGATCTTTTAGGGAGCTTAAAAGTCCTATTAGAGAATATTCAAGTGCAAAAGGAAGTGGGACACATAACCAGCAACTTGGATCAAGTGTACTTCCTGAAGCAAAGTGCTTCTGTTGCTTTTTTGTTTCACAAATGTTTTATATTCATGAAGAAAAATTAGGAAATCAAAATTTCTGCTATGGAATAACCACTAAAACATTTTATAATAGCTCTCTATCCTTTTCTTCTCTGTATATATATATATATATATATATATATATATATATATATACTCATAAATTCATGCAATATTTACTTGCTATAGTCATTCTTGAATTTTCTCTTTCTCATATATGTAGTTGACATTTAAATTATGTCCAGACAGCTTCCTTCCACATCCACTGCTACTGCTCTAGCTCAGTCCACTGTCATTTCTCCTGACTGATGTCCCTGTGTCCCTACTTCCACCTTTACCCCTTACAGTCCATTGTCTACACAGCAGCCAGTACGATCCTTGTAAATGTATGTCAGTTTATGTAGCTTCATTGCCCAGCATCTTTTACTGGTTTGCCATCTTACACAGAATAGTTAAAATCTTTACATTTTGCCCCAGAAGGCCTTTATGTCTATACTACTTCTTGTCTTTCCCTACTATTTGTCCTCTTGCTCATTCTTTGCTACACTAACTCCTTTGCCATTCTTGAACATACTGCCACATGCTTTCCTGCAAGCCTTTGTACTTGCTTTTTTAATTGCTGAATTAGAACATCCTTCCTCCAACTATCCACATGGCTACCTCCTCATTGCTTTCAGATCTCTGCACACAGAGATCCGTGAGCAGATCTTTACTTTATTAGAGAGACCTTTCTTGACCACCTCCCACTTTCCTACTCTCTGTACCCCTTATCTCATTTTACCTCACTTCACTCATTATTTATTATTTACTTAATTATTGCTTGTCATCCCTACTAGAATATAAGCTTCTTGAATGAGAGCAGGGACTGGAATTTTTTTAGTTCACTCACTGCTATATCCTTACAGCTGAGGACAACTCTTGGCATGCGTAGATTCCTGTTAAGTTTTGTTAAATGGATGAATCAACAATTGAATTAAAATATTGATATTAATAACAATAATAAACCTGAAACACAATAACATTTCACAAATTTTGTTCAATATTAATAAAAATACATCAACAGTTTTTCTCCTACATGCATACTATCCCACTGTATCATATACTATTTTAACTCACCCATATATTTTTTTAACATCTTTATTGAAGTATAATTGCTTTAAAATGGTGTGTTAGTTTCTGCTGTATAACAAAGTGAATTAGTTATACATATATCCCCATATCTCTTCCCTCTTGCATCTCCCTCCCTCCCACCCTCCCTATCCCACCCCTCTAGGTGGTCACAAAACACTGAGCTGATCTCCCTGTGCTATGTGGCTGCTTCCCACTAGCTATCTATTTTAAATTTAGTAGTGTATATATGTCCATGCCACTCTCTCCCTTTGTCCCAGCTTACCCTTCCCCCTCCCTGTATCCTCAGGTGCATTCTCTAGTAGGTCTGTGTCTTTATTCCCGTCTTGCCGCTAGGTTCTTCATGACCATTTTTTTTTTCTTTTTAAATTCCATATATGTGTGTTAGCATACAGAATTTGTGTTACTCTTTCTGACTTACTTCACTCTGTAAGACAGACTGTAAGTCCATCCACCTCACTACAAATAACTCAATTTCGTTCCTTTTTATGGCTGAGTGATATTCCATTGTATATATGTGCCACCACTTCTTTAACCATTCATCTGTTGATGGATACTTAGGTTGCTTCCATGTCCTGGCTATCGTAAATAGTGCTGCAATGAACATTGTGGTACATGACTCATTTTGAATTATGGTTTTCTCAGGGTATATGCCCAGTAGTGATTGCTGGGTCATATGGTAGTTCTATTTTTGGTTTTTTTTTTTTTTTTTTTTTTGGTTGCGGAGCACAGGCTCTGGACGCGCAGGCTCAGCGGCCATGGCTCACGGGCCCAGCCACTCTGCGGCACGTGGGATCTTCCTGGACCGGGGCACGAACCCGTGTCCCCTGCATCAGCAGGTGGACTCTCAACCACTGCGCCACCAGGGAAGCCCTATTTTTGGTTTTCTAAGGAACCTCCATACTTTTCTCCATAGTGGCTGTATCAATTTACATTCCCACCAACAGTACAAGAGGGTTCCCTTTTCTCCACACCCTCTCCAGAATTTATTGTTGTAGATTTTTTGATGATGGCCATTTTGACCGGTGTGAGATTATATCTCATTGTAGTTTTGATGTGCATTTCTCAATGGTTAATGATGTTGAGCATTCTTTCATGTGTTTGTTAGCAATCTGTATATCTTCTTTGGAGAAATGTCTATTTAGGTCTTCTGCCCAGTTTTGGATTGGGTTGTTTGTTTTTTTGATACTGAGCTGCATGAGCTGCTTGTAAATTTTGGAGATTAATCCTTTGTCAGTTGCTTCATTTGCAAATATTTCTCCCATTCTGAGGGTTGTCTTTTCATCTTGTTTACTGTTTCCTTTGCTGTGCAAAAACTTTTAAGTTTCATTAGGTCCCATTTGTTTAATTTTGTTTTTATTTCCATTGCTCTAGGAGGTGGGTCAAAAAGGATCTGGCTGTGATTTATGTCACAGAGTGTTCTGCCTATGTTTTCCTCTAAGAGTTTGATAGTGTCTGGCCTTAATTTCGGTCTTTAATCCATTTTGAGTTTATTTTTGTGTATGGTATTAGGGAGTGTTGTAATTTCATTCTTTTACATGTAGCTGTCCAGTTTTTCCAGCACCATTTATTGAAGAGGCTATCTTTTCCCACTGTATATTCCTGCCACCTTTATCAAAGATAAAGTGACCATATGTGCATGGGTTTATCTCTGGGCTTTCTATCCTGTTCCATTAATCTATATTTCTGGTTTTGTGCCAGTACCATACTGTCTTGAGTACTATAGCTTTGTAGTATATTCTGAAGTCAGGGAGCCTGATTCCTCCAGTTTCGTTTTTCTTTCTCAAGATTGCTTTGGCTATTCGGGGTCTTTTGTGTTTCCATACAAATTGTGAAATTTGTTTGTTCTAGTTCTGTGAAAAATGCCAGTGGTAGTTTGATAAGCATTGCATTGAATCTGTAGATTGCTTTGGGTAGTATAGTCATTTTCACAATGTTGATTGTTCCAATCCAAGAAATGGTATATCTCTCCATTTGTTTGTATCATCTTTAATTTCTTTCATCAGTGTCTTATAATTTTCTGCATACAGGTCTTCTGTCTCCGTAGGTAGGTTTATTCCTAGATATTTTATTCTTTTTGTTGCAATGGTAAATGGGAGTGTTTTCTTAATTTCACTTTAAGATTTTTCATCATTAGTGTATAGGAGTGCAAGACATTACTGTGCATTAATTTTGTATCCTGCTACTTTACCAAATTCAGTGATTAGCTCTAGTAGTTTCCTGGTAGCATCTTTAGGATTCTCTATGTATAGTATCATGTCATCTGCAAACAGTGACAGCATTGCTTCTTCTTTTCTAATTTGGATTCATTTTATTTATTTTTCTTTTCTGATTGCTGTGGCTAAAACTTCCAAAACTATGTTGAATACTAGTGGTAGGAGTGAGCAACCTTGTCTTGTTCCTGATCTTAGTGGAAATGGTTTCAGTTTTTCACCATTGAGGACAGTGTTGGCTGTGGGTTTGTCATATATGGCCTTTATTATGTTGACGTAAGTTCCCTCTCTGCTGACTTTCTGGAGGGTTTTTGTCATAAGTGGGTGTTGAATTTTGTGGAAAGCTTTCTCTGGATCTGTTGAGATGGTCATATGGATTTTCTCCTTCTATTGGTTAATATGGTGTATCACATTGATTGATTTGTGTATATTGAAGAATCCTTGCATTCCTGGGATAAACCCCACTTGATCATGGTGTATGATCCTTTTAATGTGCTGTTGGATTCTGTTTGCTAGTATTTTGTTGAGGATGTTTGCATCTATGTTCATTAGTGATATTGGCCTGTAGTTTTCTTTCTTTGTGACATTCATGTCTGGTTTTGGTATCAGGGTGATGGTGGCCTCATAGAATGAGTTTGGGAGTGTTCCTCCCTCTGCTATATCTTGGAAGAGTTAATTGTTAGCTCTGCTCTAAATGTTTGATAGAAGTCACCTGTGAAGCCATCTGGTCCTGGGCTTTTGTTTGTTGGCAGATTTTTAATCACAGTTTCCATTTCAGTGCTTGTGATTGGTGGTTCATATTTTCTATTTCTTCCTGGTTCAGTCTTGACAGGTTGTGCATTTCTAAGAATTTGTCCATTTCTTCCAGGTTGTCCATTTTATTGGCATAGAGTTGCTTGCAGTAATCTCTCATGATCCTTTGTATTTCTGCAGTGTCAGTTGTTACTTCTCCTTTTTCGTTTCTAATTCTATCGATTTGAGTCTTCTCCGATTTTTTCTTGATGAGTCTGGCTAATGGTTTATCAATTTTGTTTATTTTCTCAAAGAACCAGCTTTTAGTTTTACTGATCTTTGCTATCATTTCCTTCATTTCTTTTTCATTTATTTCTGATCTGATCTTTATGCTTTCTTTCCTTCAGCTAACTTTGGGGTTTTTTTGTTCTTTTTTCTCTAATTGCTGTAGGTGTATGTTAGGTTGTTTGTTTGAGATGTTTCTTGTTTCTTGAGGTAGGATTGTATTGCTGTAAACTTCCCTCTTAGAAGTGCTTTTGCTGCATAGGTTTTGTGTCATTGTGTTTTCATTGTTATTTGTTCCTAGGTATTTTTTAATTTCCTCTTTGATTTCTTCAGTGGTCTCTTGGTTATTAAGTAATGTATTGTTTAGCCTCCATATTTTTGTATTTTTACAGATTTTTTCCAGTAGTTGATATCTAGTCTCACAGCGTTGTGGTTGGAAAAGATACTTGATACAATTTCAGTATCCTTAAATTTACCAAGGCTTGATTTGTGCCCAAGATATGATCTATCCTGGAGAATGTTCCATGAGCACTTGAGAAGAAAGTGTATTCTGTTGTTTTTGGATGGAATGTCCTATAAATATCAATTAAGTCCATCTTGTTTAATGTATCATTTAAAGCATGTGTTTCCTTATTTATTTTCATTTTGGATGATCTGTCCATTGGTGAAAGTGGGGTGTTAAAGTCCCCTACTATGCTTGTGTTGCTGTCGATTTCCCCTTTTATGGTTATGAGTATTTGCCTTATGTATTGAGGTGCTCTTATGTTGGGTACATAAATATGTAAAATTGTTATATCTTCTTCTTGGATTCATTCCTTGATCATTATGTAGTGTCCTTCTTTGTCTCTTCTAATAGTCTTTATTTTAAAGTCTATTTTGTCTGATATGAGAATTGCTACTCCAGCTTTCTTTTGATTTCCATTTGCATGGAATATCTTTTTCCATCCCCTCACTTTCAGTCTGTATGTGTCCCTAGGTCTGAAGTGGGTCTCTTGTAGACAGCATATATACGGGTCTTGTTTTTGTATCCATTCAGCCAGTCTGTGTCTTTTGGTTGGAGCATTTAATCCTTTTACATTTAAGGTAATTATCAATATATATGTTCCTATTACCATTTTCTTATTTGTTTTTGGTTTGTTATTGTAGGTCTTTTCCTCCTCTTGTGTTTCCTGCCTAGAGAAGTGCCTTTAGCATTTGTTGTTAAGGTGGTTTGGTGGTGCTGAATTCGCCTAGCCTTTGCTTGTCTGTAAAAGTTTATATTTCTCCATCAAATCTGAATGAGATCCTTGCTGTGTAGAGTAACATTTTTGTATGTTTTTCCCTTTCATCACTTTAAATATGTCCTGTCACTCCCTTCTGGCTTGCAGAGTTTCTGCTGAAAGATCAGCTGTTAACCTTATAGGGATTCCCTTGTGTGTTGTTTGTTGTTTTTCCCTTGCTGCTTTTTATATTTTTTCTTTGTATTTAATTTTTGATAGTTTGATTAACATATGTCCTGGAGTGTTTCTCCTTGTATTTATCCTGTATGGGACTCTCTGTGCTTCCTGGACTTGATTTCCTTTCCCATATTAGGGAAGTTTTCAACTATAATCTCTTCAAATATTTTCTCAGTCCCCTTCTTTTACCCTTCTTCTTCTGGGACCCCTATAATTTGAATGTTGGTATGTTTAATGTTGTCCCAGAGGTCTCTGAGACTGTCCTCAATTCTTTTCATTCTTTTTTATTTATTCTGCTCTGCAGCAGTTATTTCCGCTGTGTTATCTTCCAGGTCCCTTATCTGTTCTTCTGCCTCAGTTTTTCTGCTATTTATCCCTTCTAGAGAATTTTAAATTTCATTTATTGTGCTGTTCATCACTGTTTGTTTGCTCTTTAGTTCTTCTAGGTCCTTGTTAAACGTTTCTTGTATTTTCTCCATTCTGTTTCCAAGATTTTGGATCATCTTGTCTATCATTACTCTGAATTCTTTTTCAGGTAGACTGCCTATTTCCTCTTCATTTGTTAGGCCTGGTGGGTTTTTACCTTGCTCCTTCATCTGCTCTGTGTTTTTCTGTCTTCTCCTCTTGCTTAACTTACTGTGTTTGGAGTCTCCTTTTTGCAGTCTACATGTTCATAGTTCCCATTGTTTTTGGTGTCTTCCCCCAGTGGCTAAGGTTGGTTCAGTGGCTTGTGTAGGCTTCCTGGTGGAGGGGACTAGTGCCTGTGTTGTGGTGGATGAGGCTCGGTCTTGTCTTTCTGGTGGTCAGGTCCACGTCTGGTGGTGTGTTTTGGGGTGTCTGTGAACTTATTATGATTTTAGGCAGCCTCTCTGCTAATGGGTGGGGTTGTGTTCCTGTTTTGCTAGTTGTTTGGCATAGGGTGTCCAGCACTGTAGCTTGCTGGTCGTTGGGTGGAGCTGGGTCTTGGTGTTAAGATGGGGATCTCTGGGAGATTTTCGCCATTTGATATTACATGGAGCCGGGAGGTCTCTTGTGGCCTGTGTCCTGAACTTGGTTCTTCTACCTCAGAGGCGCAGCCCTGTTGCCTGGCTGGAGCACCAAGAGCCTGTGATCCACACCGCTCAGAATAAAAGGAAGAAGAAAGAAAGAGAGAGAGAGAGAGAGAGAGAGAGAGAGAGAGGAAGAAAGAAAGGAAGAAAGAAAGGAGATAAAATAAAATAAAGTTATTAAAATAAAAAATAATTTTAAAAAAATTTTAAGGGTAATAAAAAAAGAAGGAATGAAAGAGAGAGCACCCAAACCAAAACACAAATCAACCAATGATAACAAGCCCTAATAACTATAGTAGAAAAACAAAAACAAAAACAAAACAAAACAAAAAAACGGACAGATACAACTCTAGGACAAATGGTAAAAGCAAAGCTATACAGACAAAATCACACACAGAAGCATACACATACACACTCACAAAAAGAAAAAAAGAGTAAAAAATATATATCTTTGCTCCCAAAGTCCACCTCCTCAATTTGGGATGATTATTCATGTATTCCACAGATGCAGGTACATCAAGTTGTTTGTGGAGATTTAATCCGCTGCTCCTGAGGCTGCTGGGAGAGATTTCCCTTTCTCTTCTTTGTTCACACAGCTCCTGGGGCTCAGCATGGGATTTGGCCCCACCTCTGCGTGTAGGTCGCCTGAGGGCGTCTGTTCTTCTGCTCAGACAGGATGGGGTTAAGGGAGCCGCTGATTGGGGGGCTCTGGCTCACTCAGGCCGGGGGGGGGTGGGGAGGGGCACAGAGTGCTGGGTGGGCCTGCGGTGGCAGAGGCCGGCATGACATTGTACCAGCGTGAGGCGCGCTGTTCGTTCTCCCGGGGAAGTTGTCCCTGGGTCCTGGGACCCTGGCAGTGGCGGGCTGCACAGCCTCCCCGGAAGGGGGGTGTGGATAGTGACCTGTGCTCGCACACAGGCTTCTTGGCGGCGGCAGCAGCAGCCTTAGTGTCTCATGCCTGTCCCCGGGGTCCGTGGTTTTAGCTGCGGCTCGCGGCCGTCTCTGGAGCTCCTTGAAGCAGCGCTCTTAATCCCCTCTCCTCGCTCACCCGGAAACAAAGAGGGAAGAAAAAGTCTCTTGCCTCTTCGGCAGGTCCAGACTTTTCCCCGGACTCCCTCCCGGCTAGCCGTGGCACACTAACCCCCTGCAGGCTGTGTTTACGCCGCCAGCCCCAGTCCTCTCCCTGTGCTCCAACCTAAGCCGGAGCCTCAGCTCCCAGCCCTGCCCGCCCCGGCGGGTGAGCAGACAAGCCTCTCGGGCTGGTGAGTGCCGGTTGGCCCTGATCCTCTGTGCGGGAATCTCTCCGCTTTGCCCTCCGCACCCCTGTGGCTGCGTTCTCCTCCGTGGCTCCGAAGCTTCCCCCTACGCCCCCCGCAGTCTCCGCCCGCGAAGGGGCTCCTAGTGTGTGGAAACCTTTCCTCCTTCAGGGCTCTCTCCCAGAGGTGCAGGTCCCGTCCCTATTCTTTTGTCTCTGTTTATTCTTTTTTCTTTTGCCCTACCTAGGTACGTGGGGAGTTTCTTGCCTTTTGGGAGGTCTGAGGTCTTCTGCCAGCATTCAGTAGGTGTTCTGTAGGAGTTGTTCCACGTGTAGATGTATTTCTGGTGTATCTGTGGGGAGGAAGGTGATCTCCGCGTCTTACTCCTCCGCCATCTTGGAGCTCCTCCTCACCCATATTTTTGTTTCCTTTTCCTGAATTTTCCAGATTATAAATACTAGTGTAGGAAAAATATACGTAGATGTTGTCACACATACACATATATATTTAGAATAATTTTCTAGAAATGAAATTGCTAAAGCAGAGTTTGCTGATTCAAACAGAGTAATACATACTATAAAAATGTCTGCCAGAAATATGCTTCCAATATACATTCCTTCCAAGAGCATATGAAAATATTAATTTTTCACATCCTTGGTAAGACCTAATATTACCAGGCTTCTAAAACTTTTCCAAACTGAGAAGTACAAGTATAGTATGTTTTTCTTTAAAATGTTCATCTACTCAATTATGAATGAATTTGCACATACTATATTTTTTGAGTTAACATTTTATATATTGGCTCATTGTTTTGTCTTTTGTTAAATTATTTGCCATATGTATTGCAAAATATACTTTAGTGTATTATTTACATTTCTATTTCATGGTAATTTTTATTTCAGTAGAAAAGATTTTAATTTGTTTAATCACATTTTTATTTTCTAATCAACAAAAAATTCATCTTAAGCAGCTTAAACTCATAAATGGGATCATGTGTGATCAAATGTGCTTGGGGACTCAAGTTTAATACTCCTTGAAACATTTTTTGTTAGTATATTTTTCTGCTATAACCACCTCGAGCATTAAGAGAGCTTTGTCAGCATTTCTCAATATTTTTCATGCTCAGTCATTAAGACTACAGAACAATTTTAGAATGTCAAGTAGAAACTTCAGGGGTAAATGAAATAAAATGGACCTAGTTATAAGTATCATATTAACTTGGTGCCCTTACTTCACTAGAGGCCTGGTTAATCAGCCCACTCCTTCATACTTCTAATCTTTAAATTCCCCCTTTGCTAGTTAAAATCATGCCGTTATATAATATGACTTTTAAAGACTTTAGGGATCGCTTCTCTCTTTCATTTCTCAAATGACATTAACAACTTACATAAGTTGAGTGTCTTGATCAAGATTGTTCTGTAGCAAGATTAAAAACTAGGTCTTTTGATTTTCACACTACATTATGCTTCACCTCCATGAATCACCAAAGAGATATTTGCTGATTTAATTTCACCCAACTCTAATTTCTGAAAAAAAAACAAGAGTAGAGTTCTCTGGGGTAGTTGAGACATTAAGGGATAATTCTAAAAGGAACCTGTTTCTTTGTTGATCAGAGTCCAGAATAGGGCTTCTCAGTTGCTTTATTTCCACTCCAAGTCCAGGATGCCAATTTTATTTAGCACTCTCTAGGAGAGGAGAGTCTCTGCATGGGAAAGAAGCAGGAATATAATTCTCATTTTAAACAAATCCAACATAAAAAATAGGGATATTATAAAATAATCCAAATTTCCAAAACCCTGTAAACAACACTAGGACTCAGTACAGAGGCCTCCAAAGGGTTCAATCGCCTACTCAGTCCAGTTAGCCTCAACACCACATTTCTATCTCAAGGCTGTATCCTTAGAGCAGCTTCTGGGAGCCAGGAAGGCAAGAGGAAGCACATTCCAAGAACCGGGGAGGGGCTGGGGAGCCTCCAGTTGTCTGGGTTCAGTTTGTGGGACAACTGGCTGTCATGTCTTTTTGATGACCTCCTCCAACACCAGTGAAATGGGTCTTCTCACACACTGCCCATCTTTAACTAAGAAAAATACTTTATATTAAGATAATTATAATGACTTTGGTAAGGAAAACTATCTTTGCTGAAAATCTACTAAGTACCAGGATTTTGCCAGACACTTTAGACATTTAGTTTTACTTAATTCCCTGCTTAAAGATGAAGGAACTGAAGCCCAGGGTATTTAAATAACTTTGATAAGATCTCATAACCAATAAGTGTTAGACTACCTAGGACTGTATCCAAGTCTATATGATTAGAAAACCAGTTCTCTTAAATGAATTGACAGAAAAGTTTTTGTAATAAATAATACAAATTTATATATATGGGTGTTATGTGAGCATATGGATATTTTCTGAGCTAAATCATAAAACTGTTATAGAAGCAAGAAATAATAGTACTATAAAATTTCAGTCGGGCTTCCCTGGTGGCGCAGTGGTTGAGAGTCCGCCTGCCGATGCAGGGGACGCAGGTTCGTGCCCCGGTCCGGGAAGATCCCACATGCCGCGGAGCGCTTGGGCCCGTGAGCCATGGCCGCGGAGCCTGCGCGTCCGGAGCCTGTGCTCCACAACAGGAGAGGCCACAACAGTGAGAGGCCCGCGTAGCGGGAAAAAAAAAAAAAAAAATTTCAATCATCTTAATATTTGTAGAAAATATCACTCAATCCTGAATTCTCCTGTTTCCCTTGTGTATCTGCAATTGATATTTGTTTAGGTATCTCAGGATATATTTAAGGATAATACCAAAACATACAGGCTAGACGTTAATGTAATTAAGGAGAAAAGAAAATGCTTATATTATCACACTTAGAAGCTATTAATGGGTTGATCACAATCTGTTACCATTTTATTCTTTGAATGAAGAATTAACATACTTATCACATCTGCAGATAAGATTGTTGATGTGACAAAAATACACTGGAGGAGAGAAGCAAGGTGAAATGATATAGAGAGAGATTATAGAGAGATTAGAAGATTGGGCTAAATCTTCAGAAATTGCATTTAAAAGGAATTAGTATAAACTTTTGTCCTTGGTTCTAAAACTCCAAATTAGCATATTAGGAAAAGATTACTGCATAACAAACAGAGGTGAGGAAAGTATTGATAGAAAAAAAAAAAGGAAAATTTATTTTTTTCCTTTAATTATCAGCTCAAGGTACATCAGTAGGTAATGTGGCTCCCTCAAACAGATAAAACCAAAGAAGGGGAAAAAAAAGAATTTCTGTCTGAACTAACAGTTTGTGAAGGAACCATTTCTACTAACAAATGCAGAATCTTCCAGGGCTCTCCAGGTGGGGAAGGGCCGCTGATAAAACAGACCTCATAAGATATTGTTCAATACATTTTGCCTTTTCCTCAGGACTCAGAGGCCATCATGAATTTGGATGCCAGTGTGCGTTGCTCCCCTCCAATCCAAGCAAGGACAAAAATATTGATTTTGCATATGCATCATAAAACTGAGCTTGGTTGGAATTTTCAGGGATTTTATTTAACACTAAGAGAAAACAAATTATCAGACCTAGAGGCGTGGGATAGGGAGGATGACAGGGAGGCTCAAGAGGGAGGGGATGGGCTTCCCTGGTGGCGCAGTGGTTGAGAGTCCGCCGGCCGATGCAGGGGACACGGGTTTGAGCCCCGGTCTGGGAGGATCCCACATGCCGCGGAGCGGCTGGGCCCGTGAGCCATGGCCGCTGAGCCTGCACATCCGGAGCCTGTGCTCCACAACGGGGGGGATATATGTATACTTATAGCTGATACACTTTGTTGTACAACAGAAACTAACACAGCATTGTAAAGCAATTATACTCCAAGAAAGATATATTCAAAAAAAAAAGAAAGAAAAAGAAATTATCAGAGATCTCAAGAAAGAGAAACAGGTTGACTCACAAGGTTTGAACCCAAGGCTCCAACACTGCTTTGGTCTAAATGTTGTCCCAAAGGAAAGAAAAGTCTTCTAAATGTCATCCTAAATGAGCTCACAGCACTCTGTATGTTTTCTCTTTGAGAGTCAGTTACCTCTAGTTCTTAGTTTGTCTCCGCTTGGAGAATGCCACTGTCTGATTCATTTTCCAGGAACCAACCGCCAGAATTCCTTGTTCTCTTGACACATCTTAGTCTTCTCCGATTCAGTTCAGAATTTAAGACTAAGAATCATGAATCTTCTACAGTAATTAGACAGATTTCTGTTGCATAAATAACGTCAACTTCACCTTTCAGGTGATTCTGTATCTCCTATACTTTTTGTGCTCCAAAGAGTAACAATATTTTAATTGAAAACGTGTCTTGCAAGACACTCTATAAAAACGGTTTTAGGATTTTAAAAACGTTTGGGAAACACCCAACTGTGTTCATCCCTCAGAGGGTCGTCAGGCACAATAGCTTAGTAAAGTTTCTGATGTGTTCTACAACTTTAAAACCTGTTAAGTTTAAATTTGCTGAAACTTAAATTAACTGAAATTTTTCCCAGCTAATTTGACCAAAGAACAAATTATGTGTTCTGTATGTATATAGCACCTGTTAACATCTTGTGAAAGATAGTTTGTCCAATACTGCTCTATCTGAAGAAGTATACGGTCAGATTTTACATGTAAACCTGTAACAAATAGGTCATTCCTTTTGGGAATAAAGTTTCTGGAACAAGATGGGTACTGCTTTATATGTTCAAATACATGCTATTTCCGTTTTGAGAACCATTTTTCTAAGTAATCTGGACATATATAAAGTTTTTTTAAATGAAAAGAACCAAGAGGTTTTATACAAGTATTGAAATCATGCCTCATGATTTCAGTTTGGAGTAACTAGGGATGGGGTACTTAGCATGCAGAAGAGGGAGATAGGGTGGGAAAATGTCATCGATTGCCTTAATAATTGCATGTGAAATAAATTCATGTCAAACACGTTTTGTGTATTGTCTCAAGAAAAGAACAAGGGTCTCTAATCAGATCCTATAGAGAGAATTCACGTCAATATAACAACACTTTATAACAATTAGAGCTATTTAATGGGCTGACTCCCAAGGGTATATGATTCTTATTATTGGGAGAGATTCCTTGATTCACCTGCATTCCAGATACTTATACAACTCCTGAAAATTCAAGGCGATTTCTAGAAATACATACTTAACCTAGAAGCATACATATGCACATAATGGCCTAAAAGCATTTGCTGTAGTCTGAGTAGAGATCTTTTCAAAACTCTGTAAATATACAAAGGATGGAGTAATTAGCTCTAACTGGAGGGATTAAACCTGTTTTACAGTTAGTTATTCAGCACACTTCAAAAGGTATCTTAGCCAAAATATTTTTTTTAAATACAATTGAAATGTATTGTTGGAAACATTCCATCAAGGAGTTTTTCAGTCCCAGGATTGGTGTCATGAGACAAAGGCCACAGATTGAAGATACCCCATAACTAGAGACAAATGGCAGTGTGGCTGGACAGTAGTAAGGACTACTAGGACAGTGGCCAAAATACCACATGAAACAGACCAGCCCACACCTCAGTGTACCCTATTGTCAGATTTCCAGTAACCAGAGAGGAGAAAAGTCACCTCAGTGGGATCCAACAAGAACCCAAAGCACAGCACAGGGACGGAGGCTTCTTGCCCCACCTCCATGAGGACACGTAAGTTTCCCCTACACCAACACTATCTCAAGAAGTAAGAGATAGAAAGGGGGCCAACTGTCAGATGACTTCTATTCCTGATGGAGAGTTTATTCATTGGATTGAGTAAACATGTAGCATAGAAAAATTTTAAATTGGAAAAGTTTTTTTGTTGTTATTTTTTTACATTTGAACCGCTATTTTTTTTAATTGAAGTATAGTTGATTTACAATGTTGTTAATTTCTGCTGTACAGCAAAGTGATTCAGTTATATGTATATACATTCTTTTTTAAAAATATCTTTTCCATTATGGTTTATCATAGCATACTGAATATAGTTCCTGGTGCTACATAGTAGGACCTTGTTGTTTATCCGTTCCATATATAATAGCTTACATTTGCTAATCCCAACCTCCCACTCCATCCCTCCCCCAATCCCCTTCCCCTTGGCAAACACAAGTCTATTCTCTATGTCCATGAGTCTGTTTCTGTTTCGTTGTTAGGTTCATTTGAGTCATATTTTAGATTCTACATATAAGTGATATCATATGGTATTTGTCTTTCTCTTTCTGATTTACTTCACTCAGTATGATAATCTCTAGTTGCCTCCATGTTGCTGCAAACTGCATTATTTTGTTATTTTTTATGGCTGAGTAGTATTCCATTATATATATGTACCACATCTTCTTTATCCATTCATCTGTCGATGGACATTTAGGTTGTTTCCATGTCTTGGCTATTGTGAATAGTGCTGCTATGAACATAGGGGTGCATGTATCTTTTTGGATTAGAGTTTTGTCTGGATACATGCCCAAGAATGGGATTGCTGGATCATATGGTAATTCTATTTTTAGTTTTCTGAGGAACCTCCCCACTGTTTTTCATAGTGGCTGCACCAACTTACATTCCCACCAACAGTGTAGAAGGGTTCCCTTTTCTCCACATTCTCTCCAGCATTTGTTATTTGCAGAGTTTTTAATGATGGCCATCCTGACCGGTGTAAGGTGGTACCTCATTATAGTTTTGATTTGCATTTCTCTAATAATTAGCATTGTTGAGCATATTTTCATGTGCCTATTGGCCATTTGTATTTCTACTTTGGAGACATGTCTATTTAGGTCTTCTGACCGTTTTTTGATTGGGTTGTTGTTTTGTTGTGTTGTGTGAACTGTTTGTATATTTTAGAAATTAAGCCTTTGTCAGTTGCATCATTTGCAAATATTTTCTCCCATTCTGTGGGTTGTTTTTTTGTTTTGTCTGTGGTTTATTTTCTTAGCCAAAATATTGAAGAGAGGAATATATCTTTAGTTTTATGTTTGCATTATATGATTCTGAGATCTCTTCAACATAGTTGAATTATATGATTTTGAGATCTCTTCAACATCTATTTATTATTAAATTCTGTTTATTATGTTTAAATTCTATTATATAAAACTATATCAAGCTTAGTAAGTTAATTTTACCATTCACTTGCATTCTTATATCCTTTCTTCTCTTATTGAATTCTGTCTGATAAGAATAGGTAAACAAAACACTGTCTAATTTGAATGATATATAACCATTAAATCCAAGAAAACCCATAGTTAATTATTTTATTGTTCAATATTTTATATTTTTCTTTAAAAATTTTTCTTCTATGGTCAATCTATTTCTCTATTTATTTTACTGTTTAAGAGTTCTTAAAAGGGCTTATGTAAATATAATTAACAATTTTCACAGCCATCATTAATTATGATTCCATTTTACTACTGAAATAATAAATATACATTTATACTTCAAATTAACTGATAAAATTTTATTTTATCTCCAAGTTACCTGTATTTGAAAGTGAATAGTGAGACATTAACAATATATCAGAAGTATATATTCTTGTTCCTTGTTCACATCACTGATTTTATTTGCTTAGATGTGATGGTAATCTATACAATAGCATTCATCACACATATGTTGACTGTGCAGAAAATAACATTGCAGCAGGCATTCGGCTCTTTGGACTTTCAAAGGTTAAGGCCAAATATGAATCTAAATGTTAGATTTTGGCCAAATGCAGAAGAAAAATCAAAATTTGATACATCCCTAAATTATGTCCATCCTTTGGCAACTGTCCCACAAATCACCATGAGAACTGGGTGGTACTGGTCCAAGATAGAACTAACGGAAAATCACTTGGACCAGAAGCGCACCTTGACACAACACTAGGAGCCTGAAAGATATTTATTTGATTGACTTGAATAATATATATATATGTACCCTGAGGCCAATGTATAGTACTTGAATGTTTTATCCATTTTAGTTTGCTTACTATGTACTATTTTTCTTTTGCAGTCATTTTAAGATTTTTTAAAGTATTAAATAAATATAAATTTGTAGAATTAACCTTATTAGTAAAGCTTCTATAATGAAAAATTAAAGCTTTATTTTTTTAACTTAAGCAACACCAATGTATTATCATTCTGAAAGGGCAAAAATGATTCTTATTAGTTCTGGGCTTCCCTGGTGGCGCAGTGGTTGAGAGTCCGCCTGCCAATGCAGGGGACACGGGTTTGTGCCCCGGTCTGGGAAGATCCCACATGCCGCGGAGCGGCTGGGCCCGTGAGCCATAGCCGCTGAGCCTGTGCATCCGGAGCCTGTGCTCCGCAGTGGGAGAGGCCACAACAGTGAGAGGCCCGCGTACCGCAAAAAAAAAAAAATAAATAAAATAAATGATTCTTATTAGTTCTGAAGTGCTATTTTAAAGAGATTTTACTATCAGTTCTCATGGAACCAGTACTTGGACAATTTATGAAATTCACTGGCAGGCATTTTTTAAACATAGTTCTGAGTGATTACTGTTTGACACTTGCTTTTTGGAGTAGTTTGACCCGGAAGTATTTTTTAAAAGGTTGTATTCACCCTGATCATTGACCTGGATTGGTTTAAATGCTAGTTTGATGTGGCTCAATATTGTAGCAATGTTTGGAAGTTGTTGCCTTATGAGCATAGCAGCCTGCTTTCAGAAGGCTCCATACAGAGAGTGAATGGAACCACCTCATTCTGTTGTACGTCTTTAGGCACATCTGAGGCAAATCCATTATAAACCCGGCATTTGTGCTCCAGATCTTGCCCTCTGACCTAGCTGGACTCATGTTGGTATGTGACTTCTGCTATAATAGGATGGTAACAGTTTTCAATAACTCTATACACATTTTTAATGAACATTAAGGACTGAGATCAAAATAGTTGAATGGTTTAAATATCATCTAGTCATAGTTTATACCTTGGGTTTATATTTATTTGGCCAAGGCTGGGCTTTTTCTCCATTGTCCACAGAATTTTCAGCTTCTCTTTATGTACTGTATAGGAGCTATAATAAAGTACAAGGCCATAGTATGCCTTTATTTTATTTTTTAATTTTTATTTGTGTGTGTGTGTGAGAGAGAGAGAGAGAGAGCGCACTAGTATGTCTTTAATTACTTTGCTAGTAAGAAATGCAATTGATAACTTTCAGGTCCTTGTTTATTCCAGCACAATCATAAAATCATTCAGAAGGAACAGGAATAATAACACAAAGGGGAAAAAAGATCTAAAAAGTAAATGAAAAAAGGCTATCTAAAGGGATATTTGAAAATTAATTGTTACATTATATTAGAAAGACATTCATTACCACTGGAATACATTCTAGAACTGACCCTTCTCCCATTGCCCCCCTAAAAAACCACAGCAGCTTACGTATTCCAGATATTGTTTTTAGCTTTGAATGTATGATCATTATTTCAGTGTAAATATCTATTTTACATAAAGTTATATTTATAAAACTCATAAATTTTTCTGCAAACAATATCCAAATAAACTACAGCAACAAAATGTTATAGAACATTTTCTCTTTAACTTAATCATCACTTATTTTCCTGAATATTTTTGGAGTAGAAGAAATGACTTTTTTTTTTTTTTGCTTTTTTTCTAGTTCAAGTCCATCAATATAAAATGAATAATTTTGGTGGTGGAATTATCAGTTTTCTTTCTTATGGCCTGCTGTAGTGATAGAAGTTTTAAAATGTCTACTTCTATTTTTAGAAAAAAATCAAATCAGTTTTAAGGAATTGATAACTTAGTAGAACTAAACAAATTCCAAAAATGAATATCAGGAAGAAATTCTGTAATTTGAAATATAATAGTTTTGACTATTTTTTAAGACCCATCATTATATATTTAAAATAAAATACTTGTTAGGCACCTTTTTTTTTTTCAAATGGCAGTTTTGACACAAGAATATCTACACATTCAAAAGTAAAGTGATAGCCAGTTAAGAGATTAAATATCCTTTCAGAACTATAACTGGTTGATATTTGGACTTTCAACTTATTTTGTTTAAAAACATAAAAAACAGTTGTATGTGTTTCTGGTAAGATTGTGGTCATGTAGAATATTAAAACTAATAGGAGGGCTTCCCTGGTGGCGCAGTGGTTGAGCGTCTGCCTGCCGATGCAGGGGACATGGGTTCGTGCCCCCGTCTGGGAAGATCCCACATGCCGTGGAGCGGCTGGGCCTGTGAGCCGTGGCCGCTGAGCCTGCACATCCGGAGCCTGTGCTCTGCAACGGGCGAGGCCACAACAGTGAGAGGCCCGCATACCGCAAAAACAAAACAAAACAAAAAAAACTAATAGGAATCAGACCCCTGCACTTGACCCTACTAATGCTACCTTTTAACTAAATGGGCTAAGGCAATAATCTCAAACAAAACATACAAATTTGGAAATAGTCTGGGCAAATTGTGCTCCTGAGGCATAATGGTACAGTGGTGAGGCCACAGTTCTAGGAAAAGCCTAAATGTGTAGGTTTCCAGCTTTCCCAGCTACTAAGTTTATAACCTTGGACAGTTTGTTCTTCTTACATTTAAATAGACATGATATAATAATTCAGAATTTGATGACAATATATCACGTATAAACCTAGAACAGTATACAATAGATGGTTTAAAAAAATTAGTTTCCATACTATTATGTGTTTAAACACTTGGGGGGTTGCTACAGAGTTAATATGACAGTCATTAAGCACTGTATCATACTAACAATAGTGATAATAACAATATATACCATGAAGAAAAAGAAGGAGAAGGAGGCGGAAGATGGAGGGGGAGGAAGAAGAGGAGGCGGAAAGAGAAAGAGAACACGTAGAAGTAGCCAGATTAAGTGTTAGTCATTTATTTGAATAATTTTTAGTTTCTCCAAATGGTTTTCATTTAATACTTTAACTTTTGTATTATTTAGGCATAATTACATTAACATGGGATTTGGAAGTTAGTCTGACTTGGCTGCCATAACAAAACACTGCAATCTGGATGGCTTAGACGACAGACAGTTTTCGTTGTTTATTTTCTCATACTTCGGGAACTGAAAGTACAAGACTGAGGTGCCTACAGGGTTGGTTTCAGAAAAGACCTCTCATTTTGTCTTGTAGACTACCACCTTCTCACTACCCTCACATGGCCTTTCCTCTGTGCACATGTGGGGAAAGAGAGAGCAAGCGAGCTCTGGTGTTTCTTCTGCTTCTGATATGGAGGCCAGTCCTGTTGGGTTAGGGCCCCACTCTTATGACCTCATTTAACCTTAAAGGCTGAATGTCTAAATATAGTCATTGGTGGTTAGGGCTTCAATATACAAATTTTGGGGACATGCAATTCAGTCCAGAACGGGGGTGGAAAACAAAAAGGGAGATAGGAGTTTCGGTGAGAATTTAGTTGCTTCAAAAGCAAGGAAACTAGTTAGAAACCAAAAGAATCTAGTTTCTCTAATTCACAATGTCATTTACCAACCTCCTGTTCCAGCAAGAAATATTATTTAAAGGCTTGTCGCATGTTGTTCTTTTTCATTTGTATCATTTTGCAAATAATGGACCCTTAACAACTTTATTTTTCATTTCATTTGTTGAAGGAAAATGATAATGTTATCAAGTAAGGGTTTTCTCTCTGACTTTCCATAGCAGACACAAACATTTACACATATTACTTGAGAAAAGGCCTTTTCCTCTCCCATTTTACAAGTATAATTTCCATTAGTGTTTATGACTATTACATTTATCTCCAGAAGCTGTGGTGCTACCACCCTGTCAGCCAAAGCTCTCATCATCACGTGGAGAATGTTTGATTTTAATGAAAAACCTGGACAGTCACTATACTGATTGCTTAGCCTGACTACTGACAGCAGCAGCTTTTTATCACTGGAATTAATACATTTTTGGGCCAACTTTTAATTTCAAGCTGTCTGCGGGGGGCTCCTTAGCCCAGGTAGCAAATATCTATGCATGAATTGTAAGGCTCGGCCCAATGGGTCCTCTTGTGATACCCAGTGTTGACAGCCTAGCCTCAGTCTCTACTCCTTGGGAAATTTTCTCCCTTGGATGAGAAAAATGAGTCTACTTGTTCTGACCTTCATTTTCTATTCCTTCAGGAAACTAATAAAATTTTTCTTTAGCATTTAATGGAGATGTAGTTATTAGTACTATTTAATTATGTAATTAGATGGAGTTATTAGTTCTTTAAATATTTCTCAACATACTTTCTTGTTTACCTCATATTTTACTCAACTTTAACGATACGGCAAACTGGGCTTTATCATCACCTTAAGTACAAAATTATGAAATGATTTTCTTCTCCAAATATCAATCTGTGTCTTTAATGGGTGTTAAGTGATCAGACTCATCAAGGGTTCAACTCTAAAAACAGCTGATATTTTTACTATTTTATTTACCATGTAAATTTATGACTTTCAACCCTAATGATCATGGACTAAGAGAAGAGCTTTTAATTTTGTCTTTAAAATTAATACATATTTTGATGCCTTAAATAATTTTTAAAATAAAATTAGGATTTCCCTTATGAGAAAGCTGAGATTTAAAACATTTACCGTAAAAATGATATTGGAGGCTTCCCTGGTGGTGCAGTGGTTGAGAGTCCGCCTGCCGATGCAGGGGACACGGGTTCGTGCCCTGGTCCAGGAAGATCCCACATACCGCGGAGTGGCTGGGCCCGTGAGCTGTGGCCGCTGAGCCTGCGCGTCCGGAGCCTCTGCTCCGCAGCGGGAGAGGCCACAACGGTGAGAGGCCCGTGTACCGCAAAACAAGCAAACAACAACAACAAAAAAAACAATGATATTGGGTCTTCAAGATTCTCTAATCTTAGAGCTAATCAGTCTTACAGCTATGGTTCTAGGTAGCTGTAGCTGACTATATTTGGGGTCTGCGATGAGGGATATATTGCCTAGACATCATATTATTGACACACTGAAATATTAAGGTCTCCTATAATCTTATGGTTCAGTGAACAATGAAAGTGCCTTTAGGGGCTGTAGACCCAAGGAAGGTAATTATCAAGGGGTGGGATTTGGGGCTGCTGGTTGAAATCAAATCCAAATGAGACATAATGAGCCTATCTTGTAAATAACTATCTACCAACATGAGTCTTACAGGAAAATTACCATTGTATTCTGAAGCTCCCATACATTAACCTGTGAACTAAACGTTTATTTGAGATATATAATTGCCGTATAATTTAGCTGTTTTCTCTGCATTAGTATTTGTCAGTTCCTGGACTGACCCATGCTACCTTCTGCCTCCTTTTCACTCAATACTGAGCCTCAAGCTGACAAAGATACCAGGTAGCCCCAATGCCAGTCTTCTGGAAGAGGCAGGTTATTAATGATGGATGCCCTAAACATGCAGATCATTGTGTCCTGCCACCTTATTCCAGAAGCTAAAGTGTTTCTTCTTATGTTACAGTAATGCTGAAGACCACTCAGTACCTTTAATTTATTGCATTTCAATATAAAAATTTTCTGCTGAAGGAAATAATTTTTTAAAAATTAGAGAAAGCTAATGTGCTATGAAAAAATTCTTGCTTACCAACTCAGATATGGCTAGTTCTAAGTCCCCATGTCCTCAGTCATTCATAACGACGGTACCATTATGAAATTGAAACAGCTGTATATTTTAGATCAAGGTTCTACTTCTAGCTCTTCACTGAGCCATTTTATGACGGTCAAAGTAGGGAGTCAGTTTAGACGCAAAACGAGTTTTCCCAACTCTGTCTTTACGACAAAAATTCAACCAGTAGATGGCACTATTTCAGTGAGAAGAGTACACTTTGCCATAAAAATACACAATTAATTGTTGAATCTGAAAATGAGTGGAATCCTTCACATTTTATTGTGAGTCTCCCCCAATTGATTTGTATTCACATACCACAAAGAGTCATAAAATCAACCCAGATTTCCTCATTCAAGGATGGACAGATACTTGCTTCTGGGACTTAGCGTGTTTTTCAAATAATGGTATAAGGAAAGACATGATAAATTTAAAAGTATTAATTTGAGGACTTTGTTGTCAGCCTTTAAAATGTAAAATATAGGTATATGTATATATAGACATACAAATTTATATATTTTTAAATATAATTCAGTCATATGATACAATGTGAAAATTGTTTCCCCAGTGCTTCAGCCAAATGCAGTAAGTACACATTCTGAAGATCTTTTCTTCTCCCAACATATAAATAGTGGTAGATTAAACATGAAAAGTAAAAATTATAAAGATTTAGCTATTTTCAGAAGCAAGACAATCATCTCTGTGGACAATAAATGGAACTGAAACACAAAGTGATAAATGAAGTTGGACCTGCAGGCCTGCCAGCCTTTGGGGCCAGAAACAAGCTGATGCTGCCAGGAAACTTTGATCCTTTTGGATAATGGAAACTAAATGTACCTCTTGTGGGATAAGGGACAGAACCCCGTTCTCTGCCTGAAATCAAAGACTCCCATTCAAGTGGAAGAAAGCTCAAAAAAGCTGGGGCTTGCCCCTACAGCTGTGGTCTGAGAAGGAGGAAGGAAAAAGCCTCCCAGTCAAGATCTGAGCCGAGCTGTCTACTGCCTCAGTGGCTGGTCTGAGATATTGTCAACATCACTGTGCACAATGGCTCAAAATCACCAGTATTGTGCTGTTTGCCAAGTACAAGCCATTGTAATACTTGTAGGCTGGAGAGGTGTGGTTGAAATGGAAATTTTGGTCGACATTAGCCTGCAAATCAGTGTTCTTGACCACGTGAGGAAAAATTAAGAAAGAAAGCCAACACGCTAAACAATTCAAACAACGAAACATTCTATTTTAGTTTTGGAAGAAAAGAAAAGTAGGATTCAAAATTATAGTAATTAAATATTTCCAAATTTTGATAAAGATATGAGTCATAATCTTGGCAATTAACTTTGAAGGCTAAGCAGGAAAACTAAAAGTATATCCACAGGAAGACACATCCTAGTGAAACTTCAGAATGTCAAAAATAAAGGCAAAAGCCTTGAAATCTACCAGAGAAGACAGATCCCCACGAAAGAACCACAGTTAGACTAAATGTAGACTTCACAAGAGCAACAAAGCATGCCAGAGGACAATGATAACTTACCATTAAAGTGCTGAGGATAAATATTTCCACCTAGGATATATTCAACAGAGAAGGGAAAATGTATTTTCACACACACAGATAGTACAAGAATTTGCTATCCATATTTTTCTAGAAAGAATTACTCAAAGGTATACTGTAGCAAGAAGATTAAATCCAGAGAAAAAGAATAGGGAGCATGAAAAAATAGTAAGCCTGAAAACTGGTAAAATACATTGGCAAATTTATTAATTGTGAAATAAAAGAATAACCAATCTAGGAGCTAAAAGAGATGAAACTAGAGTGCTTGTCAATAGTAGCAGATTGGTTGGGTGGGAGGAGGGAGGTAAAGCCAAGATCCTTGCTTGATTTAGGAAGAAGATAAGGAATAATTTTATATATCATAGGAAAAAATATACAGTCAAAACATAAAGAAGGGAAACCAAAATGCAGGAAGTGAATGAAGGGCTTCAAGTTATGTCTTAAGATTTTACACATTAAAAGACAAAATATATGAAGTAAATATGCCAGAATATTAACATTTATTGAATGTGGTGGTAGGTACATAGGTATAATATTCTTTATATTATTCTCTGTACTTTTCTGAATGGTGGAAATATTGCAAAATGTAAAATAATACCAAGGGAAAAGAAAAAGAAAAAAATGTATCATCACACTGTAAATTCATCAGTTCTTCCCCTTCTCAGTCCCTGCTACTGAAGTTTAAGAGATATGAAGCATTTTCCTAGAGCTAATATATTGGAGATCCCTGAAAAATAGGTTTCCTTAAAGAAATCAAACAAAAAGAAATGAAAGATAAAACCTGCTCAATTTATGTTGTATATTATCTGCTTTTCACTTTTTTTTTTTTTTTTTTTTTTGCGGTACGCGGTCCTCTCACTGTTGTGGCCTCTCCCGTTGCGGAGCACAGGCTCCGGACGCGCAGGCTCAGCGGCCATGGCTTACAGGCCCAGCCGCTCCGCAGCATGTGGGATCCTCCCGGACTGGGGCACGAACCCGTGTCCCCCGTATCGGCAGGCGGACTCTCAACCACTGCGCCACCAGGGAAGCCCTCTTTTCACTTTTGAAATCCTTAGTGTCATGTTCATTTTACATTTGTTTTAATTAATTTCTGCTAATTAAGCAGATCATCACTGGGGCACTTTGTGCCACACATACTTAAAATTATCTGCCTGCATAAGTACAAATTGAGAATCCTTCTCTAAGCACTAAATTTGCCTTAGGAAATAATACTGCAAGTATTATAATTGTGCATTGTGTGTGTGTGTTTCTATGAATCGGAAAATCTAGCTGGACTACTGTGGCATTTTGAAAAAACATCTCAGTTGGCAGTTTTATTAAAGAAGACAAGTTAGCCTTCTCCCAAATTTAGGGGCTTACACGGATACACATCACTAGCTTGGAACATAAATAAATTTAAACCTGGGCATATTAAAGGATATTAAGGGATTATTTTTCATAGGAGATATTGTCCAATACCATGCCACCTCTATTTCTGATATAAAAGAGATTATTAAAATTTTAGCTTGCATAAAACCAATTAATAATTCTCTTATGGAGGGAAAAAATATCTTATTTTCAGAGGCAGTCAGAGGCAAGTCTAGGACTTGGGTCCTAGACAAAGTAAAAACAAAACTACAGAAAAGCTTTGAATACCAACATAGTTTGAAAGGCCTAATGGGAAAAAATATTCAGTGCAAACCTGGATAAAAAAAAAATAGATTAAAAACGGTCAGTGGCCTGACTCAAAATGATAGATTGACAATTCTATCCATGTAACAAAAAGGAAATATGAAGCATAAACCTGTAAAACAAGAATAGATTTTGATAATAGGCCAGAATCGTGAAAGAAATCTAGAAGATAGAAACTCAGTGGGATCAGATGTTAGAGTGAGGCTAGAGAAAATTATGACCAGAATATAGGCAGAGATGTGGTTGGATGGGAAAAGGCAGTTCATCCCATAATGCTCAGAGAAATCCCATGTTCAGAGTACACAAAAACACAAAGTAGGAAGGACCTCTAGAACAGCAATCAGGATCATTCAGTAAAGGCTGCATTCAAACAGACTCTGCAGTCAGGACTTTTTCCTGCTCATAATGCTCATGAATATGGGGTGACTAACAGTGCAGATGGTAGGTTCCCTTTGTAAGTCAGTGTGTTCCAGAAGGAGAGAGCAGAGAGAATGGAGGGAATAAATTAAAGAACAACATTTTCAGAAGTAAGAAAAGATATCTCTTTAGATTTACAGGGTCTAGCTAGTGTCAAATAGGATTAATAAAAGAAGAGTCATACTTAGACATAGCCTAGAGAAGTTTTAGAACCATAATGTATTAGCTTCCTAGGGCTATTGTAACAAAGTACAGTGTGGCTTAAAGAACAGAAGTCTATTCTCTCACATTTCTGAAGGCTAGAAGTCTTAAATCAAGGTGTTGGTCAGGCCATGTTCTCTTTGAAGGCTCTAGGAGAGGATCTTTCCTTACCTTTTCCCTGTGTCTGTTGGTTGCTGACAATGCTTCGTGTTTCTTGGCTTGTAGATACATCACTCCAGTCTCTGCCTCTGTTATCACATGGCATTCTTCCTGTGTGTGTTTGTGTCCAAATTTCCCTCTTATAAAGAAATCTATCATTGGATTAACGCCCACCCTACACTAGTATGAGCTCATTTTAACTTGATAACATCTGCAGAGACTCTGTTTCCAAGTAAGGTCACATTCACAAGTGCCAGGAGTTAGGACTTGAATATATCTTTTTGAGGAACACAATTCAACCCGCAACACGTAAAAACAATTTTAAAAAAATGAAAATCCTCCAGAATGATCATGATCACCAACAAAATGACAGGTTACTTATAAAGAAATAGAAATAAAATTGACAATCATCTACTCATCAACAACACTATGGGAGAATAAAATGAAGTAATGTCTTCAAAGTATTGAAAAGATATAGTTTGAACCTAAAATGCTATACCCCCAATAACTATCATTCAAACTGAGGACAAAATAAAGAGTTTTTTCAGTCAGGTAAGTCTTCTAAAAGTTAGCCCCTTGGACAAATTGCTGTTTCTTGGTAGGCTCATCCTCTTTTCCCATAGCCTTATAACAGCCAAGGTTGCCCACATTATACATTTCTGGCCAATAATAAGTGAAATTTTTTCATTGAGTACCTGGGAAAGTTTTTTTTTTTTCTTGATGCAGATTTTATTCTTTTCTTTTCCTACTAAGGCTTACATGAGACCTGTAGCAGTGGCTATTCTGTAACTATGAGGAAAAGAAAATTGCAGAGATGTTGGCCTAATGTTATGTAGTACTGAACCAACATCTTGTAGTTATAAGACACAAATCCCTATTTGTCTAAACTACTGTCATATGTGTATCTCACTTGCAGACAGGACATTCCTAATTAATACATTACAATTAGATCCTTTGAAATGATTATGTGAAAATTTAATCCAGCAAATGAAAAAGAGAATCTAAGAGGGAATGTGATGGAAGATGAAAACAGTGATGATCAAAGAAATCAGTAAATTTATAGTTAAATATATACAAGTGTTGATGGAATTATGAACAAATTAGTAACATTTTAAAATTTAAATCCGAGAAGATTTCAGGTGATAATTTGGGAAAGTAGTAAAGGAGAGTACAAATGGTATAATGTTTTTGATATATTTGGAGAGTCAGTATTAACTGTACATATGTAGAATTAAACATAGAATTAAGATGATCACAAAAAGAATAAAAAATAGATTAACTTCTAAACCAAGAAACACACAATCAAGGAAACACAATTTTTCCAGTGAACTGTAGAAAAAGGAAGAAAGAACAAAAAGTGTGGGGAATAAAAAAATGTAAAATAAACTACAGAAATAATTCTGAACATATCACTTCCCATAATAAATATTCAATAATTACTCTATCAGAAAAAGAGGGCTAGTCACACTTGGTAGTGGGTGAAATATACAACCACAAGCTGTTTGCAGGAGACATAAGTAATACAAAATGAATTAAAAAGCTAAAAATAACAAGGTGAAAATAAAAATCTCAGACAACTGGCAACAAGAACAGAAGTGGTAATATAAATATTATACAAAAGGATGTATACCTTCCATACATTTTTGACATCAAATAGTATAACAAGAAGACAAATTAAGTAAAACCTAATAGAAACATAGAGTTAATTTAATAAATTCTCAACTGTAATGGAAGACATAAACATATTTTCCTCAGAAACCAGCAGACTAAAGATATAAAAATAAATTAGAAGGTGAAAGATTGAATAAAGCCATCATAAAGCTTTATTTATAGTCATATATTCAACTTTATATCTTTTAAAGCACCCAAGGGATCTTTATTAAAGTTGACTGTACATTAAGTCACTAAGAAATTATTCAAAGCAGAAATTATATCAGTAGTTTTTCTATATACAATGTATTAAACTAAATTTTTTTTTTTTTTTTTTTTGTGGTATGCGGGCCTCTCACTGTTGTGGCCTCTCCCGTTGCAGAGCACTGGCTCCAGACATGCAAGCTCAGTGGCCATGGCTCACTGGCCCAGCTGCTCCATGACATGTGGGATCTTCCTGGACCAGGGCACGAACCTGTGTCCCCTGCATCGGCAGGCGGACTCTCAACCACTGTGCCACCAGGGAAGCCCTAAACTAAATTTTTTAAAAGCTGAGAACAGTTGTGAAATTAAAACTTGTCTACATTAGCATCAATACTTAACAGAATATGTGCAATACTTACAGAAAATAGAAAACAGTGTTGGAAAAAATGGAAGCCCTAAATAAATGAAGAGATAGACCATGTTCATGGATTGGAAGAGTCAAGATTGTTAAGCTGTAACTTATACCCATAAATACATTTATGAATAAAAATATTTAACATCAAATGAGCCAAGGAGTTCAGAGAATATATTAAACTCGCATAATGTAAGAATGTAAGAAGAAAAAAATTAATAGATATACAAAATACTTAAAAAACAAACTAAAACAAAAAATAGTCTAATCAATAAAAACCAATACTAGTTAATTTAAAGATGAAGAAAGTGGACAACCATTGGATAATGAAGAAAAAGAAGAAAAATGTGTCAAATTTTGGGAATGAGAAAGGGGACAGAGCTATTTATACAAATTTATATTTTTAATACAAAAATTTATATATAATTTTTAGTGTTTAAGAATCTAAATCAAATAGATAAAATTTAAGGAAAGGGGCTTCCCTGGTGGCGCAGTGGTTGAGAGTCCGCCTGCTGATGCAGGGGACACGGGTTTGTGCCCCGGTCCGGGAGGATCCCACATGCCGCAGAGCAGCTAGGCCCATGAGCCATGGCCGCTGAGCCTGCGCGTCCGGAGCCTGCTGCTCCGCAACGGGAGAGGCCACGACAGTGAGAGGCCCGCGTACCGCAAAAAAAAAAAAAAAAATTTAAGGAAAATATAAAGTACCAACATGACTCAGGAAGTAGAAAACCCTACTGATTCAGTAACTGTGGACAACAACTATATGAGTTAGATATTATCACTATTATTATAAAACTATTATATCAATATTATTTCCAATTTATAAATTAGTGTTTTAAGACACAGAGGGGTTAAGTAACTTGGTTAGGTAACACAACTGGTAAAAAGTAGAAGTCTGTCTACAAAATCCATGATCTTGAGCACCATATTATCCTATTCAAATAAAATTATGGTTTCATTTCTGCCACAACTAAGATTTTGTGCTATAACTTAAGAAATATCCCTGCATTAAAAAAAGCAAACTTTTTGATTTATTCAACTGTATTTGTCATATTATGACCCATTTACTTCCAGTCATTCCAGCAAAATGGGCATTCTTGTCCTTGGGAACTCTGTTTAAACCGAGTTAATTTAGGGAACTTCCCTCGTGGTCCAGTGGTTAAGACTCCGCGCTCCCAATGCAGGGGACCTGGGTTCGATCCCTGGTAAGGGAACTAGATCCTGCATGCCGCAACTAAAAGAGCCCGCATGCTACAACTAAGACCTCACGTAGCCAGATAAGTAAATAAATATTAAAAACAAAACAAAATAAACCAAGTTAATTTATATTGAGTTAATATATCTTAATAATACTTTAATACCAAAGTGTAGTAAGAATAGAAATAATGATGTGAACAAAGTTCAGTAGGTGGACCAAAATAGGAATGACTAACTATGTGTGGAAATCAAGAAAGAGCCATAATTTTCTGAGCATCTACTGAGTTCTAGGAAAAATAATACAATGGTAAAAAAAAAAAAAACTTACCAGAAAACCCTGAAAATATCTAAAAATTATAAAGTATACTATAGTGTTCCTCACAATGCGCAAAAACTGCCATTGGTAAAAACCAGGAACTGGAAATTGTCATTTCCTTCAATTCATTGTTAGAACCAATTTATCATGAAGACTGGCCTGTCAACTGTTTACGTGAAAGCACTTCACGTATGTTAATGTTAAGAGGTAAACGTTTTTACCCATTTTACAGATGGGGTAACTGAGGCCCAGAGACACTAATTACCTTTCTCTAAAGACTATAATTACAACACATGGAAGGCCTGGAACTAAACTCCACGTTATTCTTTTTGTGTCTGTGAGAGGATAGCGATGGGAAGAGCGCAGGCAGGTGATGTTGCTCTCAGTTGATGATCCTGGAGAAGGATGTGGGAATTATGGGAGAGGAACTCCCTGAGAGTGACAATCAGACTGGACCAAACGGAATATGGCGAGCAGACCATCAGTAGAGTCGACTGAAGAAAAATGCACAGTGTGAGAGTTGTGGGTTGTCTTATTTGGGGCAAAATGAGGACTGTAGCCCGGGAGACAGCCTCTCAGATAGCTGTGAGGAACTGCTCTGAAGAGGTAGGGAGAAAGTCAGGATTATATACGATTTTAGTCGAGGAGGGATGGATGCCATCAGGCACACATTTTGGCAGTAGGTTGCTGCTAGTCACGAGAAGCAGATGTCACTGTTAGTGATTTTAGTGCTCTTCTACATATGAGAAAATGCAAGGATTTGGGCTCCTAAAGTATTCTGCAGAAAATATCTACCCAAAAGCCTACTTTGCCAGTTTTTTCCAGAGCACAGAGTGCTTCATTCCTGATCTCCACTCTGAACTCCTTTCAAGGAATGTTGAAGGTCAGCGACTACAGTGGCTAGTGACTTAATCCTTGTAGAGGCAGATGGCAAGTGACAGTGTTTGGCTGGCAGTAGAAAAGGTCTGGGGAGAAGCTACCGATCTGGGGTATAAAAGAGATAGAAATAGGATGCGCATTGTCTGTGAGAAAGGAGTTGAGCCTTTAATAAGAGTATTTGATATGTGAAAGAGAAAGCTGGTGGGAAGGCAGGTAAATGGCAGAGAAGGGTGACCAGGGGCAGACACAGAAATGTAGCTTTGCAGACATCGATACTTTGCCTAAGATTTGTGTTTCCTGTGGTCACCTGGGTGGGGACCAAGCAATATCATACTTAAAGAAACTTTGTCATGTTCAGCTGTGAATGTAGGTAGCTCTGCTTAGAACCAGACATTACTATAAAGGCTGTATTTTTGCAGGAGTTGCAACTGCTTGAGAACATTATATTAAGCCAGGAGTCATTAAGTGTTGTGGGATAGTCTGGGTGATCTAAAGGGGGACTTCCTGTAGGGCAGAGAATGGGAGACCTCTGTAGAGGAAGCAGAGGACAGGATGAGAAGGGCCGGCAGACAGGTCAGTGGGGTTTCCCTCTCCATTATGCACCTTGGTACAGAAATAAAAGTTGCTTGGAACATCCTTGAATTTAGGTGGAAGGCCTATAGGTAAAGGAGGGATTCCAGCCTCCAGTGAACCTGGAGTCTTCATCTAAAAATGCATCTGCTCTGAGATCAGATTTGAAATACTAATAAACCCATTTCTCCTGAGATCCTTATATCTCCTGTTAACTGATATATAACCTAATTTCCTTAATTTTTTTCTTCTTTCAGACAAAAGCCAGCTACAATGGTGAGACGGGAAAAATTTGGTTTGGGCTTGTTTTTCCCAATTCTTGTAACTTTCTTTCTCAGACCCACTCCCCCAAGTGCCTAGAATATCATGCTGTCGCTCTCAAGTATACCTCACCTCCTGTCATCACAATTACTTGTCCCTTGTTCATTCCCTTACTAATCCCATTGGGGGAAACCCTTACCTTACCTGTGGATGATAAAGGTATTATACCTAGCAGGGATGTTTGCATTTTAACTAAAGATACCTAATACCTGAAATCCTTATTATGTGCAAATAAATATTTAAAAGTGGAATTTCAGGTACCCAGGTAGGCTATGTATCAAAGAGATTTGCAAAATTGAAAAATAAAATTTCCTTGTGTGATATTTTTAATCTATAAAAACTGAGAGAAATAGACCAAAATTTCTTTTTAGTCCCTATGGGAACTAACACTCTGCTGATCTGCATTATGGAATATTGGGAAGATGCATTTCCTCCAGATGCATGCCTAATTCTATTACAAAGGATTACTACAAAGCTACACACCTCATCTGTGCATAAGGCGAGCTCTAGCTACTGCTATCAGATACATAATGCAAATAATGCCAACAACTCATTTTATCACCCTCTACCTACAGGTCAAAGAAGCCATATGAAATGCTATTACAGTTTTCAGGAGAGACATGAGAACACAATTCAACAGACTGTATAGCTTTCCTTCTTTACACTGGAATAACTTCTTTATTTTGGAAGGAAGTCCAGAAAGGTGATAGCTGTGACAACTCACTCGGTAAATTAAAATAGCCATCTGTTTAAAAAAAAAAAAAAAGAAAAGCGTTTTTCAAAGGATCAGGAGACAGAAGTATAACAAGCACAGCTAGGATTGGTATTTTTAGTAATTGTCATTCTTACTGGAATAATTCCTTTCTGTCACTCTTCAAAGCACAGTACATTCCATTTTTTTTATAAGCATATACATTCTTATTGAACTTTTCATACAACATGACCCATTTCTATCCAATTGCTTCCCTTCTCCATTCTCAAACTAACCTCTGATGACTTCACCATTGGTAGCAATTTAAAGAAATTCCCTGATTGGCATTCTCAGTACCAAAATGGTAATTTCTCAATGACAGATGGTATCTAGCCTAATATCAATTATTAATTGGGGAATTTTTTTCTTGTAACAAAAGTTCGGCCAAATCAACTAGTCATTGAGCTTCTACCATGTGTTCACATTTGGATGAAAAACTGTACAATGAAAGAAACTAATCGTTTCTGAGTGTCTACTATGGCTTTAGCACTTAAAAATAAATCATCTCACTTGAAATTCAGAGAAGTTCAGCCAGCTTCCCAAAGTCAAAAAGATATATAGCCTTGAAGTAATAGATTCAAGATCAATTTCAAATCTGTATAATTTGAAGACTGAGAATAGACCCATCATAACATGTACCTGCAGGCATAGAGGGATCTCTCAAAGTACAGAAAGCTAGGGGCAAGCCTACAGAGCAGAGAGAATGCCTAGGTAATCCAAAACATGTCAGATGAACGGGTGAGAGAGCGAGGATATCCCAATTGCCAATAATTCTGTGACAGGAAATGTGGTGGACCTGGCTCTTCTTGAAGCAGGGAGAAGAAAAAGAGACTTCCTATAGATTTATATACTGGGGCTGGAGGTATGGAGTTTGTAGCTGGAAGAATGGTTTCAGTGTTGGGTATGAAGTGCTCTGGACATCAAAGACAGGCCAGGAGGGAACAGTGCTGTCACTGAGTCTCTGGGATGCCCCTCGCCACCCCTTCTTCCCAGGATAACAACCCTAGGCTCAAGGTTATGTTTAACTTCCAGCATCATAGAGTAACCAGTGAGGTTGATTCTTTGGACATTAGAAGAGCAGCACCCTGTCCCTGAGGCTACAGGCGGGGGGCTGTTTCTGAGCAGAGCATATGGGTGGCATAAATCATTCAACTCCCCCGTCATTATCCATATGCATGGAGGAAGTGGATGTCTATCTAGAAGAGGAGAACTAAAAACGCTGTATCTGTGAACTGCTCTAACACAGGGGGCGAGGGCCTTGGGTGGTGTGGAGTGGCCATAGCTTAATGTAACTCTGGGGAGGAGAGGCACCTTCACATTTCCCTTAGCCACTGAGAAACTACTGCTAGAGGAGCCACAGTAGTGTGTGCCTCAGTCATTGTGGCTGATTGGCCAACCACCCTCATCCCACAGCAACATCATGCAGCCTTCAGAACAAAAACAGAAACCAGCAAGGAACTCGTCCCTCCGGGTAAAGGGCCGATCAGATAGCTGCTGTTCTCTTAGTGGGATGATACTAATAAGGTCAAATACCTTGCAAAAAGTAAATGCCAGATGCTCGTATTTATTAGGAAGTTGGAGACAAGACAGATGAGACATCACTCTTGATTGGAGGTTTAGAGTCAATTAGTTTTTATTTATGAAAAATAACATTTTTGTATCCTAAGCTGATGGGTAGAACAAATCAGTTATAGTATGTACCTTCCTCTAGCATCAGTCTGTCAATTTTTCTATTCAAATACTGTAGAAATCTGACTAGAATAGTAGCTTTCAAATATTTATGAACTTGAACTTAAAATAAGAAATATATCTTACATTGTGGAACAGAAAACATACACATACATGTAAAATGGAAATGAAAACTTCACAAAACAATACTTTCCTTGATCACGTGCAGTGTGCTTTAATAGCTTCTTTTATTTTAAAATAAATATTTGTCAAATAGATTGGAACCTGCAGTTAGAAGATCACTGGCTTAGATTAGTCCATCAAAGAGAAACTAAAACTGGCTGGCTATGCTTTGACTGAAAGAATGAACATGTGCTGGTTCCATGGAATCACCCCGTTTGCAAAGTGTTCATATACATCTTTATAATATACCATTTTAGAATTTTTTGGAACAATTCTAAATTATTATAAGCATAATAAAATTAATATTTCCTCTTTTAAACATCTAATCTCTAGCCCCTTTCTACCTTCCTACATATATCCCATTCATGTATTTCTTCAAATTTCACTAACTCTTGTTATATGATAATGTCTTAGGCTTCTTTAATGCCTTATTTTATCTATGTATTTTATCTATGTATCTAGACTTGATCTCATTCAAAAAAGTTAGTTGCTCAGATAAAATTCCTTTTCTTTTAATAGACTTTCTTTTTTAGAGCAGTTTTAGGCTGACAGCAAAATTGAGAGGAAGGTAAAGAAGTTCTCATACACACCCTGTCCTCACACATGCTTAGCCTTCCCCTTATCAAAATTTCCTCACCAGATGGCACATTTCTCACAACTAGTGAACCTACATTGACACGTCAGTATCATCCAAAGTCCATAGTTTACATTAGAGTTTACTCTTGGTGCTGTACATTCTATAAATTGGGGCAAATCTATAATGTCATGTATCTAGAATCATACAGAGTAGTTTCATTTCCCTAATGATCCTCTGTTCTTTGCCTACTCATCCCTTGCTCCCCAGTAACTGCTGGCAATCTCCATAGTTTTACCTCTTCTAGAATATCATGTAGCTGGAATCATATAGTATGTAGCCTTGTCTTTCACTTAGTAATATGTGCTTAATATTCCTCCATGTTTTTTCATGACTTGATAGCTCATTTAGTTTTTAGTACTGAATAATATCCCACGTACTGCAGTTTATTTATCCATTCACCTACTGAAGAGCATCATATTTGCTTCAAAGTTTCGGCAGTTATGAAAAAAGTTGCTATAAATGTCTGTGTGCAGGTTTTTGTGTGGACATGTTTTCATCTCCTTTGCATAAACACGAAGGAATATAATTGCTGGACCATACGGTAAAAGCATGTTTAGTTTTGTAAGAAACCACCAAACTGTCTTCCAAAATGGCCGTACCAATTTGCATTCCCATCAGCAATGAATAATAATACCCCTTGCTTCATCTCCTTGACAGCAATTGGTGTTGTCAGTGCTCAAGATTTTCTGTTCTAATATGTTTATCTGGTTTTAATTTGCATTTCCTTGATGGCATATGATGTGGAGCATCTTTTCAGATACTTATTTGCCATCTATCTATCTTTGGTGAGGTGTCTATTAAGGTCTTTGGCCCATTTTAAAATTTATTTGTTGTTTGTTTTCTTATTGTTGAGCTTTAAGGATTCTTTGTGTATTTTGGATAACATTGTTTTACTAGATATGTTTTTTGCAAATATTTCCTCCCAGTCTGTGGTTTGTCTTTTTCTTTTCTTTTTAAAGGGCTTTTTAAAATAATTATTTATTTTGACTACGTTGGGTCTTTGCTGCTGCGCGTGGGCTTTCTCTAGTTGCAGAGGGCGGGGGCTACTCTTCGTTGCGGTGCACGGGCTTCTCATTGTGGTGGCTTCTCTTGTTGTGGAGCACGGGCTCTAGACGCGTGGGCTTCAGTAGTTGTGGCACCCGGACCAGGGCTCGAACCCATGTTCCCTACATTGGCAGGTGGATTCTTAACCACTGCACCACCAGGGAAGTCCTCTTTTAATTTTCTTGACATTTTTGCAGAGCAGAAAGTTATAATTTGAATGAAGTCCAGCTTATTGATTCTTCCTTTCATGGATCATGATAAATCATTGCAAAGTTCAAGGTCATTTAGATTTTTTCCTGTTATCTTCTAGGAGTTTTACACTTTTGCATTTTACATTTAAGTCTATGATCCATTTTTAGTTAATTTTTTGTGAAGGGCCTAAGGTCTGTGTCTAGATTCACTTTTTTGCATGTGGATTTCTAGTTGTTGCAACACCATTAGTTGAAAATTCTGCTCCATTGTGTTGCCTTTGTTCCTTTGTCAAGGAGCACAGAACCACTATATGTGGTTCTATTCCTAGGATCTCTATTCTGTTCTGCTGATCTATCTGCCTTTTCTTTTGCCAATACCACCCTGTCTTGATTACTGTAGGGTTACAGTAAGTCTTAAATGGGTATTGTCAGTCCTCTGATTTTGCTCTCCTTTGGCATTGTATTAGCTATTCTGGTTTTTACCTCTTCATATAAACTTTAAAATCAGTTTGTCAGTATTCAAAAAATAATATGCTAGGATTTTTATTAGGAATGCAGTGAATCTATAGATCAAGTTGGGAAGAACTGATATCTTGGTAATATTGTCTTTCTAGCCATGAACACAAAGTGTATTTCTGTTTTTTAGTTCTATGAATTTGTTCATCAGAGTTTTATAGTTTTCCTCATGTAGACCTTGTACTTATTTTATTAGATTTATACCTACATATTTCATTTTGGAGGTACTAGTGTAAATGGTATTGTATTTTTAATTTCAAATTTTGCTTGTCCATTGCTGGTATATAGGAAATTAATTGCCTTTTGCATATTAACTATTTGTCTTGCAAACTTGCTATAATTACTTATTAGTTCCAGGAGGTTTTTTTGGTCATTTCTTTCCAATTTTTCACAGAGATGATCATGTCATCTGCGAACAAAGACAGTTTAATTTCTTCTTTCCTAATCTGTATACATTTTCTTTTATTTCTTTCTCTCCTCTCCTCCCCTCTCCTTTTCTTGTCATATTGCGTTAGCCAGGATATTCAGTAAAATGTTAAAAAGCAGCAGTGACAGCTCGGTTTTGTTCCTGATCTTTGTGGGAAAGCTTTGAGTTTTCAACCATTAACTATAATGTTAGCTATTGGGCTTTTTTGTAGATCTTCTTTTTCAAGTTGAGGATGTTTTCTTCTATTCCTAGTTTATTGAGGGTTTTAAAAATCATGAATGGATGTTGAATTTTGTCAAATGGTTTGTCTGCATCTATTGATATTTGATTCTTTTTCTTTGACTTATTGATATAATAGACTACATTAATTGATTTACCAGTGTTGAATCAGGCCTACATACCTGGAATAAATTCCACTTGGTCATGATGTATACATTTTTTAATATATTGTTGCACCCAATTTGCTAATATTTTGTTGAGGACTTTTGATTATGTTAGTCTGTAGTTTTCCTTTTCTTGTAATCTCTTTGTCTGCTTTTGGTATTAGGGTAATGCTGACTTCATAGCATGAGTTAAGAAGTATTCCCTTCTTGTCTATTGATATTTTCTGAAAGAGACTGTAGAGAATTGATAAGACTTATTCCTTAAAGGTTTGGTAGAATTCACCAGTGAACCCATCTGGGTCTGGTGCTATCTGTTTTGGAATATTATTAATGATTGATTTAATTCCTTTAATAGATATAGGTCTATTCAGATTGTCTGTTTCTTCTTGTGTGAGTTTGTCAGATTGTCTTTCAAGAAAGTGATCCATTTCTTCTGGGTTATCAAATTTGTGGGTACAGAGTTCATAGAATTTTTAAAATTATCCTTTTAAGGTCCATGAGATCTGTAGTGAAGTCCCCTTTTTCACTTCTGATATTAATAACTTGTGTCCTTTTTCTTTTTTTCTTAGTTAGCTCAGCTAGAAGCTTGTCAGTATTATTGATCTTTTCAAAAAACCATTTTTTGGCTTAATTAAATCTGTTGATTTACTACTTTCAATTTTATTGATTTCTGCTCTAATTTTTATTATTTCCTTTCTTATGCTTACTTTGGATTAAATTTGCTCTTTTTTCCTAAGTTAGAAGCTTATGATTGATTTTAGATCTTTCTTTTTTTTCTAACATATGCATTCAATGCTGTGATATTTTTCCCTCTATGTACTGCTTTTGCTGCATCACACAAAATTTGATGTTGTGTTATCATTTTCATTTAGTTCAAGATAATTTTTAATTTCTCTTCAAAGTTTTCTGACTCAAGTGTTATTTAGAAGTGTGTTCTTAATATCTAGGTATTTGGGGATTTTCCTGCTATATTTCTGTTATTATTTTCTAGTTCAATTCCATTGTGGTTTGAGAAAAGACATTGTATAACTCCTATAATTTTACATTTGTTAAGGTTTATTTTATCACACAGAAAGTGGCCTATCTTGGTGAATATTTCATGTGATCTTGAGAAGAATGTGGGCCCTGCTGTTGTTCAATGAAACAGTTTATAGGTGTCCATTATACTCATTGATAAATGGTGTTGCTGAGTCCAACTACATTCTTACTGATTTTCTACCTTCTGGACATATTCATTTCTAATAGAGGAATGCTGAAGTCTCCAACTATAATAGTGGATTTATGTGTTTCTCCTTGAAGTTATATCAGGTTTTGTCTCATATGTTTCAAAGCTCTGTTGTTAAATGTGTACATGTTAAGGATTGTAAAGGCTTCTTGAGAATTGGACCCTTTAGCATTATGTAATGACCCTCTTCATCCCTGAAAACTTTTTGATAATTGTTAGCATGGTATATCATTCATTTACTGTTTTTGTTTGTTTGTTTGTTTGTTTGTTTTTGCGGTACGTGGGCCTCTCACTGTTGTGGCCTCTCCCATTGTGGAGCACAGGCTCCGGACATGCAGGCCCAGCAGCCATGGCTCATGGGCCCAGCCGCTCCGCAGCATGTGGGATCTTCCCGGACCGGGACACGAACCCGTGTCCCCTGCATCGGCAGGCGGTCTCTCAACCACTGTGCCACCAGGGAAGCCCCATTCATTTACTTTTAATCTATATGTATCTTTGTATTTAAACTGTGTTTTTTGTAGACAGCATATGGTAGAGTCATGTTCTTTGATCCACTCTGGTAATCTTTGTCTTAAAATTTGTGCATTTATATAGTTAACACTCAACGTGGTTACTGTCATAATTGAATTAATATCTACCATATTGGTTACTTGTTATTTTTTCTGTTTTTGTCTTTTACTCTTTTTCTACCTTTTACTAAACATTTATTTGATTCCATTTTCTGTCTTTTCTTAGTATGTCAGCTGGTACCTCTTTTTATAACTTTTTTTTTTATTGCTCACTCTAGAGTTTGCTGTTTACGTTTACAACTAATCTAAGTCCACCTCAAATTATGCTATACTACTCATGGGTAATGCAAGTACCTTATAATAACAAAATAATCCTAATTCCTCCGTCCCATCTCTGGTATCATTTCTATCATTTATTTCACTTATTTATGAGCATACATATGAGTGTACATGCATACAAACACACATACAAACATATATGCATACCTAATCAAATACATTGTTGCTATTATTATTTTGAAGAAACTATTATCTACTAGATCAATTCAGAATAAGAAAAAGTTTTAATTTTACCTTATTTCTCCAGTGCTCTTCGTTTCTTTATTTAGATCCAAGTTTCTGATCTATATCATACTGTTTTTACCTAAAGAACTTCTTTTACAGTTTCTTACAAGACATGTCTACTGGCAATACATCTTCTCAGTTTTTGTTTGTCTGAGAAATTCTGTATGTTTCCTTAACTTTAAAAAAATTAATGTATAGTTTATTTACAATATTAGTTTCAGGTGTATAGCATAGGAATTCAGCATTTTTGAAGATTATACTCCATTTGCAGTTATTATAAAATAATTGCTACATTTTCCTGTCCTGCACAATATATCCTTGTAGCTAATTTATTTTATGTATAGTAGTTTGTACCTCTTAATCCCCTACCTCTATTTGACCCTGCTTAATTCCTCTCCCCACTAGTAACCACTAATTTTATTCTCTAAATCTGTGAGACTATTTCTGTTTTGTAATATTCATTCTTTGTTTAATTCTTTAGATTCCACATATAAGTGATAACATATAATATTTGCTTTTCTTGTCTGACTTATTTCACTAAGCATAATACCCTCTAGGTTCATCCACATTGTTGAATATGGCAGCATTTCACTTTTTTATGGATAAGTAATCCTTAATTGTGTAGGTACACCATATATTCTTCATCCATTCATCTGCTGGTTGACACTTAGATTGCTTCCATATCTTGGTTATTGTAAGTAATGCTGCTATGAACATTGAGGTGCATGTATCTTTTCGAATTAGTGTTTTCATTTTCTTTAGATATATATCCAGGAGTGGAATTGCTGGGTTATATGACAGTTCTATTTTTTGATTTTGAGGAACCTCCATGCTGTTTTCCATAGTGGCTGCATCAATTTATATTCCCACCAGCAGAGTACTAGGGTTTCCTTTTCTCTATATCCTCACCAACATTTGTTATTTAGTCTTTTTGGTGACTCTGACTGGTATGAAGTGATAACTCATTGTGGTTTTGATAACCTTTCGCTGGTGATTAGTGATGTTGAGCATCTTTTCATGTGCCTGTTGGCCATCTGTATGTCTTCATTGGAAAAATGTCTATTCCCATCTTCTGCTGAATTTTTAATTGGGCTGTTTGTTTTTTTGATATTGAGTCATATGAGTTATTTCTATATTTTGGATATTAATCCTTTATCAGTCATATCATTTGCAAATATTTTCTCCCATTCAGTAGGTTGTCTTTTCACTTTGTCGATGGTTCCCTTTGCTATGCAAAACTTTTAAGATTAATTAGATCACATTTGTTTGTTTTTGCTTTTGTATTCTTTCCCTTAGGAAACAAAGCCAAAAAAAAATTGCTATGATTTACATTAAAGAGTGTTTTGCTGGGCTTCCCTGGTGATGCAGTGGTTAAGAATCTGCTTGCCAGTGCAGGGGACACAGGTTTGAGCTCTGGTCCGGGAAGATCCCACATACTGTGGAGCAGTTAAGCCCATGCACCACAACTACTGAGCCTGCACTTTAGAGCCTGCAAATCACAACTACTGAAGCCCGTGCACCTAGAGCCCATGTTCCACAACAAGAGAAGCCACGGCAATGAGAAGCCCACACACCGCAATGAAGAGTAGCTCACTGCAACTAAAGAAAGCCATGCACAGCAGTGAGGACCCAATGCAGCCAAAAACAAATTAATTAATTAATTATTTTTTTTTAAAAAAAGAGTGTTCTGCTTATGTTCTCTTCTAAGAGTTTTATGGTTTCTGGTCTTACATTTAGGTATTTAATCCATTTTGAGTTTATTTTTGTATATAGTGTGAAAAAAATGTTCTACTTTCATTCTTTTACATGTAGCTGTCTAGTGTTCCCAGCATCATTTACTGAGCAGACCGTCTTTGTCCATTGTATATTCTTGCCTTCTTTGTTGTAGATTAATTGACCATAAGTGCATGGATTTATTTCTGGGCTCTCTATTTGGTTCCATTGATCTACATGTCTGTTTTTATGCCAGAACCATGCTCTTTTGATTATTGTAGCTTTGTAGTATAGCCTGAATAAAGGTAAAATAACAACTTCAGCTTTTTTCTTTTATCTCAAGATTTCTTAGGCAATTCAGGGTCTCTTGGGGTTCCATATAAATTTTAGGATTATTTGTTCTAGTTCTGTGAACAATATCATGGGTATTTTGAAAGGGATTGCATTAAATCTGTTGATTGCTTTTTGTAGTATGGACATTTTGCAATACTAATTCTCCAATCCACAGACAAGGGATATCTTTCCATTTTTTTGTATTGTCTTTGATTTCCTTCCTCAATATTTTATAGTTCTCAGTGTCTAGGTTTTTCATCTCCTTGGTTAAGTTTATTCCTAGGTATTTCATTCTTTTTCATGTGATTTTAAGTGGGATTGTTTTCTTGCTTTCTATTTCTGATAGTTTATTATTAGTGTATAGAAGAGCAACAGTTTTCTGTATATTAATCTTGTATCTTACAACATTACTGAATTCATTTATTAGTTCTAATAGTTTTTCGGTGGAGACTTAAAGGTTTTCTATATAAAGTATCATGTCATCTGCAAATAGGGACAGTTTGACTTCTTTACTTCCAGTTGGATGACATTTTTCCCCTGATTGCTGTGGCTAGGTCTTCCAATACTATGTTAAATATAAGTGGAGAGAGTGGCATCCTTGCCTTGTTCCTGATTTTTAGAGGAAAAGCGCTCAGCTTTTTCTCCATTTAGTGTTATGTTGACTGTGGGTTTGTCATAAATGGCCTTTATTATGTTGAGATATGTTCCCTCTAGAACAACTTTTTTAAAAATTTTATTTATTATTCATTTGGCTGCATTGGGTCTCAGCTGCGGCATGCGGGCTCTTCGTTGCGGTGCATGGGCTTAGTCGCCCTGCAGCCTGTGTGATCTTAGTTCCCTGACCAGGGATCGAACCCATGTCCCCTGAATTGGAAGGCAGATTCTTAACCACTGGACCACCAGGGAAGTCCCTAGAACAACTTTGATGAGAATTTTTATCATGAATAGATGTTGAATTTTGTCAAATGCTTTTTCTGTGTGTATTGAGGTGATCATGTGATTTTTATCCTTCCTTTTGTTAATGTAGTGTATTACAGTGATTGATTTTCATATGTTGAACTATCCTTGGCTCCCTATAATAAGCCCCACCTGATCATGGTGTATTTTATACATTGTTGAATTTGGTTTACTAATATTTTGTTGAGGATTTTGGCATCTATATTCATCAGAGATATTGGCTGGTAGTTTTTTTTAATTTATTTTTTATCATAGTATTTGGTTTTGATATCAATGTAATGGTTGCCTCATAGAATAAATTTGGGAGTATTCCCGCCTCTTCATTTTTTTTGGAACAGTTTTAGAAGGATAGGTATTAGCTCTTCTTTATGTTTGGTAGAATTTCCCTGTGAAGCCTTCCAGTTCTGGACTTCTGTTTGCTGGATTTTTTTTTTATTATTATAAATTCAATTTTACTACTAGAGATTGGTCTGTTCAGATTATTTATTTCTTCCCGATTCAGTCTTGGCAGTTTGTATGTTTCTAGAAATTTGTCCATTTCTTCCAGGTTGTCCAATTTGTTGGCATATGACTGGTCATAGTATTCTCTTATGCTTTTTTGTATGTCTGTGATATAGGCTGTTATTTCTCCTCTTTCATTTCTTATTTTGTTTATTTGGGTCCTCTCTGTTTTTTTCTTGATGAGCCTTGCTAAAGGCTTATCAATTTTGTTTATATTTTCAGGAAACCAGCTCTTGGTTTTATTTATGTTTCTGTTGTGTTTTTGGTCTCTGTCTTATTTATTTCCTCTCTGATCCTTATTATTTCCATCCTTCTGCTGACATTTGGCTTTGTTACTCTTTTTCTAATTTCTTTAGATGGTAGGTTAGGTTGTTTATTTTATAATTTTCTTGTTTCTTGAGGTAGGTCTGTACTGGTATAAATTTCTCTCTTACAACTGCTCTTGCTGAGTTCCAAAGATTTTGGTAAGTTTTGTTTTTAATTTCATTTGTCTCAAGGTATTTTCTGTTTCCTCTTTGATTTCTTCATTGACCCATTGTTTTTTTTTAGTAACATGTTTAGTCTCCACACGTTTGTGTTTTTCCCATTTTTCTTTCTGTAATTGATTTCTAGTTTCATATGATTGTTGTCAGAAAACATGCTTGATATAATTTCTATCCTCTTAAATTTGTTGAAACTTGTTTTGTGACGTAGCGTGTGGTCTGTCCTGGAGAATGGTTCATGTGCACTTGAAAAGACTGTGTATTATGCTGTTTTGGGATGGAATGTCCTGTCGATATCTATTAAGTTCAACTGGTCTATTGTGTCATTTAATTCCACTGTTGCTTTATTGGTTTTCTGTCTTGATGATCTCTCCATTAATGTAGTTAAAGTCCACTACTACTATTGTATTATTGCCAATTTCTCCCTTTATGTATATTAATATTTGCTTTATATATTTAGGTTCTCCTACATCACCTGCATATATGTTAAAAATGTGATATCTTCTTCTTTTATTGATCCCTTTATCATTATATAATTCCCTTCTTTGTTTTTGTTATGGACTTTGATTTAAAGTCCATTTTGTGTGATATTAGTATTGCTACCCCCACATGCTTGTCATTTCCATTTGCATGAAATATCTTTTTTCATCCCCTCACTTTAAGTCTGTGTGTGTCTTTAGCATTGAAGCTAGTCTCTTGTATTCAGCATACAGATGGGTCTTATTTTTTTATACAGTCAGCAACCTGTGTCTTTTGATTGGAATATTCAGTCCACTTACATTTAAAGTAATTATTGATAGATATGTACTTATTGCCATTTTGTTACTTATTTTCCAGTTGTTTGTGTATCTCTGTTTTTTCTTTTTCTTTCAGTTTCTTACCTTGTGGTTTGATGATTTGGGGAGGGGTATGCTTGGATTCCTTTCTCTCTCATTTTTGTGAGTAGATTTTGATTTGTGGTTACTATGGGGTTTGTAAGTGTTGACTTATGAATATGTCTACTTCTTTTAAACAGGTAGTCTTTTAAGTTCAAACACATTCTAAAACATCTACATTTTTAGTCCCCTCCCTCACCTTTTGTGTTTTTAATGTCATATTTTACATCTTCATGTTTGTCCCTTTACTGATTACTGTCGTCGTAGTTGATTTTACCTTTTTTTTTTTTTGCCTTTTAAGCTTCGTACTAGCTTATTTAACTGGCTGATCCTCAGCTTTTACTATATTTTTGCCTTTACTAGGGGAATTTTTCCTTTCCTATAGATTCTTCTTGTTGTAGCCTTTTCTTTTCCATGTACATAAGACCCTTTAATATTTTTTTTAGAGTAGGTTTAGTGTTGATGAACTCTTAGTTTTTGCTTGTCTGAGAAGTTCTTTATCTCTCCTTGAATTGTAAATGATAATCTTTTTAGGTAGAATGTCCTAGATTTCAGGCTTTTCCCTTTGAGCACTTTAAATATATCATGCCACTGCCTCTGGCCTGCAAAGTTTCTGCAGAAAAATCAGCTGATAGCTCCATGGGGGTTCCCTTGTAACTGACACTTTGTTTTCTCTTGCTACCTTTAGAATCCTCTCTTTATCATCTTTAACTTTTGCCATTTTAATTATCTCCGTTCTTCCTTTACCTGGATATCTGTTTCCTTCTTCAGGTTTGGGGATTTTTCAGCTATAATTAAATCAAATACATTTTCCACAGCTTTCTCCCTCTCTTTTCCTTCTGGTATCCCTATGATGTGAGTGTTGGTGCACCTGATGTTGTTTCAGATATCCCTTGAACTGTTCACATTTCTAATATTTGTTTTTCTTTTTGCTGTCCTAATGCTGTAATTTTCATTGTTCTATCTTCCAGATCACTTATGCATTCTTCTTTTACCCCTAGTCTGCTGTTAATTCCTTCTAGTGTGCTTTTCATTTCAGTTATTGTGCCCTTCAGTTCTGACTGGCTCTTTTTTATATTTTCTGTTTCCTTGTTATAATTCTCACTGTTTTTCTACTCTTTTCACTGATTCAGTTTGCATTCTTATTACTAATTCTTTGAACTCTTTATCTGGTAAATTATTTCTGTTTCATTAGATTTTTTTTCAGAGGTTTTCTCTTGTTCATTTGAAACAAATTCTGTCTTCTTATTTTGCTTAAATTTCTCTTTTTCTTTGAAATTACATGAAATGATTACCTATTCTGGTCTTGTGTGGGTGTCCTTGAAGGGGTGTCCTTGTGTGTGGGGATCCGTATGCAGTATATGTGTACCCAGTGTCTTTTGTGGGAGAGCTGGATTGAAGTGAGCATGAGCCATGTCTTCCCCCAGTGTTTGATGGCAGCTATCATCATGGTAGGCAGTGGGGCTGGAGGTGGAGGGGCTAGAGCTAGAGGCTGGTGTGAGCTGGGGCTTTTCCTCTGCTCAGTGACCAACATTACTGTATTGATTTAGGATCTGGTCCCACACTGCTGGAGCAGAGGTCCTGATGTTTGGGTCCTAGATGGCTCTATTCCCTCCAAGTGTGTGCTCTCCACTCTCCCAGCCCTGGCACCTTCGACCCATAGGGGAGTAGTGTTGGAGCAAGAAGAGCTGGATGGGTGCTCAGCATAGGTCAGGGCCTGGACTGGATTGGTCCTGGTCCCAGTCAGAGTTCCAAACCTCTCCCAGTGTGTTGCCTCCAGAAGTGCCAGCAATGGCTGCACTTGCCCCATTCAGATTCTGTTCTGGGTCTGAGCTGGCTCCATCCATATGCACTGTGCACTCTCCTCAGTTGGTGCAGCCCTTACCCTAGTGTGGAGCTGTGACATGGAGCAAAAGGGGTTGGAGTGGGTGTGTGTTTCAAGCTGGGGCGCACACATGGGTGGTCATGGATTGGGCTCTGACAAAACCCCAGCAGGTTAAGCTCTGTTAAAATAGTTTCTCCTGAGGGTAGACCATGTTAAGGAGAATAGAATGCTCTGGTGTATTTCAGGTTAAATCCTTTATTCTCCCCCTGCTGGAAGCATGAGGAGAATTTTTTTCTCTGATATTCATTGATACTATGAGAACCTGGTAGAGCTCCAGGAGGTAAAAATTCACAAAAGTATGGGCACATTTCCCCCACCCACCAATGACTTGGTCTCCTTGGAGGTTTTATTTCTCAAACTTGTTCACACTGAGACTCCAGCAATTCATTAGTTATGGTTCAGATTTTCCTATCTCAGTACTGGTTCTCATGGAGGATGCTGCTCATGGGTTTCTGCTCCAGTAAATTGTGATCCTTTGTGTTTGCCTGTCAGTCTCTCCAATTTGGGGGGCAGTGGTTTTACCTGTGCTCTCACTTCTCTTACAGCTCTAAGAAATGTTGACTTTTCAGTTTATTCAGCTTTTTATACTTACTAGGTAAAAAATTAAGGAGTGTTGTTAGGAAGGAGTGGTGCCTTCCAAGCTTCTTACATGTAGGACTGGATATTGGAACACTACAGTTTCTTTTAAAATATGTTTTTCTGTTTTTTCCCATGTTAATTTTTACTAAGTTTTGCAAAAATAGAACGTTTGGTTTCAATGTGTCATTGGTGCATTTGGATATTTTTGCAAATAGTGCTATTTTGTTTCTCTACAAAATTCTGCTGACATATTTTCCAGCCTTCCCTCAGTAGCCACATGTTGAGAATCCTCACTAAAACCTCCCTGCTTATAGTTTTAGACATTTCACAAAACCCAAACATGAACATTAAAACTTATCAAGAGTTATTCATCATTTAAGCCTCTCACATCAAACAGATATTTCTCTTCCTCTGAATTGTCATTCATATAATTCATTTGGTGACTGCTACTTTGTTACTGTTCATAAATATTTATTTAATGTTTGTCACTTAACATTGTGTATGCCAATGGTACTATTTCAAGTATATTTTTAAATTATCACTAGAAGAATTGGTTTAATACCACTTAATATAGCATTTTGAGGAATTTAAAAAAATGATTACATTTTATTTTCAATTTATTTGTGTCTATTTTAAAATAAATTTATAATTTTAAATCTTTAAATTTATTCATTTTTATTTATTTTTAATTTTATTTCTTGTAATTAGTTAAAATTTATAATAAATGCTTAATTTTTAAGTTGTTCACTTTTAACAATGTGTACACCACCCAAAACAAGAAATAGAACATTTGCTTCCCACAGAAAGTTCCCTTGTGTTCCTTTCCAGTCAAATGTTTTTCTTTCCAAAGGCAACCAGTTTCTGATTTCTGTGTTAAGAACTATAAGAAGTCTGTGATTTTACTCTTCTTGAAACTTAATAAGTTGTCCTGCCATTTTCACAGATTCTGGCAGAAGACATGAGTTATAATATTAGTGATAACAGTTTTGGATTCTAAGCAAAGAAGCTATGAAAAATGATTATAGCCATTAAAGCAAGGTCAAGGATGTAACCTCATAAGAGATAGTGAACCAGTAATAGAAGTCTTCAATGAAATATCATGGATAGGATGTCTTTGTACCCATCCCCAAACTCATTTGTTGAAATCCTAACCCCTCAATGTGATGGTGTTAGGAGGCTGGGCCTTCAGGAGGTAATTGGGTCATGAGGGTGGAGTCCTCATGAATGATATTAGTGCCCTTATAAGAAGAGACTCAAGAGCTTGCTCAGGCTCTCTGCTTTCTGCCATGTGAGCATGCCATGACAAGTCAGCAGACTGCAACCCACAAGAAGGCCATCACTAGAACTCAACCATGCTGGCACCCTGATCTCAGACCTTAAGCCTACTGACTGAGACAGACTGGCTTCATGTTTACCAAATGGCTTCTAAGATTCTAGGTTTCATTCTTTGATTCTGATTCTTATTTTGAACTACATTAACTTAAAAGACAAGAGTCCAATCTGGCATATTACAAAATTAGACATATATGAGATGACCTATATTATGGTCTTATATGGAAAGTTTTTCCATTTTACACATTAATATAAAGGTGGTCTATAAGTGCCTAAGGTTGACAACCCATAATGAGACCTAAGCTGAGGTGATTGTCATCTTAGAAGAACCAGTACAGCTTGAGGTTAGAGTGATTCAACTGAGTGAATTTGTAATCGTGCTTAGTAAAAGGGCATCTATCTCTTTCTTGACAATTGGTTTTGCAATAAATTTTCTCCAAGTTTGGATGATTTTCTTTCAACCATGTTTTTAAAAAAGTAAATGTGATGTATGGAATGATAAGTTACAAAGCCAAGGATAAGTCTATTTCTGGAAAGTGAGCATAGTTCTTGAATAAAAATGCTTTAAGACAGAGTGAAAGACCTAGCCTTCAATTATTGGTTTAATTCAACTCTTAGCAGTTTTGACAGTTGAGGCAAATGTTCTGTGTCTTTCTTATTAAGCTCAAGTCCTTTTTTTGTTTGTTTGGTAATTGTTGATCAGCATAAAGGGTACTAAAAACTGAGAGATTAGAAGATGGATAATTTTTACACTAAAAATAGAGAAAATTGGGTAGGAAGAGGGGATCTGGGCAGCCCTAAACCAATGGAGAGATGAATAGGCCACATTTGTAGTGGCTAGGTTTGTGCAGCTTATTAAGAGATTATTTAAAAATTATACTATTTTTAATATAATTTACCATCTTCATGAATGTAATCACTTTCCTCCCCCTACTGAAATTTTTTCAGGAAACCAATCATGTTTCAAGTCAATTCCTGTCAGTTTGATACTTTTTTATCACAGAGAGACTACAGAGTGCCCAAATTTGAGCAAGGAGAGCTATGCACACATATTTGTATTTATTTATTCATTTATATATTTTATTTTTCTGTAGTTTTTTTTTTTTTTTTTTTTGCGGTACGCGGGCCTCTCACTGTTGTGGCCTCTCCTGTTGCAGAGCACAGGCTCCAGATGCGCAGCCTCCAGACATGCAGGCTCAGCGGCCGTGGCTTACGGGCCCAGTCGCTCCGCGGCATGTGGGATCTTCCCAGACCGGGGCACGAGCCCATGTCCCCTGCATCAGCAGGCGGACTCTCCACCACTGCGCCACCAGGGAAGCCCTTTTCTGTAGTTTAATGATCAATTTTTCTATTTTCATAGTACAAAATGGGTTTCTACCACCTTGATGGAGAATGTCAATTGTCCTTTAAGCTAAGAGTGGTCAGATGACACAGCCCTGACCAGTGATTCATAAGTGGAAGTCAGTGTGTGGGTCTTTCAGGAAGATTTTTAAAGGGATCTGATTTAACTGGTTTGTTCAAATGAAATTATAATCAGAGAAATAATTTTACCATCAGAAATTAATTACCAAAGGCCAGAAGGCTCTTCATAAGAAAACAATCAGCATTTTAAATGAAAATCTAACAACAACTCGGAAAGAAACAGAAAAGAGCCTGGGGGACGGGGGGAATATCACGTAATGGCACTTCCTAAGGCAGAGGATAATCCATCAGACTTGAGGAAGTTCATGGCAAAAAGTTTCTCCACTCAGAAATTCTTTTGGATGAAGATTAATTTTGCTTTTCAAAGCTTATTCCATTATTAATTTTAGTGTGCTGTATACTGACTTTTCCTACCAAGGTTGGAATTGGCATAGTCCATTTCTTTTCAGAATGTATCAGGAGGGTGTCTCCTACCCCTCTCAAAGTTGTAGCTACAGCAACAATTATATTCCAGTCTGAGACTCTGTTGAATAAACTTATTTCCCTTTTCAGTATTGCCGAAATAGCTGAGTCCTAGCTCTAGTGTTCGATTTATTAATTGCTTTTTTCAGTTTGTGTGGTCACTTGTGTTTGGAGGATTTTAGCCTCCTTATTCACAAAAGAGGTGATTCAATTAAGCAAAAGTTAAAAATCAATGCAATACCTTTGTGTGACAGTGATAGAATTTGGAGTTTTTCATCTGGCGGCCTGAGCAGCTTTGACAGAGCCAGTTCTGCTCTGATAGCAGCTCTGCACTAAGGGGATGGACTCCCTGTGCTGCCACTTGGTGCCTCAGTGCCAGCCACCTGCATCTTGAGTTGTAGTCTGTGAGGAGATACTGGGGGGAACAAACAAGTCATTTCGTTTATCTAATCTGTTGATGCTAAAAGAGAACTGCTGCATCTTCTAGTCAGTACCCAAGCTGTAATTTAGGATGAAATCAAGAGCTTTTTTTACCCCTATTTGCCAGCAAACGAAGACATTACCTAATAATTGCCAAGTAACAATCAATCCCAAAACATAACGGCTTGAAACAGCAACTCTTCATTAAGCACACCTATCTCCAAATTAGCAGTTTGGGCTGTGCTCAGCTGGGTGGTTTTTCTGGGCTAATCATGTGTGACTGATATGCTTCTGGGTTGATTGTGGGCTGGTTGGTCCAGGGTTGCCTGAGCTGAGATAGCTCCTCTCTTCATGTGAGATTCTCTCATCTCTCATCTCTGGCCTTGTATGCGTGGTGGTGGCAGACTTCTGAAAGACATTGTTACACGCAGGGCCTCTTGAGATCTAGGGTTGGAAATGGCATACTGTCACTCCTACCACACCAGCCTAGATCCAGAGAAGAGGAAAAAGCTTCCACCTTTTGAGGGGAGGAGCTGAAAATCACATTGAAAAGGGTGTAGATACAGAAAGGAGTGAAGATTTTGTGTCACTTTTGCAAACTACCCCACTTGCCATTGGCCAAGAAGATTGTTTGCAGGTCAACACTGGAAAAACTGATCTTGGTTGAAGGCAGAGACTTAGCTGATACCACATTCAGGTAGGAGATTACTTACGTGGTGTGGGCTGGTTATAGAGAAATGCCTACGCATTTATTTCTGCTTTGTCAACAGATTTTACTTTTAAATCACATATTGTTTTGTTGTTGCTGTTTTATTGACAGAAACTCAGGAATATCTTTAAAATGTGGCAGCATGCAACTCTATGCTTCAATCAGTATTTAATAAGAATTTCCTTGAAAAAAGGAAAAAAACACAAGAGAGATACCTAGACAATCACGATTTTTTTACTAGATTAGCTTCTTCATGTTGAAAATCTGTCAAGTCTATGATTTGTTCAGATAGTACTTGTTTTTGGTATAATAATGAAATTGTTGCTTTAGTCTACTGAATTCTCCTCTATTATTATTTTGTTCGAGCAGGATACTGTGCCGAATTGAATCATGAAACGAATGTATTGAACGACATCAACAACAAAAGTGTTCTGGGTGTCATCTAAATTTTCATTTCAATTTTGTTTGTTCAATTCTTTGTAGAGTTATTATTTTGATAAGAATGTAGTGTTTTTCATTAGGTATTAGCTCACAGAGGAAGACAGCAAAGCCGAGTTAAGTTGGCATAGTTTAGTATAAGAAAGGAATCATCAGCATCGATAAAAGCAGTGGGCACTACATAGATCTCCCAGTTCTGTTCTTTGACAATGCAATATTTGTTAACTGTTCTCCACATGTTGCTATGAGGCCCAAAGGTTATTCTTCAGCCTGAAAACATTTGAGCATGACTAAAGCAGGTAAAGTAGTAAGCCAAGCAGATATCAGAGGAAGAAAGTCCCAGCAGCTGGAAAGATAGATTTAGGCAGGTTCTTTGTGTTCTCTAGGAACAACAAGCTGATCACTGTAGCTGAAGAGAATTAAGTTGGGGGAAAAAAGAGGAGATTAAGTCAAAGAGGCAAAGTGGAGGCAGCTCATATGGGTGCTGTAATCCGTTTGACTTTTACTCTGAGTTATGGAAAGACAATTCTAGGATTTTGAGCAGAATCCTGGAGTGATTTTTTTTTTTTGAAGTTTAGTTGATTTACAATGTTGTGTTAATTTCTGCTGTACAGCAGAATGATTCAGTTATACATAGCCATATATTCTTTTCCATTGTGGTTTATCACAAGATACTAAATATAGTTCCATGTGCTATACAGTAGGACTTTGTTGTTTATTCATTCTATATATGTTTTTATTTATAAAAGGATCACTTTTGCATGCTCTGTCAGAATAAAATATGTGTGTTGGGGAGTGGTAGTAGATAGACCGCTATATAATGGAAGCTGGGGGACACATTAAGAAGTGTGCTCTTTTCTCCTAAATCCATTCCCTGTCCTTCCTTTGATCAGATCTGTAGATTTCCCGGGCTCCTTTGCTAAAAGGTTTCAAGCTGAATTTGATTAAGAATAAACACTGTCATGAAGTTAAAGACAGGAAGAAGGGAGAACCAAGCTCCCTCTCTCTATTTACTTTGGGTTGTACCTCTGGTGGCTGCTGCACATCGTCCATGGCTAGTCCTTGCTGGACAGACCAGTCTGGTTGCCACTTCAGTTGGGTGATCTTGGCTCTTGGGTTCCAGTAACACTGCCTCTAGGGTTAGGGTAACAGCTGCCTATAGTAACTAATGTCCAGATTATTTTAACTCTTCTATTTGTTCTTTCAGATATTCGAACATTTTTGTAACTAATTGGTTTCTATTAATTCCCCCAAAGTAGGTACTGTTATTCCACTGGACCTTGACTAATAGAGAGGGCTATTAAAATAGTCTAGACTAAAGATGATGGTGGCTTGGAAAAGGATGGTAGCAATGGAAGTGATGAGAAGTCATCAGATCCAAGATACATTTTGTAGGTTGATTCAATGAGATTTCTGATGGGTTCTATGAGTTTTATGAGAGAAACAAGGAGTCAAAAGTTACTCTGGTGTTTTGCCTGAGAAATTAAAAATATTATTTCCATTAAGATGAGAAAGATGTAGGTAAAGTAAGTGTACCGAGGAGGAAATCAGGAATTCAGTTTTGGATATGCTATGTTTGAGCTCTCTATTACATACCTCATTGGAGATGTCAAATTTTCCCTTGTGTGTATATATATATATATACACATATGCATATATATATATATATATATATATATGCATCTGGTGTTCAGAAGAGGGGACCAAACTGGAGATATAAATTTGGAAATCAACAGCTTTTATGGTTATCTATGTTATAAGACTAGAGGAGACCATCCAGAAAATGAGCATATATAAAAAAGAGACTATGAAAGTGAATGAGAGCTCCATTTACCACACCTTCAATTATTTAAAATCTTATAAATTAGTGCCCTCCAATACAACTTCATACAATGATGGAAATGGAAATGTTTTATATCTGTACTATATGATATAGAGCTGCATTAGTTTTATATTTCTGCCATAACAAATTATCTCACACTCGGTGGCTTAAACAAGATACAAATTTAATATCTTGCAGTTTCATAGGTCAGTAGTCCAACATGGTCTCACCAGGCTAAACTTAAGATGTTGGCAGAGTTACATTCCTTTCTAGAGGCTCTAATGGAGAATCCACCTGTTCTGGCTTCTAGAGACCACCTGCATCTCTTGACTCAGTGCCTCCCTACAACTTTAAAGGCAGGAAGGCTTGTCGAGTACGTCTCACATCTCATTACTCTGATCTTTTCTTCTGCCTCCTACTTCTACTTTTAAGGACCCTTGTGATTACAGTAGGCCCACCTGGATAATCCAGGCTAATATCCCTATCTCAGCGTCTTTAACCTTAATCACATCCGCAAAGCCCCTTTTGCCTTGTAAGGTAACATATTTACAGGTTCTGGGGATTAGGGTGTGGACATAACTTTGGGGGGTGATTATGAATCACCCAGTGATTCGAGCAGTGTGGCCACTATCCCTAATGGTGATTGGGCATTTGAAATACGACTAGTGCAGCTGAGAACAGGATATTTTTAACTGTATTTAATTTTAGTTTAAAATTTAAATACCTGAATGTGGATAGTGGCTGCCTTATTGGATAGCACAGATCTAGAGAAATAGGAGAGTGAATAGAATAGGGAAATGTATTGTGATCACAGATCAGCATTAACATCCACATATGGTTCATAGTCATGAATTTTAAGTAAAACTTTAGCATGGTTGCGAGTATTTCTACAGCCATTGTTTAGCTAGTGATGGCAACCATACACTTGGCTTGAGGAAACATTATCAGAAAAATAGCTACAAACCAAGGAAGAGGAAAATTTTGGATTCAAGAAGCAGTGATGAGCAAGGAGCCAGAAAAATGGTCACCTAACTAAATAATTATTGAGGCTGCCATTCCAAAATTTAATATAATCCTTAAAAGAGGATTACATAAACTTAAATAAACAGTTACTTAACTAAATAATTATAATAATTTATCAGAATTCAAATGATTAATTCTTGACATTGATGGAAAAAATGGATTGAAATATTTTGCTTCAAATTTAAGGATAACTAATAGAATAGTAGAAATAAGACATAGAATATGCAATTCATTTGGGAGAAAGAAGTAACAAAGTTAGATTAACTACAAAAAAATTTTTTAAATGACAGTCAAAAACATGAACAACAGAAAATATAACACAAGATGGCAGCAAAAAGTTTAAACATATTGATTAAATTCCCCATCAAAGACAAAGAACATAATTAGCTGTTTTTAAGAGCCACATTTAAATGACACACAATGATAAAAATTGAGTGGAGAAATCAGAAGCTAGACAATAGACAGAGATTTCAGCAGATGCGGGAGCCATTCTTCCCAGTAGAGTTTTGAATTCACAATGCCTTTGGGACTCAAAACAGCCCAAATACAAATTTAATTTAAAGTGGTCCCCAATTAGTAGTTCCCCAAGATGGCAGAAGCAAATACAAATCCATTTTTTTGAGATGGGGGACAGTGTGCCTGGCTGCTACCTGCCCATGAGTCTTCTAAAATAAAGCTTAAAAATTCACATGCCTTTCTATGCACAGAGATTGCTTTTTTTTCCTTTCAAGAAAGAAAATACTTTGAGAAACAAATATACATAAAGACAGTAGATCCCTGTGCCAGCGCCAATATTAATTAAATTAGTTTTCCCTTTCTAATGAAAAAAAAAAATGACCCCCAGACGTGTGCAAAAAATTAATAGCACAGAAGAGAAACACAACCAGATTATAACTTGGTCTCTAAAAGAGACCTATAAAAGGTCTCTAAAAGACTGGATAATTTTGAGGAAATGTTGCCAAAATATATGATTTTTTAATAACACAAATAAAGATAATAAAAAATGCTAGGAAAAAAATAAAGCCGCACAAAGAATGGTCTTCATATTAAGCAAAGTGTAAAATGTGGCCTGATTTTGATTTGTCAAAGGAACATAAGAATAAAAAATCCACCTGAGCTTGATGTTTTTAGAGTCTCAGGGGTTGTGGCATTAGACCTATTGAGAAGGAAAGGTAAATTCTAGTACACTACTTGGCTCAGGAGTGAACAGAGACATAATAATGAAATTATAGTTTGCTGAATTTGAATGTTTTGGTTACATTTTTGACTAAGCACAGATAAATTAAGTATAATGTTATTGTCCTTTGAAATTATAATAATGAAGGTATCCACATGAAAGTTTGAGATGAGAAGAAAATTAAATGGTAGGATCAATAATGTCTTATTACACAGAGGGTAGTTCAGATCCTTGTCTAAAGTTATTATCATAAGAAAGATCAGCTTAGGAATATTATTTAAAATTACTAAGGTAACCACAGAGGAGTTAAAAATGACAAAGGCAAGAAGAGACTAATGTGAGCAAATCCTGATCTTTCAAAGAGAGGAAACAACAGATAATGTCTAAAATTGTTAATCCAAAAAACAGATATTATTTTATTCAGAGTTAAGGAGATAACCACCAGAATAGCATAAAATAGAAGTAGAAAAAGTAATTACCTCTGAGCAATGTAATTATGGATGTTATTATGTTTTGTACTATCAAAATCTGCTTTTAACAAAGAGGAGATATAAAGAGAACAACTTTTTATCTGAAGTTTGTATCCTCAGAGAATGTCAAGAAATTGATGTATCCAAAAAAGAATAATAGCTGCTATTTGAAAAAAGTTTTCTTGAAAGTTAAAAGTGTCATAGCTTCCTAAAAAATGTTTTTCAGGTTTGATTTTCTCTTCAATCTAAGAGTTATTTGAGAAGAGTGTTTTTTTCAGATTAGGTAGGTTTATTTTGTTACTTTTTCTATCTTCTCTCCGTTAAACTAGAGTTCTATTGTGCTCAGACAATGTAATGCATTGAAATTCTACTTTTGAGAATTTTTAGAGATTTTCTTTGTAGCTGAGAGATTTTTATAACTATTCATGAGGTTTTTTTAAAAAAGTAAATTATTTTTTTGTCAGGTATAAAGGTTTCTGAAACTTAGCTCTATTATAATACTGTATAATACTGAAATACTGTATTATTTCAAGATACATATAATTATTTCTGAGAGTGGTATGTTAAAGCCTTGAGCCTTGTAGCTTCGTCTATTTCTCCCTCAAAATTTTTATATTTCAAAGGCATGTTGTTTGCAAAACAAAGACCCATAACAATTTCCTATTTAATAAAAATAAAATATCTATTTCAGTCATCAACAATTTTTGTCCATTTTTAAAGACTATTATTTTTAGCAGTTTTAGGTTCACAGCAAAATTGAGAAGAAAGTGCAGCACTCCCATATACCCCCTGCCCCACCAAAACACATAGCTTCCTCTTATCAGCATCCCCCCCCAAAGAGGTACATTTGTTACAATTGATGAACCTGTGTTGACACATCAGAATCATCCCAAGGCCATGGTTTACATCTAGGTTCACTCTTGGTGTTGTACATTCTATGGGTTTGAACAAATGTATAATGACATATATACATCATTATGGTATTTTATAGAGTACTTTCACTTCCCCCGAAATCCTTTGTGCTCTGCCTATTCATCCCTCCTTCTCCCCAACCTCTGGCAAGCCCTGATGATTTTACTGACGCCACAGTTTTACCTTTTCTAGAATGCCGTGTAGTTAGAATTCAAAATATGTAGCCTTTTCAGATTGGCTTCTTTCACTTAGTAATAAGCATTTAAGATGTCTTTTCATGGCTAGATAGCTCATTTCCTTTTAGGGCCAAATAGTATTCCATGTCTGGATGTACCACAGTTTATCCATTTACCAACTGAAGGATAGTTTGATTGCTTCCAAGTGTTGGCAATTATGAATAAAGCTGTGACAAACATCCATGTGCAGCTTTTTGTGTGGACATAAGTTTTCAACTCCTTTGAGTAAATACCAAGAAACAGGATTGCTGGATCACATGTTAAGAGTATGTTTAGTTTTATAAGAAATGGTCAAACTGTCTTCCAAAGTGTCTATATTATTTTGAATTCCCACCAGGAATGAATGAGAATTCCTGTTGCTCCACAGCCTTGTCAGCATTTGGTGCTGTCAGTGTTCCAGATCCAGATTTTGGCCATTCTAATAGGTGTGTAGTGGTATCTTGTCTTAATTTGCATTTCTTTGATGATATATGATGTGGAGTATCTTTTCAGATGCTTATTTGTCATCTGTATATCTTTTTTGGTGAAGTGTCTGTTAAGGTCTTCAGCCTGTATTTTAATCAGGTTGTTTCCTTATTGTTGACTTCTAAGTGTACTTTGTATATTTTGGATTTCAGCCCTTTATCAGATATGTCTTTTGCAAATATTTTCTCCCAATCTGTGGCTTGTCTTCTCATTCTCTTGACATTATCTTTCACAGAGCAAAAATTTTAAATTTTAATCAAGTTCAGTTTATCAATCATTTCTTTCATGGACCATGCCTTTGGTGTTATATCTAAATGCCATTACCATACCCCAAATAATTGAGGTTTTCTCCTATATTATCTTTTAGAAGTTTTAGAGTTTTATGTTTTACATTTTAGGTTCATGATCCATTTTACGTTAATTTTTATAAAGCATGTAAGGTCTCTGTCTAGATTTGTTATTTATCATGTAGATGTCCAGTTGTTGCCATTAATGTTTTCACTTGGCATTTTTTTGTTGTTGGATATAAATGATGTCAATTATACATTCTTTGATTTTATTACCTATAGCTAGATATATTTTCCTAATCTTCTATAATTGTTTTAAAATAAAAGGAGGAAGGAGAAGCACTCATAGAATAGTGGAGCAAAACCCTCCAAAACCAATCCTTCACAAAAGCAGCAGAGACACTAGCAAAAATTATCAAAATTAACTTTTTTAGAACTCTGGAAACTAACCAAAAGCTTTTAACAATCAGAAGAAATTTTATTTTAGAAAAATCACTGAATCTTGGTAAAAACTGTGAGCCTTATGGTGTTTTAGATGCCTCATTCCCATTCCCTTCTAACCAGCTCTGTGTCAGTTTTTTTTTTTTTGCCTCTCACGGTTGTAGCCTCTCCCATTGCAGAGCACAGGCTCCGGACGCGCAGGCTCAGCGGCCATGGCTCACGGGCCCAGCCGCTCCGCGGCATGTGGGATATTCGTGGACCGGGGCACGAACCCGTGTCCCCTGCATCGGCAGGCGGACTCTCAACCACTGCGCCACCAGGGAAGCCCATCTGTGTCACTTTTAAAAAGCAACAGATTCGGGCTTCGTGACCCGGTCCGGGAAGATCCCACATCCGCGGCTGGGCCCGTGAGCCATGGCCGCTGAGCCTGCACGTTCGGAGCCTGTGCTCCGCAACGGGAGAGGCCACAACCGTGAGAGGCCTGCGTAACGCAAAAAAAAAAAGGAACAGATTCAAAACTGCAGCCATGGTAGCTGTGAAAACCACCAGTATAGAAGTCAGTAGAGGGGGAAAAAGAGGCTTGGAACTCTCCCTGAATTCCATTCCATTTTATTGTCATCATTTGACCTTTATGGAAGATACCTGAAAAGCTCCACTCTCAAGACTCATCTTTTTTTTTTTTTTTAATTAAATGCTAAATCTCTAATCTCCAGCTAATTCAGTAAGCTTTACTGACATAATGTACTTGGTGACTTTGACTGACGTAGCTGGAAGTGCAAGTCCTCCTAGAGCTCTGTTTTAGTCACGTATCCTTCACTTGAATAAGAACCTTATGCAGTCTTGAACATCATTTCTTTTCCATATCTTCTCCCTCCCCTCTGTTTTTTAATTTTTTTATTGAAGCATAGTTGATTTACAATGTGTGTGTATATATATATATATATATATATATATATATATATGCTTCTTTCTTATATTCTTTTCCATTATGGTTTATCTCAGGATATTGAATATAGTTCCCTGTGCTATACAGTAGGATCTTGTTGTTTATCCATTCTATATGTAATACTTTGCATCTAGGGCTTATCTTTATTTGGCCTGATTTAGAATTTGCTCTGTAAGAATAGTCATATCCCCAGGGTATGTGTCTAAAATAATCACTGACAGTTGTTTAAAAATCATATCTTCCTGAAGTAGAAATACCACTTGGGGCTAATAAAAAGCTGACAAAGAAATGTAAAACGAAAGCTGGGGAACAAGAGGACTTTAGAGGGCTTTGTAAAGCTCCTTGTATTCCTGGGAATCTAGAAAGCCGCAAGCAGGTGCAGCGTTGTGAGCTTGCCTAGCAAACACCTGAGAAGGCCCAAGTCTCTCACCTACGGCTGACTTTGAGTCTCTATAACAGGAATTGAAGGTGAAGAGAGAGTTATAAATTGTCTGCTGGAGTGTTGAAGATGTGCCCAAACGTAAACACAGATGCCCTTGCCAAGGCTGTAAAACGTATTGGTCTAAGACATTTAAGGAAATCTCAGTATAATCATTAGCTGATGACTAAACTAACTGAACAGAGACTTAAGTGGCTACGCATAGCCGAGAACACAGATTAACTGACTTAGTTCAGGAAAGTCACAAACGAGCAAAAGGAAAGTCATAAACTAAAAGAAAAAACAACCACAAAGAGCAATAGCAACAAATCCTGGAGCGTGGAGGAAGTCTGATTTCTATCTGGTTTCCAGATTTGCCACAATATGTTATTTTTGAAAGTTTTATTTCTCAATAAAAAATTGAAACACACAAAAATATAGAAGTGTGCCTCCTACCTAGGGTGGAAAACTATCAACAGAAACTGCCCTTGAGAAAGGCTAGACACTGGACTTACTGGTCAAAGATTTTAAATCAGTGATTATAAATACCTTCAAGAACGAAAGGATACTGTATCTAGAGAATGAAAGGAAAATATATGAATGATGTCTCAAATAGAATATCAATAAAGAGAGAGAAATAACAACATAGTTAAGTAAAAAGATTTTACTTAAGAACTAAAATAACACATATGAGAAACTTACTAGCGGGACTCAATAAAAGATTTGTAATGGCAGAAGAAAGAATAGGTGAAATTTAATATAGATCTGTTGTGATTATTCAGTGTAAGGAGCAGAAAGAAAAAATGAAAAAGATGAGTAGAGACCAAGGGACCTGTGGGACACCTTCAGGTGTAACAGCATACACAAAGTGGGACTTCCAACAGGAGAGGAATGAGAGAAAGAGACAGAAGAACTTATAAAATAAATTAGTAGAAAATAATTTTAATGAAAATACCAAAAATTAGTATTAATAGTTGTGAAGTGACAAAATATAAAATAAATATACAAAACCCAATAGTTTTCATATACACAAGTCATTACCAGCCAGATAGTATACTGAGAAAGAAAATGTATAATTCATGATAGTACCTAGTGGGAGAAAACTCTATGAATAAATAAGAGCCTGGAACAAAATATTTGCCGCCTATGTAGTAGATTAAGTGTTAATAAACATGCCGTAGAAATAAGCATACAAGAGAAATATTACTTATAAATCAATACGATGAAGACATACAATACAGTAGAAAAATCGCAAAGTATACAAACAAAATTTAGCAGATAATTTAAAGTGAAAAATAAACCACTTTAAAAGTGTGAAAAAGGATCAGCTTTGTGAATAAACAGAGAAATACAAATTACACCAGATCCCATTCTGTGTATAACTGTACTGTTCAATATGGTAGACACTAGCCACATGCAGCTATTTAAATTTAAAATAATTTAAATAAAATTTAAGATTTGATTCCTTAATTGTGCTAGCCAAATTTCCAGTAATAAATAGCTACATACAGCTAGGGGCTACTGTATTAAATACCACAACTATAGGACATAATTCCATAATTGCTGAAAATTCTATTGGGAAGAGGTGGCCTGTGAGATTTAAAATGAGGTGGTGGGAAAGGCACCCTGGTTTACTACTGGTGAGAGTATAAATGTGTCTGGTCTTTTTGGAAAGAAATGTAATATCTATCAAAGTTAAAAATGGATTAAGCACATTAAGTTTTAGGAAACTGTATGATAATCATATTTTTACATATATATAAAATATAGTAGGAGGATGCTCATACCATTATGTTTGTAATAGCAAGTAATTGGAAATACCCCAAATATGATTAATAAAATTTTAATTTATATAACCTATTAGGTGAAGAAAACAAGTCACAAAACAATATAAATTATATAATAAATCTGTGTGTGTGTGCATGTAGGTGCCTGTCTGTATAAGATCTGTAGGTGTTTATAACTTGAAAGAAATAGGTTTTTAAGGATACACAGTAAACTTGTATAATGATATGAAGGTCAACCTTAAATGGAGTTAAAGTTTGAAAGAGACTATTGCATTTTGCTCTTTTTCTGAGGTGTTAGAGTTTTATTCCTTTTATGATTAAAAAAAATGGGGGGGGGTTGTTAAAGAAGCAAGGTAGTGGTGGAAACAATGTCCTAATTTTTTTTCCCACCATTGTAGAGATTTCACTCATATCAGGAAAATAGTGTTTGGTAAACATTGCCACATATGCTAAGACATTATGAGTGTCATGCATCCTTTTGTCCTAAAACACTGTTGCATTTAGATGTGGAATTCTCAATAATAAATAATTGCACATACTTGAGAAAAAACATAAAAGAATGCTTTCATATTTTCTAATGCAGTTCTGAACACAGTGAATTCAAATAGAATTCAATCAGTGGCTTGATTGTAGCTATACCAAAACAGCCACAGAATGAGCTACTATGCAGTTCTTCATCTCTAACTGCTGTGTCGTGCTGTTAGCTTTAAGTGTGATTCATCTGTTGAGGGCTCAGGGTGATATATCCACTTATGCAGAGCTATGCTAGTACACAACCGAAAGAATGGAAGAGAAAGAAAGAATGGAAGAGAAATTTGAATAATTGTTTTTGTAGAAGTAAGGAATATACATAAATTATTCTAGCTGGATTTTTAAGTCAACTAATGGAAAAAGAGATTTCATTTTAACATCAGAGCTTACAGTTAAGGCATTAAAACATATGTCTGGTTCTTTAATATGTGCAAATGATTTTTGGTGGGAAAACATTTACATCTTGTACCTCGTCATCACTTACATGTTAATTTTAATAATTTTAGTATGTTTCCGATGAGTCACACCTAACATTTGTTAAGACATTTATTTTACTATATACACGATACTTTTATATTTCTTAATTAAATTCCCCTTGATATTCTTAGGAAAATACTATCAGTATATTTTTAACACCATTATGTTGATGGTAAATACTTACATTGAATAAAACAGTAAAATATAGAATGTATTTCTGAGACATCCGTCTCTTAAGCCTTTTTAATATTTCTCTCCCCATTTTCATTTACTGCATCCCCCGCATACACACCCTTAACTCAGGTGTGCTCTTGCCTTAAGGTTCCCATCACCATGGCCCGTGAAGCACAGCCCTTCCTTACTGTGGCTTAATGCTTCTTCCAACAAAATTATCATGTGTCTTCTAACCACAGGTTGTTAGTTTCAGCAGGTTTTCTGCTGGAAAGCAGTGTAAAACATTGGTGGTAACAACAACAAAAAAATCCTTTTCTGAGATGCTTATATCTAGAGGTAACCCATATGAACAAAAACAATAGCAAAGTTACAGAAAGAGAACCCAGTCAAAGATGTAGAGCCTTTTGAGAGGGAGATCACTGGGGTCTTTAAGACATACTACACAAAAGCCCTTCTTGGCCCTGAATGATGTTTTAAATTAAGTATTAAAATTAATATATCCAACTTGTTTTGTTTCTAAATGTTGAATTTTTCCCATTCATCATATTCCAACCAAAGAAGAGATGGATATGTTACTAGCTACAGCATTATTTTTGTCTTATAGACGGTAAGACTTGATGCACACGACCTATCAAAGGCATTTCTGCCAAAGAGCAGCAACAGAAGATTGACACCAGAAATCCTAAGCTCTGGTTACTTATTTAAGCCTGAGTCCAGGATTTCAAGGTTATTTGCCAAAAGATGCTTTCTTAAAGTACAACATGAAGGGACTTTATGAAATTCTCCAATAGTACGGAGAATCACTAAGACTGTTCAGAAAAAAATAGTCATCTCTATAAAGGCTGTAGATACAAATACAGCAGCCCCAGAATTAGAACAATAAAGAATACTTAGATGTCAAGGAGTCCTCTTCAAATATACACTTGGATTTGTATTATAAACCCAACCTTCAACTGGGACCCTGAGCATGTTTTGCGGCTTCTGTCAGTTACTAGATATGTGTTACCCAGGTCACTTAACTAACTACATTGGGCTTCCTTACATCATTTATGGAATGACTCTTCATACCATTTGTGAAATGATGGGGAATGAATAATTTCATTTCTAAAGTCTCCCCCAGTTCTGCCACTGTATGAATTGAGGTTCTCCTCCCTCTCTCTAGAGACTTTTTAAAATTAAACTTTTTGTTTTGAGATAATTGTGGATTCACACACAGTTGTAAGGGGTAACACAGAGACATCCCATGTACTCTTTACCCAGTTTCCTCCAAAGGTAACATCTTGTAAAAATATAGTACAATATTACAACCAGAATACTTACATTGATCCAATTAACAGAACAGCTCACTATAGCTTTGATTTCTTAATATTTATCAGGTAAAGGGATTACAATCAGTGAGAGCTTACTGTATGGTGTGTTTTACATGCTTCCTTTTATTTAATTCTAAGTATAGACCACTTTAGATTAGACCCAGCTGAAAGTGGAAGAGCCAGGTTCAAGGTCTAGCTGACATCACAGCCCTCATTCTTTCTACTACAGCATGCAGCCCCTGAAAAAAATCTCCAAGATCTTGTCATTGCTTTACGTGGCATCAAATTGCACTACCCATATAACTGGGAATAAATGGGCATCTCTTTCCATCAGGAAAACTTTGCTTATGCAGCTTTGCTGAGCCTCAGATCTAGGAAGATGTAAAACATGCCCAGGTCTAGGTCACCCAGCCCATCAGCCGTTTAGTCAGGATTAAATCTGCAGTGTCTGTCTTCTGGATGCCCTCCTTTCTTTTTCACCTTTTGTACCATAGCCTCATTCTCTGAATGATAAATGATAGCAGAGTGCAGCAGAGAAAGAAGCAAGGACATTGTGGAAGAAGTCATTTGTATGTTCCAAAGGAAGAAAAGTAATTTTACAATAAAATCCGCTCAGATGAGTTATTTATGTTAAAAAAAAAAAAACCCACACACTATATTACAAAATTATAAATGCAAAACTGAAAACCATGCTACAATACAGTACAATATTGGAGTAACAATTAATTTACACAATGAATATGCATTGAGCATCTACTGAGTGTCAGCATTAGAATACTGGGGACAAAAACAACCCCTAATGCCTTTGTAAGGGGGGCACAGAATTTTAATGAATAGTTATACAAATAGATATATTCCATATGCGTTATGGAGGGAATCCACAAGGCATTATGATAATGCATGAAAGGGCAAATTAATCTGAGAGTTCAGAGAAAACTGTTTAAGGAATTAACATTTAATATGGGAAGTGAAGGTCGACAGGATAGCTTTTCTTGCTCAGAAAGAGGCCTTGTGGCCCAGGTGCTGGTTTCATCTGAATGCTTGCCCATTCATTTACCAGTCAATCCTGCTGTCCACTGAGTCCTTAACTGGGGTTATCAGCTGTAACACTTACACATGTTCTCTCCTTGTGGCCTGAGCTTCTGCACCACATGGTGGCTGGATTTCAAGGATGAGGAACGAGGGAGGAGTTAACGCATGATAAATCTATTGGTAAATCTGTCCCTTAGAGATCAATATGATTGCTATTTGACACATAGTTAAACAAGCAAATGGACATTAAAACATCTAAAATTACATATGTGATAAATATTCCATTTTTTACTAAATAAAAAGTCTGGAATTAAAATTTAGGTTTTGTATCTATAATACCAAAATAGACTTGCAACTTTTTACGACTCGGCTAAAAGGGTTAGGATGGCAGCTGAACTGGGCCCTATTTTATAGGTTTGAACTATAGCAGTTAATTGTCCTCCACTTTCTGCTCCTGTGAACAAAAATTTATTTGCTTTCTAAAGGAGTTAGCTCCATTCACATTAACCCATGTTCACTTCTTTCTCGTTGGTGACCTCTGTCTTGCCACTTATTCCTGGGTGAGCAAACCTAATATTACGACTGCGACAAATAACTGCAGCTGTCCTAACAGAGAGATTCTCGAAGGAAAAAGGGGAATAAGCAGAGAGAAAGGAGAAACAGAAAAACGTTCTTAGTGGTCGAGTGCCTGGGCCCTGAAGTTAACCACCTGAGTCTGAAATCAAGTTCTACAACTTATCAGTTGGGTGACTTGTTAACTTCTTTGTACCCTGGTTTCCTTTCTGTGACATAAGGTTTTAAAAATAGAACCAAAAAAATCAAGTTGTTTAAGTATAAAACAAGATAAAGTTTATAAAACACAGCCCAGTGCTTGGCATATTTTAAGCCCTCAGGAAATGTGAGCTCTTAGGCCATAATTATTTTTATTAATAAGGAAAACGGCACCAGTGAGGGTGAGCACATGGGGATCTAGGCTGATGTGGGTGTTACCATATGGATACTGTCCAGCATCTAGTCTTCCAGTGCAATAGGCATCAGGTAGCCCTGGGAGAGTAGCTTAGTTTCATTGGGAGATAGCATAAGTGCATGCGACACGGGCCTCTTTGTGTACCTGGACCTCTCATACTTCCCCAAGAATTTGATTGGGTTAGTTCCATTATCATCCACAATGGCCCCTGCATTTTCACCTAGACATAGTTACTTTAACTCTGTGTCTAAGCAATTGAGGTTTTTTGCTTTTGTCTCACGGGCTCAATATAGAATCGCTTGTGCTTAAAAGGGAAAAGTGGGCCTGGCAGACTTCTAGAGTTTGATAAATTCTCTCTGAAAATAGGCATGTTTGGGAAAAAAGAACACACAGCTGAGTTCCTATCCACCCCAGAGGGATGAGGAATCCCTCCCTCTGATGCCCTTGTCAGTCAGTGGCTGTTTATAAATGGCCCTACTCTCTCGTGTAGCTGCTTCTGCTCAGCTTTCCATCCTGGTGACAGTTAAGTCCCAAGCTGACTGCATTCGTCAGGGCTTCGGAAAGGAACAGAAGCAATAGGATATACAGAGATAATATCAGAGGAGATTTACTAAGGAAATTTGGCTCATGTGTTTAGGGAGGCCAAAAAGTTCCCCAATCTGTCATCCATAAGCTAGAGGACCAGGAGAGCCAATAGTATAATTCAGGCTGAGCCCAAAGACCTGAGAACCAGGGAACCCAATGGTGTAATTCCCTGTCACAGGCCAGAGTCCTGAGAGCCAGGGGACCATTGGTGTAAGTCCCAGAGTCTGAAGGCCTGAGAAACAGGAGCTCCAGAGTCTGAGGGCAGGAAAAGATGGATGTCTACCTCCAAAAGGGAGAGCAAGAATTCACCTTTCCTTTGCCGTGTTTTATTCCATTTGGGCCCTCAAAGGACTGGATGATGCCATTTGGTGAGGGTGGATCTTCTTTACTCAGTCTATTGATTCAAATGCTAATCTCTTCTGGAAATACACACATTGTTTCTCACCCAGAAATAGTGTTTTACCAGCTGTCTGGGCATCCCTTAGGTCAGTCAAGATGACACCTAAAATCACCTATCATGTTGACCAAATGCCTCTCATTCACTATCATGCTTTTATCTTTGGGACCCAAGGTCAACCTGTCCTATGTCCTTATTTTTTTCACCTGTCACCCAAACATAGACTCCTGGGATTAAATAGTGTTTTGACTTATGTCAATACTACTTTAAGTTTCTGTTTCCTGACCCCATCCTCTCTCTCTTCTATTTTCCCTAAATTCTTTCCCTAAATCTACCACTCCATTAGTAATGAACTTCAGAGATCCTAAAACTCTTCACAAAATATTTTGTGCACTTTGGAGTTACATGAAATATTGTTTTCCCTAGAAGACCTTGATTAACCTTTTCTTCTTCCAAGCAAATCTACATGTCCTCTCTCTTCTTATCTCTCAGAGTTGAGAGGCAGCATCTGAACATCTATGCACTCCACTGTCACTTTTAGACTCTTCGTCCTCTGCCTTCTTATAAAAATTACATGGTCTTTCATGGTTCATGCCAATCACCTACATGATCTCCATCTCTCTTAGGACTAAAAAGCAACCCAGAAGCTGTTTTTAAACATGGAGTTTAATTCTTTTTTGTAGCTAACATGGTCTAGCTCCAAAACCCGTGGGATTTATGCTGTGAAGTTCCTACTGGGGCTTTCCAAAAATTCCACACAACATGGTTTTTTTCCACCTAAAATTGTGGTTCACATTTTTAAGTCTGAAACTGTGAAGGATCTGACATGTTATTCTACTTATAAGTTAGCCGGCCTTTCTTCATCTATTTATCTATCTACCATCTATCTCTCTCCTAAGAGAAACTGCAGACTTCTGTATGAGAGAACAGACAGTTTACCCACAGAGCATCTTAGCTGTGCCCTAACTCCCCCTGGGGCAACACAGTGAGGGCCAAGGATCACTTTTGCATGCAGAGGTTGTACTCTAGAATATGAACCCTGAAATTAGGACAACTAGAACTTATAGGGCAGCTGACACATCTGCCTTCCTCCTCTCCAGAAGGAGACTTTTGCTTTGGAATATAAACACATTTTCCCCAGGGAGAAGAAAAAGTCTCTAGCTTTTTTTTTTCTTTTTTAACATCATTATTGGAGTATAATTTACAATGGTGTGTTAGTTACTGCTGTATAACAAAGTGAATCAGCTATACATACACATATATCCCCATATCTCCTCCCTCTTGCATCTCCCTCCCACCCTCCCTATCCCACCCCTCTAGGTGGTCACAAAGCACCGAGCTGATCTCCCTGTGCTATGCAGCTGCTTCCCACTAGCTATCTATTTTAAAATTGGCAGTGTATATATGTCCATGCCACTCTCTCACTTCATCCCAGCTTACCCTTCCCCCTCCCTGTGTCCTCAAGTCCATTCTCTACATCTGTGTCTTTATTCCTGTCCTTCCCCTAGGTTCTTCAGAACCATTTTCTCTTTTTACATTCCATATATATGCGTTAGCATACAGTATTTGCTTTTCTCTTTCTGACTTACTTCACTCTGTATGACAGACTCTAGGTCCATCCACCTCACTACAAATAACTCAATTTCGTTTCTTTTTATGGCTGAGTAATATTCCATTGTATATATGTGCCACATCTTCTTTATCCATTCACCTGTCGATGGACACTTAGGTTGCTTCCATGTCCTGGCTATTGTAAATAGAGCTGCAATGAACATTTTGGTACATGACTCTTTTTGAATTATGGTTTTCTCAGGGTATATGCCAAGTAGTGGGATTGCTGGGTCATATGGTAGTTCTATTTTTAGGTTTTTAAGGAACCTCCTTACTGTTCTCCATGGTGGCTGTATCAATTTACATTCCTACCAACAGTATAAGAGGGCTCCCTTTTCTCCACACCCTCTCCAGCATTTATTGTTTGCAGATTTTTTGATGATGGCCATTCTGACTGGTGTGAGGTGATACATCCCTGCAGTTTTGATTTGCACTTCTTTAATGATTAGTGATGTTGAGCATCCTTTCATGTGTTGGTTGACAATCTGTATATCTTTGAAGAAATGTCTATTTAGTCTTCTGCCCATATTTGGATTGGGTTGTTTGTTTTTTTGATATTGACCTGCATGAGCTGCTTGTATATGTTCAAGATTAATCCTTTGTCAGTTGCTTCATTTGCAAATATTTTCTCCCATTCTGAGGGTTGTCTTTTACATGGTTTCCTTTGCTGTGCAAAAGCTTTTAAGTTTCATTAGGTCCCATTTGTTTGTCTTTGTTTTTATTTCCATTTCTCTAGGAGGAAGGTCAAAAAGGATCTTGCTGTGACTTATGTCATAAAGAGTTCTGCCTATGTTTTCCTCTAAGAGATTTATAGTGTCTGGCCTTACATTTAAGTCTTTAATCCATTTTGAGTTGATTTTTGTGTATGGTGTTAGGGAGTGTTCTAATTTCATTCTTTTACATAAAACTGTCCAGTTTTCCCAGCACCACTTATTGCAGAGGCTGTCTTTTCTCCATTGTATATTCATGCTTCCTTTATCAAAGATAAGATGACCATATGTGCATGGGTTTATCTCTGGGTGCTCTGTGCTGTTCCATTGATCTATATTTCTGTTTTTGTGCCAGTACCATACTGTCTTGATTATTGTAGCTTTATAGTATAGTATAGTCGCAAGTCAGGGAGACTGATTCCTCCAGCTCCATTTTGCTTTCTCAAGATTCCTTTGGCTATTCGGGGTCTTTTGTGTTTCCATACAAATTGTGAAAATTTTTGTTCTTCTTCTGTGAAAAATGCCATTGGTAGTTTGATAGGGATTGCATTGAATCTGTAGATTGCTTCGGGTAATATAGTCATTTTCACAATGTTGATTCTTCCAATCAAAGAACATGGTATATCTCTCCAACTTCCCTCTTATAACTGCTTTTGCTGCATCCCATAGGTTTTGGGTCATCGAGTTTACATTATCATTTGTTTCTAGGTATTTTTTGATTTCCTTTTTGATTTCTTCAGTGATCTCTTGGTTATTTACTAGTGTATTGTTTAGCCTCCATGTGTTTGTAACTTTTTACAGTTTGTATTCCTGTAATTGATATCTAGTCTTATAGCTTTGTGGTCAGAAAAGATACTTGATATGATCTCAATTTTCTTAAATTTACCAAGGCTTGATTTGTGACCCAAGATATGATCTATCCTGGAGAATGTTCCATGAGCACTTGAGAAGAAAGTGTATTCTGTTGTTTTTGGATGGAATGTCCTATAAATATCAATTAAGTCCATTTTGTCTGATGTGTCATTTAAAGCTTGTGTTTCCTTATCTATTTTCATTTTGGATGATCTGTCCATTGGTGAAAGTGAGGTGTTAAAGTCCCCTACTATTATTGTGTTACTGTCGATTTCCCCTTTTATGGCTGTTACCATTTGCCTTATGTATTGAGGTACTACTATGTTGGGTGCATAAATATTTACAATTGTTACATCTTCCTCTTGGATTGATCCCTTGATCATTATGTAGTGTCCTTCTTTGACTCTCGTAATATTCTTTATTTTAAAGTCTATTTTGTCTCACATGAGAATTGCTATTCCAGCTTTCTTTTAATTTCCTTTTGCATGGAATATCTTTTTCATCCCCTCACTTTCAGTGTGTATGTGTCCCTAGGTCTGAAGTGGTTCTCTTGTAGACAGCATATATATGGGTCTTGGTTTTGTATCCAATCAGCCAGTCTGTACCTTTGTGTTGGAGCATTTAATCACATTTAGGGTAATTATTGATATGTATATACCTATTACCATTTTCTTAATTGTTTTGGGGGTGTTATTGTAGGTCTTTTCCTTCGTTTATGTTTCCTGCCTAGAGAAGTTCCTTTAGCATTTGTTGTAAAGCTGGTTTGGCGGTGCTGAATTCTCAGCTTTTGCTTGTCTGTAAAGGTTTTAATTTCTCCATTGAATCTTAATGAGATCTTTGCTGGGTAGAGTAATCTTGATTGTAAGTTTTTCCCTTTCATAACTTTAAATATCTCCTGCCACACCCTTCTGGCCTGCAGAGTTTCTGCTGAGAAATCAGCTGTTAACTTTATGGCGATTCCCTTGTATGTTATTTGTTTCTTTTCCCTTGCTGATTTTAATACTTTTTCTTGGTATTTAATTTTTGATTGCTTAATTAATATGTGTCTTGACGTGTTTTTCCTTGAATTTATTCTGTATGAGATTCTCTGTGCTTCCTGCACTTACTATTTCTTTTCCCATATTAGGGAAGTTTTCAAGTATAGTCTCTTGAAATACTTGCTCAGACCCTTTCTTTTTCTCTTCTTCTTCTGGGACCCCTAAAATTCGAATGTTGGTGTTTAATGTTGTCCCATATGTCTGAGACTGTCCTCAATTCTTTTCATTCTTTTTTCTTTATTCTGCTCTGCAGTAGTTATTTCCACTATTTTATCTTCCCAGTCACTTATCCATTCTTCTGCCTGAGTTATTCTGCTATTGATTCCTTCTGGAGAATTTTTAATTTCACTTATTGTGTTTTTCATCATTGTTTGTTTGCTCTTTACTTCTTCTAGGTCCTTGTTAAATGTTTCTTGTATTTTCTCCATTCTATTTGCAAGATTTTGGATATCTTTACTATCATTACTCTGAATTCTGTTTCACATAGACTGCCTATTTCCTCTTCATTTGTTTGGTCTTGTGGGTTCTTACTTTGCTCCTCCATCTGCTGTGTATTTCTCTGTCTTCTCATTTTACTTATCTTACTGCGTTTGAGGTCTCCTTTTCGCAGTCTGCATGTTCGTAGTTCCCGTTGTGTTTGGCATCTGCCACCAGTGGGTAAGCTTGGTTCAGTGGGCTGTGTAGGCTTCCTGGTGCCTATGTTCTGGTGGATGAGGCTGGATCTTGTCTTTCTGGTGGGCAGGACCACGTCTGGTGGTGTGTTTTGGGGTGTCTGTGAACTCATGTTGATTTTAGGCAGCCTCTCTGCTAATGGTGAGGTTGTGTTCCTGGCTTGCTGGTTTTTTGGCATAGGTTGTCCAGCACTGTAGCTTTCTGTTCATTGAGTGGAGCTGGGTCTTAGTATTGAGGTGGAGATCTCTGGGACAGCTTCTGCCGTTTGATATTACATGGGATTGGGAGGTTTCTGGTGAACCAATTTCCTGATCTCGGCTCACCCACCTAAGAGGCTCAGGCCTGACACCCGGCTGGAACACCAAAGCCCCGTCAGCCACATGGCTCAGAAGAGAGAAAAATAAAAAGAAAAAAGAAAAATAAAATAAAATAAAGTTATTAAAAGAAAAAATTCAAAAATATATTATAAAAAATAAATAAAAAAGAAAGAAAGAAGAGAGCAATCAAACCAATAAACAAATCCACCAATGATAACAAGTGCTGAGAACTATACTAAAAAAAAGAAAAGAAAAAACAAACAAAAAAACCAGACAGACAGAATCCTAGGACAAATGGTAAAAGCAAAGCTATGCAGACAAAATCACACAAGCATACACACTCACCAAAAGTCAAAAATAAAAACTATATATATATATATATATATATATATAAAATAAAAAAAGGAAGAGAGCAACCAAATCAATAAACAAATCTACCAATGATAATAAACTCTAAATATTAACCTAAGATAAACTTAAAAACCGAAAGCAAACCCCAAGTCTACAGTTGCTCCCAATGTCCACTGCCTTAATTTTGGGGTGATTTGTTGTCTATTCAGGTATTCCACAGATACAGGTACATCAAGTTGATTGTGGAGATTTAATCTGCTGCTCCTGAGGCTGCTGGGAGAGATCTCCCTTTCTCTTCTTTGTTCTCACAGCTCCTGGGGTTCAGCTTTGGATTTGGCCCCGCCTCTGTGTGTAGGTCACCGGAGGGCGTCTGTTCTTCGCTCAGACAGGACGGGGTTAAAGGAGCCGCTGATTCGGGGGCTCTGGCTCACTCAGGCCGGGGGGAGGGAGGGGCACAGAGTGTGGGGTGAGCCTGCAGCGGCAGAGGCCGGCGTCACATTGCACCAGCCTGAGGTGTGCCGTGCGTTCTCCTGGGGCATTTGTCCCTGGATCATGGGGCCCTGGCAGTGTCGGGCTGCACAGGCTCCCGGGAGGGAGGGGCGTGTGGATAGTGACCTGTGCTCGCACGCAGGCTTCTTGGTGGCGGCAGCAGCAGCCTTAGCGTCTCATGCCCGTCTCTGGGGTCCGCGCTGATAGCCGCGGCTTGCGCCCGTCTCTGGAGCTTGTTTAGGCGGTGCTCTGAGTCCCCTCTCCTCGCGCACCCCGCAACAATGGGCTCTTGATGCTTAGACAGTTACAGACTTTTCCCCGGACTCCCTCCCGGCTAGCTGTGGCGCACTAACCCCTTCAGGCTGTGTTCACACAGCCAACCCCAGTCCACTCCCTGGGATCCGACCTCCGAAGCCCGAGCTTCAGCTCCCAGCCCCGCCCTCCCCAGCGGGTGAGCAGACAAGCCTCTCGGGCTGGTGAGTGCCGGTTGGCCCTGATCCTCTGTGCGGGAATCTCTCCGCTTTGCCCTCCGCACCCCTGTTGTTGCGCTCTCCTCCGTGGCTCCGAAGCCTTCCCCCTCCGCCCCCCGCAGTCTCCGCCCGCAAAGGGGCTTCTAGTGTGTGGAAACCTTTCCTCCTTCACAGCTCCCTCCCACTGTTGCAGGTCCCGTCCCTATTCTTTTGTTTCTGTTTTTTCTTCTTTCTTTTTCCCTACCCAGGTATGTGGGGACTTTCTTGCCTTTTGAGAGGTCTGAGGTCTTCTGCCAGTGTTCGGTAGGTGTTCTGTAGGAGTTGTTCCACATGTAGATGTATTTTTGATGTATTTGTGGGGAGGAAGGTGATCTCCACGTCTTACTCCTCCGCCATCTTGAAGGTGCCCCCAAGTCTCTGGCTTTTATCCACCACTTTGGTATATAAACAAATGGCCTCAGGGGAGATCTGTATTTAAGACTGCTATTCAATCACTCATCATTCAGAAAGCCAGGACCATCCAGAAATATGAGAACAATAGTAGTTTCACAAGACTCTGGCCCAAGTGGTAGAACTGCTTTCATAGCCACGTTTTCCTGCCCTGGATCCCACTCACATCTGGCAGTCTTTCATGACATCTACTACATGTCAGAGCATTATTGTTACCAATGGAATATTCTGCCACAGACCCAAAGATGCTTTCTTCTTAGCTTCCTACACTCGTAAGTCCTCTTAGGTGTGAGATGCAGTTATTTTGCAGGGGACATCCCAGCATAGCTTGGACCATTGGGCCCCTCAAAACTTTACCAATATAGTGGGCCCTGATTCTTCATAGGTTTTATTTCCTGTCCTCTGTAGTTCATATGCATCTAATCAAAACCTCTAACATATTTGCAACTTCTTGCTCATTTGGTTCTGTTAACATGATGTTGCCCATAAAGCATACTAATGTGGTGTTCTGTAGATGTTCAGATGGTCCGGATCTCTTCTAAATATATTATGATAGATGGCAGGAGAGTTAATGTAGCCCTGAAGCAAGACCATAAAAGTATACTGCTGTCTGTTCCAAATGACTGCAACTGTTTTTTTCACCTTCCTTCTTAATAGAAATAGGAATGAAAACAGTTTGTTAGATCAATGGCCACACACCATGTATCTGAGCCCATGTTAAATATCCACATTCTGCACGGCAAACAGGATGTGTCTGCTTGATTAGTGAATTAATTTGGGATATAGTGGGGACTCTCACCCCTGCATTTTCTGAGACGTTAATATCTGCCATTCCCTCCAAGATGCAATACTGTTTTTGATTTACTAACTTGGCCAGTGGGGGTGGGTTGGGATGGTGACAGTGTCAGGTGTTTCCATGTGGCCTTTCCCACTACAATATAATCTACTAATCAGGAGAAGGAACTGTCAACTGAAAAAAAAGCAAACCAAACACACAACCTAAAAGTTGAGAATTATGTTTTATTTGGTGGATTTTCCGAGGACTGAAGCCCAAAAGATGGCCTCTCAGATAGCTCTGAGGGACTGCTCCAAAGAGGTAAAAGAAGAGCCAGGATATATAGGAGCTTTTGCAATGAAAACCATGGAGTCAGAATATCAAACGATTAATGTTAATTAAAGAAAACCAGGCATCTCAAGTTAATGAATTTAGTGCTCTTCTGAGTATGGGAAGATGCACGAGTCTGGGTTCATTGAAATAATTCCTTTGATATGCACCTCAGCTATCTAGGGCCAGCTTTTCTCTTCTTGGGTCCCCTCAGGGTGCATAGCTGGGTGTGGCTGTAGTGTCTGCTGGCTTGATGGCTGCAACATCCTTTGTTTCCTGATGTGTCAGCTGACATTTTTCATCCACAGAACTTCTGTTGGAGTCTAAGAACAACCAAGTATATCCATACCTACGATATTATTCAGGGCCAGGTCCCAGAGAAATGACCATTGGGTGATTCTGGGGACCCAGGGAACTCCCTGTGAGCCAAACTGGGACAATATTGTATTTATTATGTTTCACATTCCCGAGCATCAAGTTAGCTCAGACCCAGTGTCTAATCTTCTTGGAAGTATTTCCATACTCCCTTCCTCTTAGTATATGGTTACTTGAGTAAATGGCTGGAAGTCTCTTTGAGGAAAGACTGTGGGGACCATTTGTCTACATGCTGCCCACTTGCATGGTTTTGCAGGGCCCTTCCTCCTGAGCACTTCAGTCAATATGTTTCAGATCTGCAAAATGGCTCAGGTCTAGAGACTGGGCAAGAATTTGAAATATTTTATTGGCAGGTGCCCTCAGCTTTCTTTCTTAAATTCTTATGATTATATGGATTGAGTAATACCCTTTCGGTTACCCTCCTAGGTTGCTTTCAGGGAAGCTATGTTTTTTTTAACCATTTCCATGGTGCCCTGTGGTTCAGGTCCCTGTCTGCCACTCCAGTCTTGCAGCTCACTGAGATCATTGTAACAGCCTGGCTTTGAGTTCATTGTAACTTCTGACAGCTAAGTGCCATTACCTAGCCTCAATTATTTTGGAATTCTATCATTCCTAATTCTGTTATTGAACCCACTTGTAATAGAATCTCCTTCTGTTTTCCCTTACTTACAGAGGAAAAGTCATCACTGAGTGTCTTAATGACGCTGGTGCCCCTCTCACTGGAGCATAATTTATCACTTTTGTAGAAGTATCCTCCAACTCCACCCACAGAACATGCTCAGCTGGTAGAGTTTCTAACTTTATGTCCATATCCATCTAGATGCCTACTTCCAGTATCTGCAGTTATTCCATTTCTGTTTCACTTACTGTGGGCCAGTGTTCTCTCCAAACTTCTGAGTGTCATCCAAATTAGAATTAGAACCATCTAATTAGCATATTAAGAATTAGCATATTAGCACCATCTTCTAGGGTCCTCTCCAGATTATTAGATTTTTGTATGATGGGAGAATACTCCTGTCAGTAGACTCTCCATTAGCCATCCTTCTGTACCATCCACTCGGCCCCCCAACTTCACAGTCTAGCACTCTCAGGATCCAGTTCTTTATATCATTTCCAGGCTCCTGCTGGTACCTACTAGGCTAAATCATGCAGCTTTTCAAGATATAGTCCATTTCCTCTCTTCCAGTCCCAGCACTACACTGGCCATACTCTGATGCAGCTTGATGCTACTACTTGGTCTGGTGGCTAGGAAAGGATGTGGGGCTAGATTCTTATGGTGGGGCAGGGGTACAATCTAGAGGCTGCTGCATTGTCTTCAAGCAAGAGAAAACTGGGAACTTTTGATTCCTCCTCTAACAGGGAGGTGTGGAAACTTCCTGTAGATCCAGAGGGTTCAAGGGGATCTGAAGCTTCAATAATATCTACCCACATGACCCCACCCCATGACTCAGAGTCTTACTGCTCTCCCGCTGGACCCTTGACTTGATGTAGTTGAAACTTCAGCCTTCTTTAGAGACGAGCTACTAGCCCAGATCCTCTGCTTTATCTGTTCTAGGTTGTAAAAGATAAGAGTTACTTTATATGTGGCCTAAGAGGACCTCTGACTGTCACATTTTGCTTTTGATTTGTGAAATTACCCTCAGTCTTTCAGTGTCCTTCTCCATGTATCAGTTACACTCACCAAGAGCCATCTGATTCCATTGTCCTTATAATTAGCGCTTCTGCTGAACCTTCCAAAAGCCTGATGTGTTGAACCAGCCAGTACTGTTCCCTTTTCTGGTGTTTCATCCATTTCATCTGGAGAAAGTATAATAATGACCAGTTGCATCAAACTTTGTTCTGTTTTCTTGTTTGATACCTTTCTTTTCCACTAAGCAAAATTCCAACTGAGTTGTAAGCTCCTACTTCAGTGTTGGGCACAACATAATTATTTATTAAGTGTGTAAATACTAGATTTCTTTTAGGGTCTGTGTGATGATTTTCACTAATTCCAATAATTTATTCCTTTTTAATATAGTGCACATAGAACCAGACTAATTTTAGTAGTTTCTATGTTGGAATTGGATTCTGTCTATTGGAAATAGATTGCAGCTAAGCCAGTGGTTATCATTGATCGAAAATCTGCCAGGTCAGGCCAATGTGATGGGTTAGGGTCTGATCAAGATGGCTCCAGGCCATAGCTTTTGCTCAAGCTTATCAGAAGTAGACATTAGGATTCTAGACAGAGCCTCTCTGCATGTAATGAAATAAGTTTCAGTTGTACTTCAAGGTTAAAATTAGAATCAACTGTGTCAATATTGGTTTCATCAACCATATTACTTACATGGAGAAGTCATCACCTTTACACACACACACACACACACACACACATTTCCTGTTAAAATTTTAAAATTGAATTATGACTCACAATGGACACCAGCAAAATTCTGGTAATGTTGCCTTAACCTGTGGAACATAATGGAATCAGTCTTCATAGCCTCCTTTGTCTGTACTCACAGAGACATCTGCCTCTCCTTCCCAGTGTAATTTCTTTCAAGGCAGAATGGCATGCTCTCACAGCAGGGATGCCATTCTAGCTAGTTTTTGTCCTTGAGGTTGAAGGGCAAGGTCTCCAAGTTTAATTGATTTCTTTCTTCCAAAGAAAGAAAGGACAAGAAAGATGGAGGCTAGTGGAAAACCCCTGGTGTTTGCACGGATGTCATTTGCCAGTGTGCAAAACAGCACGGCTTTCATCTCACCAACATCCATGGTTGGTTCCTGTCATCTGTGCACTGCTGGTATCTGGCCCTGAATGTAACACACCACTGAATGTACAAAGGAATCTGTTGTTGTTGTTTTTTGGGCATTTCTGTTGCTGCTTGAGCCCCACTGATGTTGCTCCAGCTCAGCAGTCAGCTGCTCAGACAATGAGAGCCTGTCTCTTCATCTTGCAATTTCCTGTTTCCCACTCTCCACTGCCATGATCCAACAAAAGGAATTCATTAAAGGAGTTAAGTGTTTGGTTATTATCAGAGGAGGGAAAACAAATTGAGCTATTTTTGACCACAGAGGTCTTTCACAACAGCCACTGAAGTCAGCCCTTTCCTCACTTACAGTAATCATAAAAAATCAGCCATGGTTTCTAGCGGTCACTGCATTATGCCAGCATAGAAGGGGCAGAAGAAACCAAGTACAAATTATGTAATTATTTGAAGAACTCATAGTTTTCTTTTGTTCTTTGCTTATTTATGTGCCACTTGTATCATCCCTGAATTTCTTGGTAAGTTCTGAATATAAAGGCAAGTAAGGCTGACATATGACTATTAATTTTCCTGGAGAGCAAATAAAAAACCTCTTTACTAACTCCAACAGCAGTCAGTAAGAGTAAAGGTCTTTAAAAGCAGTCAGAGCCTCTAATATCTTGTAATGTATGAAAGAAAACCCTAGCTTATTTCTAAAAGGAAACACCCCATGTAATTTTGATATATATATTATTGAGAAAAGTTAGGTTATTCTTTTATCATACCACTACATTTTCAATTTTCTATAAAATTTAATACAGTTAAATGATTACGTTTCACGTGCAAAGAACAAACAGGAAAAAAGAAACATTGAAGCCTACTGAGCTTTTTGGTTATTCAAGTATATGTGTGTGTGTGTGTGTGTGTGTGTGTGTGTGTGTGTGTATATATATATTTGAATATGTATATATATTCAATATATATATTCTATATATATATTTTCTTAACATCTTTATTGGAGTATAATTGCTTTACAATGGTGTGTTAGTTCCTGCTTTATACCAAAGTGAATCAGTTATACATATACATATGTTCCCATATCTCTTGCCTCTTGCATCTCCTTCCCTCCCACCCTCCCAATCCCACCCCTCTAGGTGGTCACAAACCACCTAGCTGATCTCCCTGTGCTATGGGGCTACTTCCCACTAGCTATCTATTTTACATTTGGTAGTGTATATAAGTCCATGCCACTCTCTCACTTTGTCACAGCTTACCCTTCCCCCTCCCCATATCCTCAAGTCCATGCTGTAGTAGGTCTGTGTCTTTATTCCCGTCTTACCCCTAGGTTCTTCATGACCTTTTTTTTTTTTCCCTTAGATTCCATATATATGTGTTAGCATACGGTATTTGTTTTTCTCTTTCTGACTTACTTCACTCTGTATGACAGACTCTATGTCCATCCACTTCACTACAATAACTCAATTTCGTTTCTTTTTATGGCTGAGTAATATTCTATTGTATATATGTGCCACATCTTCTTTATCCATTCATCTGTTGATGGACACTTAGGTGGCTTCCCTGTCCTGGCTATTGTAAATAGAGCAGCAATGAACATTGTGGTACATGACTCTTTTTGAATTATGTATTTTTCAGGGTATATGCCCAGTAGTGGGATTGCTGGGTCGTACGGTAGTTCTATTTGTAGTTTTTTAAGGAACCTCCATACTGTTCTCCATAGTGGCTGTATCCATTTACATTCCCACCAACAGTGCAAGATTGTTCCTTTTTCTCCACACCCTCTCCAGCATTTATTGTTTCTAGATTTTGTGATGATGGCCATTCTGACCGGTGTGAGATGATATATCATTGTAGTTTTCATTTGCATTTCTCTAATGATTAATGATGTTGAGCATTCTTTCATGTGTTTGTTGGCACTCTGTATATCTTCTTTAGAGAAATGTCTATTTGGATCTTCTGCCCATTTTTGGATTGGGTTGTTTGTTTTTTTAATATTGAGCTGCATGAGCTGTTTGTAAATTTGGAGATTAATCCTTTGTCAGTTGCTTCATTTGCAAATATTTTCTCCCATTCTGAGGGTTGTCTTTTGGTCTTGTTTATACTTTCCTTTATTGTGCAAAAACTTTGAAGTTTCATTAGGTCCCATTTGTTTATTTTTGTTTTTATTTCCATTTCTCGAGGAGGTGGGTCAAAAAGGACCTTGCTGTGATTTATGTCATAGAGTGTTCTGCCTATGTTTTCCTCTATGAGTTTGATAGTGTCTGGCCTTACATTTAGGTCTTTAATCCATTTTGAGTTTATTTTTGTGTATGATGTTAGGGAGTGTTCTAATTTCATACTTTTACATGTACCTGTCCAGTTTTCCCAGCACCACTTATTGAAGAGGCTGTCTTTTCTCCACTGTATATTCTTGCCTCCTTTATCAAAGATAAGGTGACCATATGTGTGTGAGTTTATCTCTGGGCTTTCTATAGTGTTCCATTGATGTATATTTCTGTTTCTGTGCCAGTACCATAGTGTCTTGATTACTGTAGCTTTGTAGCGTAGTCTGAAGTCAGGGAGCCTGATTCCTCCAGCTCCGTTTTTCTTTCTCAAGATTGCTTTGGCTATTCGGGGTCTTTTGTGTTTCCATACAAATTGTGAAAGGTTTTGTTCTAGTTCTGTGAAAAATGCCAGTGGTAGTTTGATAGGGATTGCATTGAATCTGTAGATTGCTTTGGGTAGTAGAGTCATTTTCACAATGTTGATTCTTCCAATCCAAGAACATGGTATATCTCTCCATCTGTTTGTGTCATCTTTAATTTCTTTCATCAGTGTCTTATAATTTTCTGCATACAGGTCTTTTGTCTCCTTAGGTAGGTTTATTCCTAGATATTTTATTCTTTTTGTTGCAATAGTAAATGGGAGTGTTTTCTTAATTTCACTTTCAGATTTTTCTTCATTAGTGTATAGGAATGCCAGAGATTTCTGTGCATTAATTTTGTATCCTGCTACTTTACCAAATTCGTTGAATAGCTCTAGTAGTTTTCTGGTAGCATCTTTAGGTTTCTCTATGTATAGTATCAGGTCATCTGCAAACAGTGACAGCTTTACTTCTTCTTTTCTGATTTGGATTCATTATATTTCTTTTTCTCCTATGATTGCTGTGGCTAAAACTTCCAAAACTATGTTGAATAATAGTGGTAGGAGTGGGCAACCTTGTCTTGTTCCTGATCTTAGCGGTAATGCTTTCTCTTTTTCACCATTGAGGATGATGTGGCTGTGGGTTTGTCATCTATGGCTCTTATTATGTTGAGGAGAGTTCCCTCTATGGCTACTTTCTGGAGGGTTTTTATCATAAATGGGTGTTGAATTTTGTCAAAAGTTTCCTCTGTATCTATTGAGTTGATCATATGGTTTTTCTCCTTCAATCTTTTTATATGGTGTATAACGCTGATTAATTTGTGTATATTGAAGAATCCCTGCATTCCTTGGATAAACCCCACTTGATCATAGTGTATGATCCTTTTAATGTGCTGTTGGATTCTGTTTGCTAGTATTTTGTTGAGGATTTTTGTATCTATGTTCATCAGTGATATTGGCCTGTAGTTTTCTTTCTTTGTGACATCTTTGTCTGGTTTTGGTATCAGAGTGATGGTGGCCTCGTAGAATGAGTTTGGGAGTGTCCCCCCCTCTGCTGTATTTTGGAAGAGTTTAAGAAGGATAGGTGTAAGCTCTTCTCTAAATGTTTGATAGAATTCGCCTGTGAAGCCATCTGGTCCTGGACTTTTGTTTGTTGGAAGATTTTTAATCACAGGTTCCATTTCAGTGCTTGTGATTGGTCGGTTCATATTTTCTATTTCTTCCTGGTTCGGTCTCAGCAGGTGGTGCATTTCTAAGAATTTGTCCATTTCTTCCAGGTTGTCCATTTTATTGGCATAGAGTTGCTTGTAGTAATCTCTCATGATCTTTTGTATTTCTGCAGTGTCAGTTGTTACTTCTCCTTTTTAATTTCTAGTTCTATTGATTTGAGTCTTCTCCCTTTGTTTCTTGATGAGTCTGGCTAATGGTTTATTAATTTTGTTTATCTTCTCAAATAACCAGCTTTTAGTTTTATTGAACTTTGCTATCGTTTCCTTCTTTTCTTTTTCATTTATTTCTGATCTGATCTTTAAGATTTATTTCCTTCTGCTAACTTTGGGGTTTTTTTGTTTTTCTTTCTCTGTTTGCTTTAGGTGTAAGTTTAGGTTGTTTGTTTGAGATGTTTCTTGTTTCTTGAGGTAGGATTGTATTGCTATAAACTTCCCTCTTAGAACTGCTTTTGCTGCATCCCATAGGTTTTGGGTCATCGTGTTTTCATTGTCATTTGTTTCTGGGTATTTTTTGATTTCCTCTTTGATTTCTTCAGTGATCCCTTGGTTATTAAGTAGTGTGTTGTTTAACCTCCTTGTGTTTGTATGTCTTACAGACTTTTTCCTGTAATTGATATCTAGTGTCATAGTGTTGTGGTTGGAGAAGATACTTGATACGATTTCAATTTTCTTAAATTTACCAAAGCTTGATTTGTGACCCAAGATATGATCTATCCTGGAGAATGTTCCATGAGCACTTGAGAAGAATGTGTATTCTGTTGTTTGTGGATGGAATGTCCTATAAATATCAATTAAGTTCATCTTGTTTAATGTATCATTTAAAGCATGTGTCTCCTTATTTATTTTCATTTTGGATGATCTGTCCATTGGTGAAAGTGAGGTGTTAAAGTGCCCTACTATGATTGTGTTACTGTCGATTTCCCCTTCATGGCTGTTAGTATTTGCCTTATGTATTGAGGTGCTCCTATGTTGGGTGCATAAATATTTACAATTGTTACATCTTCCTCTTGGATTGATCCCTTGATCATTATGTAGTGTCCTTCTTTATCTCTTGTAATAGTCTTTGTTTTAAAGTCTCTTTTGTCTGATATGAGAATTGCTACTCCAGCTTTCTTTTGATTTCTATTTGCATGGAATATCTTTTTCCATCCCCTCACTTTCTGTCTGTATGTTTCCCTACGTCAAAAGTGGGTCTCCTGTAGACAGCGTATATACGGGTCTTGTTTTTGAATACATTCAGCCAATCTGTGTCTTTTGGTTGGAGCACTTAATCCATTTACATTTAAGTTAATTATCAATATGTATGTTCCTATTCCCATTTTCTTAATTTTTGGGGGTTTATTATTGTAGGTCTTTTCCTTCTTTTGTGTATCCTGCCTAGAGAAGTTCCTTTAGCATTTGATGTAAAGCTGGTTTGGTGGTGCTGAATTCTCTTAGCTTTTGCTTGTCTGTAAAGGTTTTAATTTCTCTGTCAAATCTGAATGAGATACTTTCTGGGTAGAGTAATCTTGGTTGTAGGTTTTTCTCCTTCATCACTTTAAATATGTCCTGCCACTCCTTTCTGGCTTGCAGAGTTTCTGCTTAAAGGTCAGCTGTTAACCTTATGGAGATTCCCTTATGTGTTACTTGTTGTTTTTCCCTTGCTGCTTTTAATATTTTTTCTTTGTAATTAATTTTTGATAGTTTGATTAATATGTGTCTTGGTGTGTTTCTCCTTAGATTTATCTTGTATGGGACTCTCTGTACCTCCTGGACTTGATTAACTATTTCCTTTCCATATTAGGGAAGTTTTCAACTATAATCTCGTCAAATATTTTCTCAGTCCCTTTCTTTTTTCTTCTTCTTCTGGGACTCCTATAATTCGAATGTTGGTGTATTTAATGTTGTCCCAGAGGTGTTTGAGACTGTCCTGAATTCTTTTCATTCTTTTTTCTTTACCGTGCTCTGCAGTAGTTATTTTCACTATTTTGTCTTCCAGATCACTTACCCGTTCTTCTGCCTCAGTTATTCTCCTATAGATGCTTTCTAGAGGAGTTTGAATTGCATTTATTGTTCATCACTGTTTGTTTGCTCTTTAGTTCCTGTAGGTCCTTGTTAAACGTTTCTTGTATTTTCTCCATTCTATTTCCAAGGTTTTGGATCATCTTTACTATCATTCTGAATTCTTTTTCAGGTAGACTGCCTATTTCCTCTTCATTTGTTAGGTCTGGTGGGTTTTTTGTTACCTTGCTCCTTCATCTGCTGTGTGTTTTTCTGTCTTCTCATTTTGCTTAACTTACTGTGTTTGGGGTCTCCTGTTCGCAGGCTGCAGGTTCGTAGTTCCTATTGTTTTTGGTGTCTGTCCCCAGTGGCTAAGGTTGGTTCAGTGGGTTGTGTAGGCTTCCTGGTGGAGGGGACTAGTGCCTGTCTTCTGGTGGATGAGGCTGGATCTTGTCTTTCTGGTGGGCAGGTCCACGTCTGGTGGTGTGTTTTGGGTTGTCTGTGGACTTATGATTTTAGGCAGCCTCTCTGCTAATGGGTGGGGTTGTGCTCCTGTCTTGCTAGTTTTTTGGCATAGGGTGTCCAGCACTGTGGCTTGCTGGTCGTTGAGCAGAGCTGGGTGTTGGTGTTGAGATGGATATTTCTGGGAGATTTTCACCGTTCGATATTATGTGGAGCTGGGAGGTCTCTTGTGGATCAGTGTCCTGAACTTGGCTCTCCCACCTCAGAGGCACAGCCCTGATGCCTGGCTGGAGCACCAAGAGCCTTTCATCCACATGGCTCAGAATAAAAGGGAGGAAAAAAAGAAAGAAAGAAGAAGATAAAATAAAATAAAGTAAAATGAAATAAAATAAAGTTATTAAAATAAAAAATAATTTTTAAGTAAAAAAAAAATAACAGACAGAACCCTAGGACAAATGGTAAAAGCAAAGCTATTCAGACAAAATCACACACAGAAGCATCACATACACACTCACAAAAAGAGAAAAAGGGAAAATATATATATATCGTTGTTCCCAAAGTCCACCTCCTCAATTTGGGATGATTCGTTGTCTATTCAGGTATTCCACAGATGCAGGTATATCAAGTTGATTGTGGAGATTTAATCCGCTGCTCCTGAGGCTGCTGGGAGAGATTTCCCTTTCTCTTCTTTGTTCACACAACTCCAGGGGCTCAGCTCTATATTTGGCCCCGCCTCTGCATGTTGGTCGCCTGAGGGCGTCTGTTCTTCGCTCAGACAGGACGGGGTTAAAGGAGCAGCTGATTCAGGGGCTCTGGCTCACTCAGGCCTGGGGGAGGGAGGGGTACGGCTGCGGGGCGAGCCTGCGGCGGCAGAGGCTGGTGTGACGTTGCACCAGCCTGAGGCGTGCCGTGCGTTCTCCCGGGGAAGTTGTCCCTGGATCCTGGGACCCTGGCAGTGGCGGGCAGCACAGCCTCTCCGGGAGGGAGGTGTGGAGAGTGACCTGTGCTCGCACACAGGCTTCTTGGTGGCTGCAGCAGCAGCCTTAGCGTCTCATGCCCGTCTCTGGGGTGTGCGCTGATAGGCGCAGCTCGCGCCCATCTCTGGAGCTCCTTTAAGCTCGCTCTGAATCCCCTCTCCTCGCGCACCAGGAAACAATGGTATCTTGCCTCTTCAGCAGTTCCAGACTTTTTCCCAGACTCCCTCCCGGCTAGGTGTGGCGCACTAGCCCCTTCAGGCCGTGTTCACACCGCCAACCCCAGTCCTCTCCCTGGGTTCCAAGCCTCAGCTGCCATCCCCCTCCTTCCCTGGCGGGTGAGCAGGCAAGCCTCTTGGGCTAGTGCGTGCCGGTCAGCACCGATCCTCTGTGCGGGAACCTCCCCGCTTTGCCCTCCGCACCCCTGTTGCTGTGCTCTCCTCCGCGGCTCTGAAGCTTCCCCCCTTCCGCCACCCGCAGTCTCCGCCCGCCAAGGGGCTTCCTAGTGTGTAGAAACCTTTCCTCCTTTCAGCTCCCTCCCACTGGTGCAGGTCCCGTCCCTATTCTTTTGTCTCTGTTTTTTCTTTTTTCTTTTGCCCTGCCCAGGTACGTGGGTACTTTTTTGCCTTTTGGGAGGTCTGAGTTCTTCTGCCAGCGTTCAGTAGGTGTTCTGTAGGAGTTGTTCCACGTGTAGATGTATTTCTGGTGTATCTATGGGGAGGAAAGTGATCTCCGCGTCTTACTCTTCCACCACGTTGAAGCTCCTGTCCCTTGTCGAGGTTTTGTTTGTTTTTTTGTTTTGGGGGTTTGGGTTTTTTTCTTCTCTTTTTATAATATTCATCATAGTAGAATAAGGAATTACTACATTTAAGCTCAAATGTGTATATTTATTTGGATAATATTTATATCATTTTATCATTTAATTATATCATTTTAATTCTATTACACCTTACTCTTAAAAATTTTACTTTTTTTATAACATTGAAGACAAGCAATGAAGAAATACTATATGTAATAAAGAGTAATTTAATTATAGTAGGGTTCATTTAATCTTTATAACCAAATATAGTAAATACCATTATTTCTAATTTACATCTAATTTTCAGAGATACAAACCTATTTCCTAGGATTACATAGCTAGCATGTGGTTGAGCTGTAACTTAAACCCAGGGATTCTGATTTTAAAATAGTCAGTATGTTTTTATTTTTAAAATAATTTCAAAATAACTGGTGGAACAAGTTTTGGGGATGAGGTTGTTGAAATAAATTAAAATTTGCCTTTAGAGAAGCATATTCCTGTGGTTAAAGGCACAATAAGTATTGATTTAGTTTGTACAATAGACAGGGATATGTTTCTTCTTAATACTTTTGTGTCTAACTCTTACCTTTGTTTTTTCTTGCTTATATTCCATGTCCTAGGATCTAGATCCATGGCATGTCATATAGAAAAACACTCTCATAATTTTTAATGCATTACACGTACACACATACACACACACAATTTTATATCTTTTCTAAAGTATATCCATTACTTAACCTCAAATGTGAAAGGCCTTATGTAGTTGGCCTAGTTTGGAATCTTGTCTCTTGTATATTTGCTGAGTTCACACCTGCTGCTTCTCCATCTGCTACAATTTTAGATCAGTATAGAACCTTCTTGAAATACGTGGAAAATGTCAAACATACTCCCAAAAAAGTACTGTCTTTTTTAAAGCTGATGGTGTCCTGAGATGACTGAGGTTTTTCTTTTCCTAAGATTAGCACTCCCCTCTTTTGTTTTCAATGATTTAGAGTTTAAAAGATTAAGAATTATTTAAATGATTATTTAAAGGATTAAGACAACTTGGTCATGGTTTAAAGAACAGAGAAATATCATTTTGAAAATAAACATCATTCTACTTGATAGTAGGCACTTGAAAGGTTATCTATGCTATCAGTTTCTTACTTGAATTATATAACAAGTTTTAGTCATGATTTCATATTTGGCAATTGTACAAATGGGTTTCTTTCCATCTCAGTCTTAAAACATCCAGTACAAGATACTTGATACTTAGAAATAACATCTAATAGCTTGAGTCATTCATTCAGATATTTACTCTGAGCAAGTTTCTGCCTGGAACTGTACTATGAAAGTTTAAAAATGTGTTCAGTAAGGAACTTGATGAAATTATATTTGTGTGGGTATACTGGGTCATTCTTAAATACTAAGTTCCTATTGTTTGTGCTTAAAATTCAGACATTGAATTTTGTGTTTATTTTCTTGTACACTTATATGTAAATTTATTATGCTTAAATTACTTTAAAATTATATATTTTTCCCCATAAGCAATAAAGAAGTTGTTAGGAGTAATAATGGATGTAGCGGTTTGGAGGAAGGAGATAGTGAATCCTAAATCGGTTGTATAGGAGAATTGTCAAGGTTTCGAAGCATTATTATGCTTCCAGGGTACGTTTGGTTTTAGTGTTAATAACTTTTATCCTTTCTAGACACATATACTAGAATATTGTCATGAGCTAGGGTGGATTTCACTGGAATAGTTTTTGCAGCAATAAAGTAGTATTGGTTGAAAGTTTATTTTAATTCTAGCCAAAACGGCAAGTGCATGCAATCTTGGGTGTTTGCTTATTTATAAAATGAAGGCATTGGACCATTATAAAGTGATTTTCTGATCCTCAGCCAATCCTCGGCTGTCAGGCAGGGTTTTTAATTTGTTGGTTTGTTTGTTTGTTTACCACTGGGAAGGTCTGATTGGGGAGGAAAGGTGGGATCAATCTTCTGCGAGAGCTGTCGGCACTAATTTGTTTGCTAGACTCTGATATACAGAACTGAGATTGGTTAGTCTTCCTACATCTGTGTTAGATCCTAAATCTTGACTTGGTCTCACTCCTAATTTTTTTGTACCTTTTAACAATCTAGACTCTCTTGAACTGTTCTCTCTTCGCTACCACTTAGGGAATTTCACTATAGCAATCCCATTCCCAACTTCTGTCTGAACTTAACAGAATGAAGGCATCCACCGAAAAGAAAACTAACTAGATAACCACAGGCAACATAAATTCAGTCAAGAGTCCACCTAGGAATTTGAACTTTTTCAAATGTGTGCCTTGAGGATTTTCAGAAGGCACAATGCCAATCAATCAGATTCCTGGAATTCGTATGTTAGGAGGCTTTGATTTTTTTCCCCGAAAGAAAACAAAACAAAGAGTGAACTTCTGCAAAGTGAGTATTGTATCTCAGAGATTGTGAGGTCCAAATACATGAAAAAAATATTTTTCATATTTTTGTCTTGTCTCAGCCTAAGATATGTATGAAATCATTTGGTTCTGAACAAAATTCTCTATATAATCCTTCTTTAAAACTTTAAATTTTTCAAAGTATCACGATCATGTAAGAACTTGGCTTATTATTTTGCCAAACACCTCTGAGTCAAGGCTGACATTTTAGGCTACTCAGTTGACATGATGATAAGGCATTTTAAGTAGAGCTTATTTTTATTCTCTTCAGAACTCCAGCCTTTTGATCTGTAGCCTGACCTTGGTCCTGCCAATTCACAGAAGGCTCCAGAATCTCGCTAAAGAGCCCCTCCCTGGCTTTGGGTTGTAGTAGTGCTGCTGTCAGAATTCCCTGACGCTGCCTGGATGGACCATTAGTGCGTTATCATTTATTGGATAGTTTTTTCCCTATTACCTATATATCTAGACTTCTTCCCAGCATTTACTTCTTCCCACAGATGTGTGCATTTCAAAATGTTTTTTCTCCCAATATGTTCTGTACTACAAAGCATCTGAGCCTTCTATACCCGACTGTTGTGAGGTACCTTCACAATTTGTATCGATCACTCCACCGGGCCTCTCCCTTAAGGAAAAGTAATGTTTTTAATTCTGCCACTGCGTAGGCATCACTTGAGGCTTTTCCTTACTGCTCTAGAAACCTAGAAATTCTAAAAATTAAAACATCCATCTCTGTCTATTCTGGTCGTAATGTGGGCCTGCATTAAAGAGGGAGTCAGTGTAATTTGCCCAGTCACCCATCCTTAGGAGAGCCTGGGGCCTTGACTATTTCTTCCTCAGGAAAGAACTTGATTATGAATGTCTTTGACTATGGGTGGTAATGATTTGGAAGGGCTCTATTTGACTGTGTTACGTTTTTAAAAGAGTTGTTTGGTCATACATTTCTACTAGACATAAAATAGAAAAAAAAAGGCTCTTCTGCCCCTCTGCAAAATTATAATAATAAAAATAATCACAAGTAACAACAACAATAACAAAATATCTTCTTCCTGCAGGCACTGAAAGTTATACAGTCTTCGTGTTTCACGTTCAGATTTTGGCTACAAAGAAACTTAGATCTAAATGTAGGGTTTAAATGTATTGTTCCACACCATATTCTCAGTAGGCTTATTTCTCCACTCTCTATAAGTGATGTCTCACTTTTTAAAAAATTTCAGCTTTAGTTTACAGTCCAGAGTGATTTTTTTACTTTGTTCATTGTTATTGTAAGTGAGGTCTGAATATTTTGGATGTAGGTTAGATATGAACAAAAAATGCATTCAGAAATCAGAAACATTTTATAGATATTAACTGTTTAAGAATAAAGCATCGACAACTTCGTATTGAATGCATTCCATAGTTAAATATGCAAGATTGCAAGACTGGTCTATCTTAAGCGGGTGATAGGTGTGTGTGGGAGTAGGGATGGAGAGGTTTATCCCTAAAGAAACTGCTCCAGGAATTCAAGTCAATTGCAAACTGTCAATATGAATTGTCATCTATAAAAAGGTGACTATTATGTGGAAATTGTTATTCCAGAAAGAATTGCTTTGAGTAAACTGTCCCTAGGGCATCCAGGAATTGTTGGCATGAAAACAATGACTAAAAACTATGCCTAATGACCTGGAACTAGGTATGATAGTGTAAAACCAAGAGTGTAGCGTTTGAATGTCTGTTCTCACCATGGACAGTACAAAGCAGCTAGATCAAAACTCCTTAATATTGATTTGCAGAGCTGTTCTTAGACATGACTGACATGGCTTTGAGTTGTACTAGAATCTTTCTCAGAATGGCACCAAGTATCCAACAATATTTCATCTCCAAACATTGCTCTGATAATCAGAACTCAGCATCAGTTATTAACAATATATAATACACAAATGCTTTAAATCATATTTTTTTTTGGTTTCGATGACATTAAGAAAATTGTGGAAAAGGTTTTTATCTTAGCTTCGTACTTTTACTCATCATTCTCAGGCAAATGGCCTAGCTAAAACCTTGGTACAAGCTGCTGGGGGTGCCCACGGCTGATTGCTGGGGAAGCATGCCAAGGAGACTTGCCAGATCTGTCATCATTCAACATGGCAGTCCATCTTCAACAGCAGGAGTCTGTCCTGCTGAACTACAAATGCTTGGCACCCTCTCAAGACTTGCCCTGATCATTTCTATAGAGATCTGGGTGATGCCTTATATGACAAAAAAATATGTTCTAGATGCTCATCTGTCTGGATTTGGTCCTTGGTTATTTTTACCCCAAGAGTTGATCATTGTTATAAAATGTAGTATTGAATAAGAATTTTCTGCCACTCTAACTTTGTTCCCTAGGCTGTTTCAGACAGTCCAGTGGGTAAAAGGACAAGTGTGCTTTGTCCGACTGATTGACTTTCCGAGTATGCCGCAGAGGACAATCTGATAGCACAGAACCCTGGCAAGCATCTTAGCAGCTCACTTGCTTTTTTTCAGCAGTGGTCCTAGGGACTTGCTAAAGACAAAGAGGAAAGAAACAATGTTTTTCCATTGTGACTGTTGGTATTTCTGTTACCTCTCTTAGAATGCAGACATTTTCATGTAAAATATTGCCTCCTTTTAGGTAAAAAATGAGAGTTACCAAGTGAGAGGAGTATGGGGGAAGATAATGGGAAATGAATGAGATTTGGGAAATAGATGGAAATTCAAGTGGCTGTTTTTCTCCTTTGTGGTTGATAATAATCTGTTTTAGACTAGTGAGTTTTATATATATATATATATATATATATATATATATATATATATATATATATATATATATATACACGCTTGTCTTTTTTTCTAGTGACCAGTACCAAAAGTAGTGAACATATGACTATATCATATAAATATAAATATCAAACACATCTCACTTGGATGTGAAGATGTATGATTTGATGAGTATAGCTGGGTCTAAAGATAGATGTGTCCCATAAATACAGTGTTTGCATTTGGTACATATTTATCTCGTAGTAAGTAACTTTCTTTGATGCTAGGTGATTTCTGTGAATATTCATACTGGTTATTAAACCATTAACATCCTCCCATAGCTATTAGTAAATAGTCTCTGCTCAAGTCTCCAGAGTGGCTCTACCATTATCCTAATCTTGATTACTGTTTTATTTATGTATGATTTATTTATTTAGATATAATTGACATATAGCGTTATGTTAGTTTTAGGTGTACAACATAAAGATTGATATTTGTATATGTTGTGAAATGATCAGTGTCTAGTAAACATTCATTACCACAGTGTTTCTTCTTGTGATGAGAACTTTTAAGATCTTTTAACAACTTTCAAATATACTATTATTAGCTGTAGTCACCATGCTGTACATTATATTCCCATGACTTAGTTTATTTTATAACTGGAAGGAAGTTTGTACATTTTGACTTCTTTCACCCATTCCACACCCCGGCCCCCACTCCCCCCCCCAACTCACCACCTCTGGAAACCACCTGTTTATTCTCTATGAGTTCCATTTTGGGGGTTATTTTTTAGATTCCACACATAAGTGAGATCATACAGTATTTGTCTGACATATTTCACTTAGCATAATACCCTCAAGTTCTATTCATGTTGTCACAGATGGAAAGATTTCCTTTTTATGGCTGAATGGTATGCCACTGTACATACAGTTGACCTTTGAACAATGCAGGAGTTAGGGTGTGCCCATCCTCTGCACAGTCAAGATTTTTATGCAACTTATCAAACCCCCCATATCCTCGATTCCATATCTGTGGATTCAACCAACCGTGGATCATGTAGTACTGTAGTATTTACTATTGAAAAAAAACCACATACGAGTGGATTCCCACAGTTCAAACCCATGTTGTTCAAGGGTCAACTGTATATACCAAATTTTCTTTATCCATTCATCTATTGATGGACATTTAGGTTGCTTCCATATCTATGCTATTGTAAATGACTCTGCTATGAATGTGAAGATGCACCTATCTTTTTTTTTTTTCTTTTGGCTGCAGTGCCACAGCTTGAGGGATCTTAGTTCCCTGACCAGGGATCGAACCCGTGCCCCCTGCAGTGGAAGCATGGAGTCTTAACCACTGGACCACCAGGTAAGTCCTGCATCTATCTTTTTGAGTTAGTGTTTTTGTTTTCTTTGGGTAAATACCCAGAAGTGAGATTGCTGGATCATATGTCAGTTCTATTTTTAATTTTTTGAGGTACCTCCATACTGTTTTCCGTAATGGCTATACCAATTTACATTCCCACCAACAGTGCACAAGGGTTCCCTTTTCTCCATATCCTTGCCAACACTTGTTTTCTCTTGTCTTTTTGATAATAGCCATTCCAACAAGTGTGAGGTGATATCTCCTTGTAGTTTTGATGTGCATTGCCCTGATGACTAGTGATATTGAACACCTTTTCATGTACATGTTGGCCAGCTGTATGTCTTCTTCGGAAAAATGCCTGTTCAGATTTCCTGCCAATTTTTCGATTGAATTATTTGCTATTGAGCTGTATGAGTCTGTATATATTTTGGATATTAACCTCTTATCAGATATATGATTTGCAAATGTTTTCTCCAATTCAGTAGATTGCTTTTTCATTTAGTTGATGGTTTCCTTTGCTGTGCAGAAGCTTTTTAGTTTGATGTGATCCCACTTGTTTATTTTTGCTTTTATTACCTTTGCTGTCAAATCCAAGATATAATTGCCAAGACTGATGTCAAGGCCTTACTGCTTATGTTTTTTTCTAGGAATTTTATGGTTTCAGGTCTCACATTCAAGTCTTTCATCCATTTTCAGTTAGTTTTGGTGTATGGTGTAAGATGGTGGTCTAGTTTCATTCTTCTGCATATGGCTGTCCAGTTTTCCCAACACCATTAATAGAAGAGACTATACTTTCCCCATTGTATATTCTTGGCTTCTTTGTTGTAAATTAACTGACCCTATATGCATAGATTTATTTCTGGGCCCTCTATTCTGTTCCATTGATCTGTCTGTTTTTCTGCCAGTACCATACTGTTCTGACTACCATAGTTTTGTAATATAGCTTAAAATCAGGGGGTATGGTGCCTCCAGCTTTGCTCTTCTTTTTTAAGATTGCATTGGCTATTATAACTTTTATATTAGGATATATAAATGAATATATCTACACATTTAAAATATTTATTTCTTATTTATCTTTAAAAATATAGTGTTCTCTACTACTACTACTATCACCACTACCACCACCACTTGTACCAATACTACTAATAGCATCACTGATTCATTGATCACTTACCATAGGCAAGTCATAGTCTTAAGCATTCTACTTATATTAACTCATTTAATCCACACAGCACTGCTATGAGGTACTATTATTGTCATCTGCACTTTTACAGACAAGGAAACAGAAACACCAAGAGATTAAGTAACTTGTTCAAAGTAACACAGGTAGTAAATGACATAACTGGGAGTCAAACCTACATAGTCTACTTTTAGAATCCAGGATCCTCACTACTACTCCTGCCAACCTAGTTAAGCAAGCACCCCTGATTATTTTTGGAAAAGAATGTTGTATTCTTTTCTAAGATAAACACATAGACTTGCTACTATATTTGTTTAGATTTGACTTTACTGGAGCCCAGTTTAGCTTTGACATTTACAGATGGGCTAGCTTTCATCTCACTTCAAGATATAAAGCAACCTGGTATTTAGTCTACCTGCAAAACGCAGTTAGGAAGCCCTAGAGGAACCTAATTAAAATGCAGCACGTTTCCAAGGCACTGTATCTTGCTGTGTTGCCATAGAAACAGTGGGAATTTCTGGTCACTGACCTTTAAGGGAATCAGAGAATACATTTTCATAAGGTTCATAAGAAGACCTAGCTCGGTGTATTAACCATAGTTGTAGGATCAACTTTGGAAATCCCCTATGCAATCCTTCCTGACTTCAGAAGTATATCAGCAAAGCCTACTAGAGGCTCAAACTGGACTTTTTGAAGGAATGCTTTTTAACTGCTTCCAGTATACCATCTGTACCACTGGTTTTAAAATAATCAAAGATAGTGTTGTAGCAGCAAAGAAACATTATAAAGGAAATCTTTGATAATTATACAGGAGATATTGGAACTAAAATAATATTTAGAAATAGTTTTGGTGTTATAGCTATTCTATTGCATTTGGATTCCTGAAATCTAGGTTTACTCAAAGGATAAAATAGAGCATTACTATATCAAAAAATATACCTAGAAAATCAAGGCTTAATATAATTTAAAAATATAAATTATTAATTCATGTACTTTCCAGTTTATTCATTTATAAATTCAGCCATTACATTAATAAATATGTATAATTGAACAGTTTTATTTATACTTTATATATATGTATTTTTGCCATTTGACAGAAGCTAAGTACCCATGATGCAACAGGAAGATGAAAAAGCCTGCCTTACTGTAGACTACTGTTATTATGTTGATATTTTTACCTTCTACTGAAAATAAATAACTTAGTTCTAGCGACAGGATGTGCATAGTTTAGTTATAAGGAAGGATCAATCAGGTTAGTCAGGAGCTGGCTAATTTCTCCTAGAATTAGAAATAAATCTCCGTATACATGAATATGACTTATTGTAGACATAGATGCCTGAAGAAGGCTAGAAATATACTAATAATTATATCTAGAAAAGCAAGGCTACTATCACATTCTCTAGACTTCTGGGGGGTTACTGACATAGTTGTATGTCCTCACTCTGAGAGATGATGTGACCTAGGGGCTGAGAGCACAGACTCTGGCCCCATATTGATCGAACTTCTGTTTTGGCCACTTCTTAGCTCTGTGGCTATGAGAACATTACTTAGCCTGCAGGTGCCTCTGTTTGCTCATGTATAAACTGAGGATAGTACTGGAACTTAGTGCTGTTTTGAGAATTAAACAAGTTACAATTGATAAATCACTTACACCTATATTTGACACATAGTAATAAAAAAAAGTATCTCCAATTTAAATTCCAGGGACAGAGAAAACAGGGAGGTACCAGCCCTGTCGTGCTCCTGCCCAAGACAGAAACAACACAGTAGGATGAACTCATCCTACACAGAAAGAGTGTGGTGTCAGTGTGGTGGACGGAGGAGTCTGTCAAGTTTTCAGTCAGAACATTGCGTTTTTCTTCCTCAGTGTGGATGTGGAAAGCATTATCCCTGAGAACTAACGGCTGTCCTGAAGCATATGTATGTGTCTGTGTGTGCTGATCCAATAGTTAGCCACTGGATGAGCCAGAAGGTTGGGAAATATATCTCATACTGGTGGGAGATTTTGAAAAGATCTGACTTGGAATGCCAAACCATACATTAGACTGTTGTGCTGCCAATTGTGGCCAAAGCCCATCCTGACCTGTTTTGCTAAAGCCCCATGGAGCATATGAGGCTGAATAACTCAGACTTGGGGAGATGATGTCTGCAAAATAAGCCTGGGAGCAGACTAACCCTCAGGGCACTTGTCAGGTAGATGTCTCAGCGGTGGCTGTGAGACAAGAATCCTGAAAAGGCTTACGTGCCTTGCACAAATTTTGTTTAAGTGCTTGGTTCAAGACAACCGCTACTGGTGTATATCTTCCCGTGGTATTTTCTGTGCACATATTGGTACTAGAAGGCTCCTTGTACAGAAAGGCTGTAATTTTCCATGTGGTTTCCTCATGAATGTATCTAATGAAACAAGAGACCTACCGCTTCTCTCCAGTTTAAGACTACGTACACAGCGGCTTAACACTCTGTGGTCTCTTTCCAATTAGGCAAAAGACTAAGTTTCTGTGGTGATCGTGCGGAGAGCCGTTATATTCATTCTGCCTCCCCTCCTTGCCAATGCCTAATCTACATCAAATTACTCATGATTGCATCTGAGCTGCCTAGCACTTCTAGAATATTTTCTTAAAATTATACTTTCTGTTGGGGACTTTTTAAAGTGGCTATGCCATTTGTCTCCTGAATAATTAAAAAGATTTTAAAAAGTTATTGATTTGTATAGGTCTTTTGACATTCAAATTTGTTGTCAGCACCTATGGGGAATTAACAGATTTTCCCTAAGTAGAAAAACCTTTCCTAAAGAAATATCCTAGAATTCATATGTTTACAAGAATTTAAAGGAGTCCAAGAGATTTTTATAAATCTAGAGACATTAAGGCGATTCTCTGGTAGTTCCCAGAGATGTTTAAAGGTACTTCCTGGAAGGAAAAGATTTGATTTAAAAAAAGAAAATCCTGGGTTGAAGTTAACCAGGTTCTCTCAGAGCCTTTAACGTGCTAATGTTAATGTGCCTTACGATTACCTAAAGAGGATGTAGTCAATATCATTTCTTACACTTCTGTATTCTATGGAACCCACTTTTTTGTTTTATTTATTGATTTACTGAAGTGTAGTTGATTTACAGTGTTGTTAATTTCTGCTGTAAAGTGATTCAGTTATACATATATATATATATATACACATTCTTTTTCATATTCTTTTCCACTATGGTTTATCACAGGATATTGAATATAGATAGCTCCCTGTGCTATACAGTAGGACCTTGTTGTTTATCCATTCCGTATATACTAGTTTGCATCTGCTGACCCCAAATTCCCACTCCATCCCTCCCCACTCCCCCCCTCCCCCTCGGCAACCACAGGTCTGTTCTCTACGTCTGTGAGTCTGTTTCTGTTTCGTAGTTTCATTTGTGTCATATTTTAGATTACACAACATGATATCATATGTCTTTCTGACTTCAGTTAGTATGAGAATCGCTAGGTCCATCCCTGTTGCTGCAAATGGCATTACTTCACTCTTTTTTATGGCTTATTGGGTTGGCCAAAAAGTTCATTTGTGAAAAACCCACACAAACATTTTGGCCAGCCCAGTATATATGTACCACATCTTCTTTGTCCATTCATCTGTCGATGGACACTTAGCTTGCTTCCAAGTCCTGGCTATTGTGAACAGTTGCTATGAACACAGGGGTGCATATATATCTTTTTGAATTATAGCTTTGTCTGGATATATGCCCAGGAGTGGGATTGCTGGGTCATATGGTAATTCTATTTTTAGTTTTCTGAGGAACCTCCATACAGTTTTCCATAGTGGCTGCACCAACTTACATTTCCACCAACAGTGTAGGAGGGGAACCCACTTTTTTAGTAGGGTCTCTTAAGGTACTAGTGCACATCAGAACATATTTTGGGCAGTGCTGCTTCAGGGAATTCCCACAGTAAAGGGTTAATGTTTCATCTCATCTTTTTAAACTGCTCTAAAATCTATCCTCCTTCAAATGGCCATGAAGAACTTTAAGTTAATCGTGTCAGCTCTCATTGCATGTTGTTTATAAGCATGGTTTTATTATTCAAGTGAGATGGGATAAAGATAAGATTTTTGTAATGAGAACATTTTATTTTAATTTTCACCATTTATATACAAACACAACACAAGATAAAACACATCACAAAACTAACATTTTATAGTTAATATTTATAGGTGCATAGTTTCATGCTCACGTATTTAAGTATTATATGTATTAAATTTCACAATACATCAATATATTTAGAATCATTAAAAGACGCCTGAAAATCTTATAATATATTATAGTAAATCATATTATAGTAAATCATTCACAATTTTTCAACATCAGCAACAAAAACTTAGTGGCGATTTAGAAATAAGTGGCAGTCACTTAGGTGTTCTTAATTTAACACTTTAGATTTGAAGCCACAGTATCCACAGCACACAGAGACCCTGCTATCATATATTAGGTGGGAGGGAAGCACCGAAATGCTGAGTTGGGGCAGGTACAGATACGCCAATCACTGCTGATGGAAGACTTCAAGACACACTGAAAACTTTGAGAAAATGTCATGACTGGGCACGTTGGAACTGAGCACTGGTACAGGGTGGTACATCTGTCAGCAGATCTCAGGAAACTGGGAGCAAAGATATTTCTTAGGCTTCAGGTTCGTAATCCTGATACCCTTCCTAATAATAGGAAAATCGGAAAGAACACGAAGTTTTAGTATAAGTGACCAGTGATCAGGGCAAAATTGATTAGGGCAAAAATGAGATGGGACGTGGCTTGCCACTTTGAATAAAGGTTATCGTCTTAACAGTTCTGGAACTATTCTGCTACATCCAGTATAATTTTCTTCTTTTTAATAGTTTTGTCTTCCTGTCAAATATAAAAGTGAATTATTATTCTTGTGATCAGCGTTAGGGTGTCTGAATTCTACTTCCACATGCGCCATTTAATAATCACATGACCTAGTCCCGTAGGACACAGTAGCCGGTCTATCTTATCTGGCTCTCATCTTCTTCAACTAAAGTGTTAGTTTCTTTCTAAGAAATCACCTGATTTGGTTCTACAATATTTAAAGGCAAGTCACATTTTCTCTCCTTTTACTTTCCCAGTTGGGAATACCATCTTCATCTGTGGCTTCAATTATTACTATTTCAAAGCTCCTTCTCTCTCCCTAGAACTTGGATAACATAGACAATAAAAATATTGATGGTCTTAACCAAAGTGGCCAGATTAGTCCTCCTAAAAAACAACTCTAATAATAGCAGAATCCTGCTTAAAAACATATTTTCAATAACTCAAGCTGCTTTCTGAATGAAGTACAAACTTAAATGGCCAGGTTTTTACAGTACTTTACAATTCGTCTTTGACCCATCTCTGCAGCCTTCATCTGTCACTCTTCAAAGCTTGAACCACATTTAATTACTCACTGTGCCTCTGACATATCCACATGCACTCCCAGACATGTATGCCTTGGAGTTTTCCTTGTGTTAGAATGTCCTCCCTTCATTTTGGCCTATCATATCTCCCACCCCTTCCCACGCAGATCACTACCCACCTCTGCTATAAAACTTCTCCCGACTGATCTAAAGAAATCTTGTAAAATGTTAACCTCTTCTGTGCATCGTGTATATTTTTGCCCCTGTGATGCCTGGTGCATAAAAGGCAGTCAATAAGGTTTGTTAGGGGTATCATGATGAATAAATGAAGGGATGCACTTGTATTTGTTTTTCAAACCTACTAGAGTGTAAACTCCTTGCATCCGGGTACTAGCAGTTACTCTTCCTGTATTTCTGTAGTGTTTATTAGCATTGTGCCATGTATAAAAAGACCCCCAAATATTGGTAAAATTAATTAGGCAAATAATTTAAGGTCAATTTCTGCAAATGGAATGATTGTCAATATGCCTTGTAATAATGCCATGAAGAAGAAGAATAACCTAACTACAACACACTTTAACTCAATTTTTAGTGGTGGTGTCTGGTTTCGATATCTGGGTAATATTGTTCTCACAGAATTGGTTAGGGCGTGCTCCCTCTTCTATTTTTTTTGGATGATAAGTTAATTGGCATTAATTGTAATTAGTGGTATTTTTTTCTTCTTTAAATGTTTGGTAAAATTCACCAGTGAAGCCATCTGGTCCTGGAATTCTATCCTTGGCTGGGTTTTTTAATAATTCATTCTTTTTTAATTAGACATGTATTCAGATTTTCTATTTCTTCCTGAGTCAGTTTCATTCATCGAAAAGTGTTTTCTAATTTCTCTTGTGATACCTTTTCTATTAAAGAAGCTTACTTTCAAATTAAAGTATGCTGTTTAAAATGTTAGACTGATCCATTGCAAACTATGCATTTATCATATTTCTACTCTCTAATTTTTTTGAGTAACTTTTACTATACAAACGTCTCACTAGAAATGGATGGCAAATAATAATTACTACTTTTGGCATTTAGTTGATTTCTCTAACTTTCCATTTTGGCATTTGTTTTAGAAGGTAGAGTGTCTAGTAAAATAATTCTTCAATGTAGGGGCCAGCAATCTCTTTCTGTAAAAGGCCAGGCTGTAAATATTTTAGGTTGTGTGGGCCACATACCGTCTCTATCAGTGCTGTTGCCTTTTTTTTTTTTTTTTTTTTTTTTTTTAACTCTTTACAAACGTAAAAACCATTCACAGCTTGAAAGCTGTCCACACGATACATGTCCTGGATTTGGCTAACTTGTGCATCTAGAGAGTAAGTCATTCTCTTTAAGGACAAACATAAGGGAAATCTGACAGTGACAGATTTGGGTTACTGATTGTTAGACCCAACTTGAACTCTTAAATTTTATTTTTGGAGTTTCACGTGTATAAACTCTTACCTCAGAAGGCATTTCATAAGCCTCATTGTCAGGATCCACAGGTGTATCTTCCAGAATTCCTTCCTGGGAGGCTCCTTCACTCTAATATTTAAATGAAAAGCATTCAAAGACTTTGAAGAGGTACCATTATTCACTTTTAAAAATCACAACCATATTTTGAAAAAAATCTTATATACGGTACTGGAAGGGATGTAATGAAAATGGCACTCCTTAGTGTCACTGCTAGCATTCTAAACTATACAGTGCCTTTGGTAAAACATTGAGGCAACAGGTGTTATTAATGCTAAAAATGTAGAATTTTTTGGCCAAGTAATGCACCATTTGGGGAAACAGTCCAAAGCTAGAGAACAAAGGTGTTTCTCACAGGATCAATGACAGCAGTAAAAATTGTTAACCTAAATGCTCAATGGATGGTGAAGAATTAAGAAAATTATCATTCAACAATTCAATAGATTATTAAAACATCTATTACTATGACATAAAAATTATATAAAATAAGAACCTCTTTAGGATACAATGTTTAGTTGTATATATTATGGATACAGCCTAGGTAGAATTCAGATACAAAGGTGAAACAAACAGATTGGAGGAAGGCACAACAAAATATGAAAAGTACTTTTTGTTGGGTAGCTATGCATGTTATTTTTACCTTTTTGTAAGTTTTTAACTTATATAACCATTTATAATGTAAAAGCATACATATTTTATACTTTATATTTCTAATAACGGCAAAGAAACAAATTTAAAAAACAAATTTCAAGACTGAAACCATACATATTTGGCAGAAGAAAACACAACTATTTGGTCAGTTTTCCAATTATCTCTCCTTAGGATACCACAAATTCAACCTGTTGTGGTCATGGTTTTATTAGTGTTCTTCATTAAATACCTTTTGTTGCTTTGCATTTATTCCAGAAAAGGAATTGTAAAAAGAGGTGACTGAAAATTAAAAGAGCAGGGAGGCAATGTGAGCCTATATGAACTTGCTCAAAGATATCAAATAGTCCCTCAGTCAATGTGGCTTCTGTTTAAAACTATGCCTGATGTAAATAACATCTCCCCATGTCTTCATCTTGAAAATACAGGTAGGGAAAGGGATAAGGAAATGGATGACGGTGAGAAAACGTCAAACTAAAGCTCATTCTTACATTAGCTGGGCAGAGAAGCTTATAGGTCATCCACCTCTGCCTAACTCCTGTTTTATAAATTTTAAAAGTCCAAGTTAATTATAAATTAAATAAGATACAAACCATCCCCCAAATACCTTACTTCTAAACATGGAGTAAAGGTACTGTTTTCAGTGTTTCACCTCTTGGTTCATGTCAAGAACATAGGTTCTGCTGATTGGTGGTTAGACACCAGGGCTGTAGTATCACAAGACTTGAATTCAGATCCTAGCTTCTACAGATTCTAGATCTTTTGTGATGTTGAACAAGTTTCTTAAGCTTTCTCTAAGCATCAAATAGCCTTAGTGATAAAATGGGGCAGCAACAACTTTTTTAAATTGGGAGGAGCCAATGACATCATTAGTCCTCTCATTAGTATTTAGATAACTTTTAGTGATAGTCAGGTATGAGGAAAACAAGGTAAATTTCCTGTTTCTTTGCATTTTAAGCTTTTAGGGATTTATTTTTCTAACCTAATTTGTTAAGAGATTTTGATATAGACTGGACAAGTAAATATGCAGAACTGACTTGCTTTCTATCACAAATGAGGTGCTAAGACTGGTGAATGTTATTGGATATGTGTGTGTATGTGTATTTGGGTGTGTCTGTTGCATTCTTCAAAGGTCATCCAAGTAATGGTCAATGTTGCTGGTGAATTCTTTGGCTAGATTGATCATGTATTGGGATCAAGTAAAATCCATCCCTATTAATTTTAAATAATGACTTACTTAGGTTGCAAGTACATAATAACTGTTATTTTTAAAAGTACATGTATTTCTGAGCATGTATTTACCTAATCTTTAAAACCATACTCCAAATATCTACAGTTTATAAAGTAAAATATGTATCACTTGTGGGTAAGGATTTGAGAAGCCACAGAGGAAATGCTAATATAATATTGAAAAAGAAGTCAAATAAGTGATGAGACAGAAAGTCAGCTACAAAAGTAAAGACACATAAATAAATGGGAAAAAGAGGAATCAAGTGAAATATAAATACCAGGATGGTCAATAAGTATCAACATGTCACAAGAAGACGCCTATACTTTCAGGCATCTTTACTCACTAAAGGAATAAATATGTGTTGCTTTCACAAGTTTGCTAGACTTTATGTGTTGTTCTCTGGTGAATGAGATTACTGATTTCATTAAGATAAAAATACATTAATATTAATAAACTATCATTAAGGCTTTAACTGTATTATATGAAGTGGAAATAGCTCATAGACCTCCCATGAGGCAGGCTATCCTTAGCCACATCTTGCCAAGGAAATCTGGCTTCAGAGGTTTAGTAATTTGCTCAAACTAGCAGAGGTGACTCCAGACTCTGTGCCCTTAACCACTACCCTGAGCTTCTCCAAAAGAATTTTGGCATTCAAAATGTTTTCTTTAACTATCTATAGATTTCAGAAACTGAGAAATAGGACGTTCTCTCACATCCTTGACTATGCCTTGCCTATTCCTTTAAGACCCAGTTAAGAGTCTATTCCTGCTAAACAAAATTATCTTATAATTTGATTGCTGAAACCCATCAAAGAAGTTTATTCAGAAGCACATATGCTCTGTGGGGCCATTATACCTTTCATACTATAAAAGTTTACCCAGAAGGAAAAAAACAAAAAGTATTAGTTAAAGCACAAGTGAGAATTGCCTTTGTTTATCAAAACACTGATGAATTCTCTAGTGTGTAGAAAGAAACCACCCCAAGGGCATGGCTAGAGAAACTAGTGAGGATTGAGGAAATAGTGGGGATGAAGTTGCAGAATAAAAGAAAATTACTCAAAATCCTTTAAGAACAGGGGTGTATGATATTCAGTTTCCTATTTTTCTATCCAGTCTTGTGCTGCAATATAATTTCACCATCCTACCATATCCTTCACCCATAGCCTGCTGGCCCTGAATATTCACTAAAGTGCCACCCAGTGGTCAGAATAGGATGCTGCAGTATGAGGAAAGCACAGCACAGGCAGGAGGTGGATTATATATATAATGGAAGCAAGAAATTAGAACCAGAATCGACCAGGAAAAATGCAATCACAGGAAAACCATCAAACATGTATCTTGCCTTTCCTATACAAACTGTACCTTAGCACGTACAGATTGATTGGATGCAATCAGCAAATTCTGGACTGTGGGAAATGATACAGGACAAATAACTACTTCAACAAGTAAACTGCAAGAAAAACAAAAGTTTTGGGAAACATAGATTAAAGTGGACTTCAGAGAGCATTAGAAAATTACAACTTGAGAACCTTATTTCACTCTTATTTGGAATCCTGTTTTGAGAAAAGAGAAACAAATATGAGATGGGGGAATTTAAACACTGACTGGATATTTAATTAAAGAGTTCCTGTTTACTTTTAAAATGTGATATTACATTTGGGTTTTACTTAAAGAAAGTCCATAAACTAAAAAATAATAATCAAATGTTTTTAGATCAAATGAGATATCTAGGCATTGCTTTGAAATTATCCAGGTTTGGGTTGGGAGAAATGAATAGGCTGTAGAAGAAACAGGAGTCTATGTGGTGGTGATTGGTTGCATTTGAAGGGGAGAAAATGTGGCAGGTAGATTAATTTGAACTGAAGGCAGTCGAGGCCCAGCAGACTCAGGAAGAGCTTTTTACATCCTCCATAACTGCCTAAAAGAACGTAGATTAGAGGCCTGTACCAGAAAGAGAGCTTTCACCAGACAGAACTTTTTGTTTACCTGAAAGCGTCATCTATATGGCAGGGAAAACATCTGATTACCAAAGACCTGCTCATCTCACCTTCCTGTGAATTGCCCTCCTTCCCTTTGAAGCTCGGGCCCCTATCCCATTCTTCAGCTCAGGGTAGTATATAAACCTCAATTGCCCGACTGCCTTTGAGTTCCATATCTTTGTGGGGCTCTCAAACATATGAAAGTAAATTTGTTTTTCTCCTGTTAATCTGTCTTATGTCAATTTAGTTACGAGACCAACCAAAGAACCTATAAGGAACGAAGGGAAAATTTGTCCTCCCCAATAGTTTGGTGCCGAATGTGGGGCTCTCCTTTGGCTGGACATTGCTTGTTCTGGGGTTGCTGCAGCTGAGAGATCCTGGAAGCTCTGGTAGAAGGTAAGAATTCTTACCACATCAGTCTCCTGGATCTCTGCCTGCAGGATCTGGTGGAAGCAAGAGTGGGGAGAATCCTTTTCCTTTTTCTAGATTTAGATTAGCAGGAGACACTATTTGTGTGAGTCAGTTCCTTTGGTATAGTGACTCTGGTAAAGATTTGTTATGATAAAGATTTGTTATGAGCATTCTTGCTTTCTATTGATTCCTTTCCTCCTAGGTCATTGTTTTCTTTTGTCTTTTGTGTTGTTTGTCATAAGGAGGAAAATCATAGGGTTGAATACAGGCATAGGTCCTATAAGCTTGTTGTTTGAGCTAGCCTTACAGACTGGTGAATTCATGATTCTCACGAGACTGGCATCTCTTTAGACAAGCTTTGCTGTGGTTCCCCTATATTAAAGACAACAACAATAACAGAGATGAAGGATTCTTTTTGTCTTGTTCAGCCCCATCTGCCTGTTTTAACTTCCCTTTCCTGTTAAGATCTGCAGAAAGCACTCTGTCCAGATCACCAGGCCCAGGGTATAAAGATTACTTGTGTAAATCATGAAAGCCAGGAGGTGAATTTAGCAGAATCACTTGGGATGGGTGGTAGGGCTGGCTTCGCTGCCCCTTACAACTCCTTGTACTTTTCCATCTACTTTTCTGATTACAAGACCCTGTAATCAGGTTCTGCCAGCTTCAGGCTTTCCTATGCAATGTCCCTTGCAAATGTTTTCTGGACCCCCAATGCAAGAATTCATGTCTATGGATGGCGGTAGTTCTGTTAAATTACAAAGCCCTTTTACCTCTACTTTCAGTTCCTACCAAATTTAGGGAGGAGTTAAAAAGATTAGTGTACATTCACAATCCCACTTACAGCTGCCAAGGTGTGTTTTTCCCCTCCATAAAAACTATTTTGGATTATATATAATAAAATTATGTTGTAGTTAACAGACAAAACAGACAGCTCCTGGTGGTGGCGGGTGGAGGGGAACTCTCACAGAAGAAACAGAGGACCCAGGCCCTCCTATAAATAATCGGGAAATGGATCAGCTTGAGGCCAATATTCAGGGGCTAATAGAAGCAGCAGTAGAGGTTTTTTCCTCCTGAAGTGAACTGGTCCGAGACTGAATTGTACATTCAGGAAAAGGAAAACATTTGAAGGCCTTCGTTAAAGACTTTATCCAGACTTTTAAAAGGCATACTGCATTAAACCCTGAAGCTCCAGAACATAGAAATCTTTTGATTTCCGTCTTCTTTGGAAATCTCCCTGATACAAGGAAGCAAATTAAAGATAATGTAGTTGGATGGGTGCGCCAGCCCCTTGACAGTATTCAGGCTGCAACCCAATCTTTGAGGAATTAAAATCAACTGTCCTTATCTTGCAAACCTTTGCAAAACCAGAAATGCAGCTCTAGAAACAATTCAAAACACACCTATCTTTACCAACCCCCAAACCTCCCCAATTCATCTCAAAATGCTTGCACATATTGTAAAAACTCAGGACATTGGAACAGAAGTGTTCTAAAAAGAAGGAAAATAGTAATTACCCTAGACTTCTGATAATTATAGAGAAACATATTCCAAAACTCCTTGGAGACAATTCACATTCTTTCTTTGTCCCTTGAAGATGTAAATCTTCCATGTCTTTGAAATGTAAACACACCAAGGATATAACTAATAACACAGCCCACCATCCTCTGAGACTGAAGTAAACAAAAGGGGTGGGGGGTGGGGGGAGAGGCTTTTTAAAATAAAACACAAACTGCTATAAAACTTCCCTTGCGGAAAAGTTAATCCACAGCTTCCATAGGATTACTTACTTCGGACAAATGAAAGTCCTTGCCACAAAAATTAGTAAAATGCTTTAGCCATTTGAGTGGTAACCTTCACTTGTTCCATCTTCCAGAGACACAATTTGGATTCAACTGTTATTTACGAGCTAATGAGTTTTGTATTGTTGTACCTGATTCTTGGCTACAATTTAGGGTCCCTGTTGGTACCTGTGTGTTTATATATGTCTATGGATGTATGTTATGTATATGTGATATATTTCTACCTCTGGATGGTATTGCCAAAAAAAAAAAATATTAACTGACTTTGTTTAACTGGCTTAAAGAAAAACATGCACTTATCAATTTAAATATTTTAAACACTCTGAAGTATAACAGACACTAACCCAAATGCTTTTCAAGTTCATGGGGTCTGGGACAATCTTTGGTAAATAAAAGCTAGTTTAAGTTTGTTGGTTTAATTAAAATCGGCATGTCTTTAGAGTTTTCAGCATTAAATATAATTTATTCGACCTAGGTTTACTAAAAGTCAAATAAGCTCACGTGTCTCTGTTACAGAATTCGTCAGAAAGAAAAATAACCTAAGATGATGGCTAGCTGCTTTAATGTCTCATGATATTTTATGAGTAATCTAAATATGACTGTTAAGAACAAGTGAATGAAATAATTTTAGGGGAGAAAAAAATTTTAAGTGAACTTTTCAAAAATAATTACGGTTTATGATATGTCTACTTAAATAGTTTTCTAAATCTCTTTGGTAATTTAGAGTTTTGCTATGTTAAGTTAAAGGATGGAAATTCATTGAGGTCATTTCCAAATGAGATAAAATACAGAACATAGGTTTATCCACTTTTGGCTTCTTATTACAGAGAAACTAAAGATATTTAGATCTGTCAGTAAAATGTCTTGTGTCACATTAAAAAAAAATTGTACTATGAGAAAGCATATACTTCTAGAAATTATGAAATGTACTCCTAAATTTGCCAGTCTATGGAATGATAGTGTGACAGTTCACAATTGCTTACTTAGTTGTCACTAGATATTAAAGTTTCCAAGAGTTAAGAATTCTAATTAATATACGTAATTGAAACTACTAGAAAGAAAAAAACTCTGTATGCAAGGGAATAAGATGTGTTTTTGGCTAAGAAAAGGTATGAGGTATGGAGATAGAAAAAGACTAATTTTGTCCTAAAATAATTATTTCAGAATGAGAAAGCAGAACAGAAAAGACAAACTAAGTGGATATACAGAGTTGGGGAGAGAGGGAGGGAGGGAGGATAGGAAAAGAGAATTTTGCCTTGTGTAGTCAAACTGGCTAAAATTGAATGAATTTATTCTAAATATTTTAAAAATAAGCTTTAATAACAATAGTTTACTTACATTTGTGTAAAACTTAATTTTCTTTCATCTGCTAAAAGACCAAGATTTTCTTAGACTAGTCTGCTCTTCATAAGATTGTGAAAGGTTAAAGATTCTGTATTTTATCAAAATAATTGATTGTGCTTCATGTTCTCTTTATCAAGTCTTTGATTACTTAAGAAAACTGAGTCTTCTCTATTAAAAGAACTTATTTTTTTAACAATTATGTAACTTTCTATATCCTCCTGCAAAGTACTTTCTTGTCACTTTGGTTAAATGGATTGACTAAATATTGTACCACAATGACCTATGATCCTATTTGAGCCCCCCAAATCAAATTCTAAATGAAATCTTTTTGTCCTTGAAATAAATTGGGATTTTCAAGAGGGTCCCTGGAACATCCCAAAAGATTGGTTCTCTCACCTTATATTAAAAAAAAAAAAAGGAGAGATGTTAAACTAGTTAAGTTTATTTGATGTTAAATTACATGGCAAGTATTGTCAGGCAAGAAGTAATACTAAACCTTCTTTATGTTGTGTTTCTATGGATGTATGTTATTAATATGTATTCCAGAAATTGTATAAAATTCCTAAAAATGATATGTATTGTTTTCAGTCACAATTCCAGTTATTATTTTAAAATGTTGTATGTCGGGCTTCCCTGGTGGTGCAGTGGTTGAGGGTCCACCTGCCCACGCAGGGGACATGGGTTCGTGCCCCGGTCTGGGAAGATCCCACATGCTGCGGAGCAGCTGGGCCCGTGAGCCATGGCCGCTGAGCCTGCGTGTCCGGAGCCTGTGCTCCGCAACGGGAGAGGCCACAACAGTGAGAGGCCCGCACACCACACACACACAAAAAAGATGTTGTATGTCACAAAAATAATCAAATTTCCTTATCAACTGCATTATAATGAACTCTCATCAAATCTTTAACTGTGACTTTTCTTTTGTCATTTACAGACAGTTACTCTTTTACTCTGATGCTTTGGAAAAGGTTTCTTGCAAAAGTGCTTCACCTTCAAGAAACGCCTGGAAACTCCTGGAAAGGAATCTAACAAGTACAGGCTTTTGATAACTTTCTGATCATACCACTAAACTGGGTAAGAATTTGCATTAATCTAATGGAGAAACTGACGGCTTCATAAAACTGCTAACAAAAGATCAGTATCAGTAAGAATTAATTACATGGGAGTGAATGACTGAGAACAACTTTTATGACTTTTTGTTTGAAATATTCTTGGTTCCTTGGCTTTGTTTTTCTAGATTTAAGGAAACCTTTTTCTTTCTCTCTTAAGCTATTAGCAAGTTGGTAAATATACCTTTGTGAACAAAGATACAACAATTACTTTTTCTCACTATCTGATCCCTCCAGAATTTGGAGGCTCTTAGTGAGTATTCTTATTTTCATGGCATTACAATTATTTGCATAAGTTCAATAGGAATCTGTCCTCATAACATGACACAATTGGAAACATTGGTTATACACCAAGGCTTCGACTGGAATGTCATATTTGAGAATGTGCACAGAGTCAGATATGACCAGACAGGTTTAAGGAAGTAAGGTTGACTTTATGGAGCCAATAATGCCCCTTGAAAAACCAGCCTGGTACTTTCCTTACAGGTTTCCTGGAAGCCTTATCAGATGAGTAAGGAAAGTCACTTCCTGGCAGGTGCAGGAACCTCAAGATAGCTTGGGGACCTCAAGAGGAGAAGAATTACCCCAAATATATAGGTACTGCAGGCAAAGTCTGATGGTAAGTCCTTGGCTTGGTCTGCCTAGCCTCCAGAGGCATTTAAAAGTTAAATCTGAGATTCCTTATGAAAGGTTCCAACAAAGCCGATTTAAAAGAGCCTATATGGTCAGCCACTATTCTTGTTGCACTTACGTAAATAATAAGGCCAAGTTTGTTGAAACTAGACTTAATTTGCAAAGACCTTAGTCTTACCATGGTTATCTTTGGTAGAAATGAAGCTAACTGTAGAGAGAAAAAGCATGTCTCAGTAATATACCTTTGTGGATATCATATTCTAGTGCTGTTAATTGTCTTTGAGGTTTTGTTTTCTACCTGTAAACTAGACTGGATCCTGAATTCTTCTAGCTTCCTTCAATATTTGGCTAAAACTCACCAAGCTAGTATTTCCAACTTTTACCCACTTCTTGACTTGGAATCACTATGAACAAAAACTGCTCTTTTCCTGAGTCTCTGCAAACTAAATGTGAACTTGATATAAACTTCCCAGAAATCATCACAGCAGCTCATGTATAGATAGATAGTCTTTATGCCTGTTGCTGTGTGGGCCCCTGAGAAAGTTTACCCGAACACCCAATGCCACCAGAGATATTCAAACTGCAAAAGATGTTTTGGCCCTGACAGCTAGAAATCTTCTTAACTGGCTGCCCTTAGGACTCAAACTGGGTTTATAGTCTGCTCCAAACATTAACCTTTGTTTTTCTTTTGTTTCCACAGAAATGCTTTTTTATTGAATATCTAATTGCTTGCACAATATAGGCCTAACTGGGGGAGCCCAATTGCATCACTGCCTTCTGAAATGAGGCAGCTCTTTAACGGAATTGACCTATTCTCAGGACTCAAGACACTGGTTCAGTGAGAGAAGCAATCTACCAGCTCAACTTCTGGACTGTGAAACTTCTTGGAGAAGTTTTAAAGGTGGGACTGACGAGGAGCAGAATGTGCCACCCCAAAATTTGCTACTTCAGCAGGTAGATTATTTTAAGCTGAAAGCAATTAAGGCCCAGCAGACTCAGAAGAGCTTTCTGCCCCTGCCCTTAACTGCCTAAAACAGTTTAGACAGGGAGGGGAGGAGACAAGATGGTGGACAAGAAGAACTTGAGCTCACCCCCTCTCACAAAAAACAGCAAAAATCACAACTAACTGCTCAACAACCAACCATCGACAAAAAAGACTGGAAACTACCAAAAAAGATATTCTACATCGAACGATAAAGAAGAAGCCACAACAAGATGGTAGGAGGAGCACTTTTGTGATATAATCAAATCTCATACCTGCCCGTTGGGTGACCCACAGACTGGAAAATAACTATATCACAGAGGTTCTCCCACTGGAGTGAGAGTTCTCAGCCCCACTTCAGGCTCCCCATTCTGAGGGTCTGGAATCGGGAGGAGGAGCCCCCAGAGCATTTGGCTTTGAAGGCCAGAATGGCTTGAGTGCAGGAGCTCCACAGAACTGGGGGAAACAGAGACTCCACTCTTGGAGGGTGCACACAAGGTTTCACATGCATTGGGACCCAGGACAAAGCAGTGACTCCATAGGAGCCTGGGCCAGGCCTACCTGCGAGTCCTGGATACTCTCCTGGGGAGATGGGGGTCAACTGTGGCTCACTGTGGGTGCAGGGACACTGGTGGTGGAGGCCCCAGAGAATGATCATTGGCGTGATCTCTCCTGGAGGTCACCATTTTGGCACCGAGACCCAGCCCCACTCAACAGTCTGCAGGCTCCACTGCTGGGACACCTAGGGCCAAACAACTAATAGGGTGGAAACACAGCCCCACCCATCAGCACACAGGCTGCCTAAAGTCATCCTGAGCCACTTCTAACACACCACTTGACCCAGCCCTGCCCACCTGAGGGGCAAGACCCAATTCCACCCACCAGTGAGCAGGCACCAGAAGCAAGAGGAACTACGATCCTGCAGCCTACAGAATGGAGACCACAAACACAGAAAGTTAGACAAAATGAGATGGTAGAGAAATATGCTCCAGACGAAGGAACAAGATAAAACTAAGTGAAGTGGAGATGGGCAATCTACCTGAAAAAGAATTCATAGTAGTAATAGTGAAGATGATCCAAGATCTTGGAAAAAGAATGGAGTCACAGACCAAGAAAATACAGGAAATGTTTAACACATTATTGACTGGGGGATTTTTACAGAAACTAATGCCTGTGGCTGTAATACATCTCTGGTCAAAAATGTGTTGACAGAGAGCTAGAAGATTTAAAGAACAAACAGAGATGAACAATATGATAACTGAAATGAAATGAAAAATACACTAGAAGATATCAATAGCGGAATAAATGAGGCAGAAGAACAAACAAGTGAGCTGGAAGAGATTGGTGGAAATCACTGCCATATGGTGCTGGCATGAAAACAGAAATATACATCAATGGAACAGGATAGAAAGCCCAGAAATAAACCCATGCACCTATGGTCAATTAATCTACAACAAAGGAGGCAAGAATATACAATGGAGAAAAGACAGTCTCTTCAATAAGTGGTGCTGGGAAAACTGAACAGCTATATGTAAAAGAATGAAATTAGAACATTCTCTAACACCATACACAAAAATAAACTCAAAATGGACTAAAGACTGAAATATAAGACCGGATAGTATAAAACTCATAGAGGAAAACGTACGCAGAACACTCTTTGACATAAATCACAGCAATATCTTTTTGAATCCACCTCCTACAGTAATGAAAATAAAAACAAAAATGAACAAGTGGGACCTAATTAAACTTAAAAGCTTTTGCACAGCATAAACAAAACGAAAAGATCAACCACAGAATGGGAGAAAATATTTGCAAATGAAGCAACAAGGGATTAATCTCCAAAATATACAAACAGCTCATGCAGCTCAATATCAAACCAAACAACCCAATCGAAAAATGGGCAGAAGGCCTAAATAGACATTTCTCCAAAGAAGACATACATATGGCCAATAGGCACATGAAAAGATGCTCAACACAGCCGGTTATTAGAGAAATGCAAATCAAAACTACAGTGAGGTATCACCTCACACTAGTCAGAATGGCCATCATCAAAGGGTATACAAATAATAAATGCTGGAGAGGATGTGCAGAAAAGGGAACCCTCCTGCACTGTTGCTGGGAATGTAAGTTGGTACAGCCACTATGGAAAACAGTATGGAGGTTCCTCAGAAAACTAAAAATAGAATGACCATATGATCCAGCAATCCCACTCCTGGGTATATATCCAGACAAAACTATAATTGAAAAAGATACATGCACCCCTATCTATGTTCATAGCAGCACTATTTACAATAGCCAGGACATGAAACCAACCAAAATGTCCATCAACAGATGAATGGATAAAGAAGATGCGGTACTTATATACAATGCAATACTGCTCAGCCATAAAAAAAGAATGAAATAATGCCATTTGCAGCAACGTGGATGCAACTAGAGATTATCATACTAAGTGACGTAAGTCAGAAAGAGAAAGACAAATACCACATGATATCACTGATATGTGGAATCTAAAATATGGCACAAATGAACCTATCTACAAAACAGAAACAGATTCACAGACATAGAGAACAGACTTGTAAGTGCCAAGGCAGGGTGGGGGGAGGGATGGACTGGGAGATTGGGGTTAGTAGATGCAAAGTATTTCATATAGAATGGATAAACAACAAGGTCCTATTGTATAGCACAGGGAATTATATCCAATATCCTGGGATAAACCATAATGGTAAAGAATATAAAAAAGAATGTATATATGTATATAACTGAGTCACTTTGCTGTACAGCAGAGATTAACACAACATAGTAAATTAACTATGCTTCAATTAAGAAAATAATAAATTAAAAAGTAATTTAAAAATACAATCCCATTTTAATTAAATGATACTTTTAGAGAAACCAGTCTTATATAGAAATATGTATTTAGAAGCTATTCCTGCTCTACTTTGGATAATCTGTTAGCATATTACTCATTTTCTTGCCTTTTGCCCTTCTCTTTCTTTAGTCTTGGCAATCCCTTCAGAAAGAAAGAGGGAGAGAGAGGAAGATAAAGCGAACAGATGAAATGAGGAGAAGTTTGACTGTTTTTTTTTTTTTTTTGCGGTACGCAGGCCTCTCACTGCTGTGGCCTCTCCCGTTGCGGAGCACAGGCTCCGGACACGCAGGCCCAGCGGCCATGGCTCACGGGCCCAGCCGCTCCGCGGCATGTGGGATCCTCCCGAACCAGGGCACAAACCCGCGTCCCCTGCATCGGCAGGCAGACTCTCAACCACTGCGCCACCAGGGAAGCCCAAGTTTGACTGTTTTTAATAAAAGGTTTGGGATTGGGGGAGAGAGTAAAGCTAATACATTAAATCTATTTTAGCATTACTTTTGGATGTTCTTTATCAGTATCCTTAAATCTAGTTTTACATACATTCAGCCATAAATTATAAAATAACTAGTCTATTAATTGGTCTATAAATCAGGAATCAGTGTGAAATCATTTTTTAGAAGAAATTTTCATTATATAGCAAAGAAATAAATAGTATTCTATCTTAAATCTTCACCCTTGGTAAGCATAACAAGTAGCTCAGTGACTGCCATATTTATGAAAGTGGCATATAATTAGCTGACTCACTTAATAAGACTTCACAGCAGAGCAAAAAAGCTTTTCTCATGTTACTTGGATATAGACCTAGTTGCAAATACTAATACACAGCAGGAAGTCTGGGAATAAAGTATTTTCAGTTTTCATGTTCAAAGATTAATCCTCCATTAATAAAATAATATTATATATGTCTAAATATATATTTATATTTGCTGATTATTTAAGTTGCATGGATAGAATTCTTGAAGATCAGCCCCTTGGCTAGTGCTTGAATAAGATATCATCAAAGTGAAAGTGGGTCAGCCTGAGGAAGAGCTACTCTTCTGTTGCCAGTTCTTTCATCTTTGCAAATGCATTGATATTTGGAGGCAAGTCTAAAACTAGCAACTGGGGGAGGAGTCAGTGGGGAGTGCAGGTTTTGACAAAGAGAGAGATAGCGAGTCTGCTTTCGTATCTTAGTGAACCTAGGGAAAGCTGAAAGGCTCTTGGGAAGGAGGAAATTCCTGTGAAGAGCATAGTGAACCAGCCTTCGGTGTCTGCTTTCAAAAACAAGTGGGAAACTGGTCTTAATACCTGACTGGGAGAAAGTACTTCAGGCAAAACAAACTGCTCATACACGAAAAGGTGGATAGGACCCATAGGGCTCTGAAGCAGAGAGAGAAGGCAAGAGCTTCAAGATTGGTGCATGTGAAACGCAGAAAAAGAAGCTTAAAGAACGAGTAAAGATCTGCCTTCTTCATCTAAGAGAGCAAAGATTAGGAAAAGCTGTAAGAAAGGCAGAGCAGGAACACAGTACGGTCATGCACAGGTGGTAACCTGAGGTTCCAGGAGTCTCCATGCTACTGGGAACAGATGCCAGTCCAGTGTGAAGGGCTTTCAAGATCTGGAAGGAAAACTCTTCAAGAGGATCTCAGCCTTCAGGTTGGAATATCTTTGTTTAGCATCTAAGATGGGATGCAGAGGGAACAATGCCCCACAGACCACAGTAGTCAATTTCAATGGGTGTTGCAGTTACTCTACCCTATAGTTTCTACCATTAAGTTCTTTTCACATTAGTTGTGGTTGTTTCTTTTGGTTACTTAGAAAAGCTTTCCTCTATCCTTGTCTCAACAAATCTGAGATAAAACGGAATTTACTTAGAAGACTATCAAGAAATATCATGGGCTGAGTATATCCTCAGAAGATCATTCAAATGAAGTATTGTTAAATGCTTAATTTTCCATCTTACTCTTACATGGAATAACAATAATAGGTAAGGTTTATTTAGTGTGTACTCTGTATTTGTACTGTTCCAAGAGTTTCAAATGCATTATTTCATTTTAAAAACCAACTAGAGGAGGAGCTCCAAGATGGCGGAAGAGTAAGACGCGGAGATCACCTTCCTCCCCACAGATACACCAGAAATACATCTACACGTGGAACAACTCCTACAGAACACCTACTGAACGCTGGCAGATGACCTCAGGCCTCCCAAAAGGCAAGAAACTCCCCACGTACCTGGGTAGGGCGAAAGAAAAAGGAAACAACCGAGAAAAAAGAATAGGGACGGGACCTGCACCAGTGGGGGGGGGGGAGCTGTGAAGGAGGCAAAGTTTCCACACACTAGAAGCCCCTTCGCGGGCAGAGACAGCAGGTGGCGGAGGGGGGGAGCTTCGGTGCCGCGGAGGAGAGCGCAGCAACAGGGGTGCGGAGGGCAAAGCGGGGAGGTTCCCGCACAGAGGACAGGTAACTGGCACTCACCAGCCCGAGAGGCTTGTCTGCTCACCCACTGGGGCGGGCGGGGCTGGGAGCTGAGGCTCGGGCTTCGGTCGGATCCCAGCCCGGACCCCAGAGACGGGCATGAGACGCTAAGGCTGCTGCTGCCGCCACCAAGAAGCCTGTGAGCGAGCACAGGTCACTCTCCACACCTCCCCTCCCGGGAGCCTGTGCCGCCCGCCACTGCCGGGGTCCCGGGATCCAGGGACAACTTCTCTGGGAGAACGCATGGCGCGCCTCAGGCTCGTGCAACGTCACACCAGCCTCTGCCGCCGCAGGCTCACCCCGCATCCGTATCCCTCCCTCCCTGCGGCCTGAGTGAGCCAGAGCCCCCGAATCAGCAGCTCCTTTAACCCCGTCCTGTCTGAGCAAAGAACAGACGCCCTCTCGCGACCTACACGCAGAGGCGGGGCCAAATCCAAAGCTGAGCCCCAGCAGCTGTGCAAACAAAGAAGAGAAAGGGAAATCTCTCCCAGCAGCCTCAGGAGCAGTGAATTAAATCCCCACGATCAACTTGATGTACCCTGCATGTGTGGAATACCTGAATAGACAACAAATCATCCCAAATTGAGGAGGTGGACTTTGGGAGCAAAGATATATATATTTTTTTTCCCTTTTTCTCTTTTTGTGAGTGTGTATGTGTTGCTGCTCTGTGTGATTTTGTCTGAATAGCTTTGCTTTTACCATTTGTCCTAGGGTGCTGTCCGTCCATTTTGTTTTATCTTTTTTTGTAACTATAAAATTTTTTTCTTTATTATTTTTTATTTTAGTAACTTTATTTTATTTCATTTTATTTTATCCTCCTTCTTTCTTTCTATTTTTTTCTCCTTTTATTCTGAGCCGTGTGGATGAAAGGCTCTTGGTGCTCCAGCCAGGAGTCAGTGCTGTGCCTCTGAGATGGGAGAGCCAACTTCAGGACACTGGTCCACAAGAGACCTCGCAGCTCCACGTAATATCAAACAGCGAAAATCTCCCAGAGATCCCCATCTCAACGCCAATAATCAACTTCACTCAACAACCGCAACCTACAGGGCTGGACACCCTATGCCAAAAAACTAGCAAGACAAGAACACAGCGCCATCCATTATCAGAGAGGCTGCCTAAAATCATAATAAGGCCGCAGACACCCCAAAACACACCACCAGACGTGGACCTGCACACCAGAAAGACAAGATCCAGCCTCATTCCCCAGAACACAGGCACTAGTACCCTCCACCAGGAAGCCTACACAGCCCACTGAACCAACCTTAGCTAATGGGGACAGACACCAAAAACAACGGGAACTACGAACCTGCAGCCTGCGAACAGGACACCCAAAACACAGTAAGTTAAGCAAAGTGAGAAGACAGAAAAACACAGCAGATGAAGGAGCAAGGTAAAAAAAAAACCCACCAGACCAAACAAATGAAGAGGAAATAGGCAGTGCACCTGAAAAAGAATTCAGAATAATTGAGGTAAGGTTGATCCAAAATCTTGGAAACAGAATACAGAAAATACAAGAAACGTTTAACAAGGACCTAGAAGAACTAAAGAGGAAACAAACAGTGATGCACAACACAATAAATGAAATTCAAAATTCTCTAGATGGGATCAATAGCAGAATAACTGAGGCAGAAGAAAGGATAAGTGACCTAGAAGATACAATAGTGGAAATAACTACTGCAGAGCAGAATAAAGAAAAAAGAATGAAAAGAATTGAGGACAGTCTCACAGACTTCTTGGACAACATTAAATGCACCAACATTCGAATTATAGGGGTCCCAGAAGAAGAAGAGAAAAGGAAAGGGACTGAGAAAATATTTGAAGAGATTATAGTTGAAAACTTCCCTAATATGGGAAAGGAAACAGTTAATCAAGTCCAGGAAGCACAGAGAGTCCCATACAGGATAAATCCAAGGAGAAACATGCCAAGACACATATTAATCAAACTATCAAAAATTAATTACAAAGAAAAAATATGAAAAGCAGCAAGGGAAAAACAATAAATACACACAAGGGAATCCCCATAAGGTAAACTGCTGATCTCTCAGCAGAAACTCTGCAAGACAGAAGGAAGTGGCAGGACACATTCAAAGTGATGAAGAAGAAAAACCTACAACCAACATTACCCTACCCAGCAAGTATCTCATTCAGATTTGATGGAGAAATTTAAAACTTTGCAGACAAGCAAGGCTAAGAGAATTCAGCACCACCAAACCAGCTTTACAACAAATGCTAAAGGAACTTCTCTAGGCAGGAAACACAAGAAAAGGAAAAGACCTACAATGACAAACCCAAAACAATTAAAAAAACGGTAACAGGAACATACATATCGATAACTACCTTAAATGTAAATGGATTAAAGGCTCCAACCAAAAGACACAGACTGGCTGAATGGATACAAAAACAAGACCTGTATATATGCTATCTACAAGAGACCCACTTCAGACCTAGGGACACATACAGACTGAAAGTGAGGGGATGGAAAAAGATATTCCATGCAAATGGAAATCAAAAGAAAGCTGGAGTAGCAATTCTCATATCAGACAAAATAGACTTTAAAATAAAGACTATTAGAAGAGACAAAGAAGGACACTACATAATGATCAAGTGATTGATCCAAGAAGAAGATGTAACAATTGTAAATATTTATGCACCCAACATAGGAGCACCTCAATACATCAGGCAAATAGTAACAGCCATAAAAGGGGAACTCAACAGTAACAGAATCATAGTTGGTGACTTTTAACACCCCACTTTCACCAATGGACAGATCATCCAAAATGAAAATAAATAAGGAAAAACAAGCTTTAAATGATACATTATACAAGATGGACTTAATTAATATTTATAGGACATTCCATCCACAAACAACAGAATACACATTCTTCTCAAGTGCTCATGGAACATTCTCCAGGATAGATCATACCCTGGGTAACAAATAAAGCCTTGGTAAATTTTAAGAAAATTGAAATCGTATCAAGTATCTTTTCCAACCACAACAGTATGAGACTAGATATCAATTACAGGAAAATATCTGTAAGAAACACAAACACATGGAGTCTAAACAACACATTACTTAATAACCAAGAGATCACTGAAGAAATCAAAGAGGAAATCAAAAAATACCTAGAAACAGATGACAATGAAAACACGATGACCCAAAACCTATGGGATGCAGTAAAAGCAGTTGTAAGAGGGAAGTTTATAGCAATACAATCCTACCTCAAGAAACAAGAAACATCTCAAACAAACAACCTAAACTTACACCTAAAGCAATTAGAGAAAGAAAAACAAAAAAACCCCAAAGTTAGCAGAAGGAAATAAATCTTAAAGATCAGATCAGAAATAAATGAAAAAGAAAAGAAGGAAACGATAGCAAAGTTCAATAAAACTAAAAGCTGGTTCTTTGAGAAGATAAACAAAATTGATAAACCATTAGCCAGACTCATCAAGAAACAAAGGGAGAAGACTCAAATCAATAGAACTAGAAATTAAAAAGGAGAAGTAACAACTGACACCACAGAAATACAAAGGATCATGAGAGATTACTAGAAACAACTCTATGCCAATAAAATGGACAACCTGGAAAAAATGGACAAATTCTTAGAAATGCACAACGTGCCGAGACTGAACCAGGAAGAAATAGAAAATACGAGCAAACCAATCACAAGCACTGAAACTGAAACTGTGATTAAAAATCTTCCAACAAAAAAAAAAGCCCAGGACCAGATGGCTTCACAGGCGAATTCTATCAAACAGTTAAAGACCTAACCTAACACCTATCCTTCTCAAACTCTTCCAAAATACAGCAGCGGGAGGAACACTCCCAAACTCCTTCTACAAGGCCACCATCACTCAGATACCAAAACCAGACAAAGATGTCACGAAGAAAGAAAACTACAGGCCAGTATCACTGATGAACATAGATGCACAAATCCTCAACAAAATACTAGCAAACAGAATCCAACAGCACATTAAAAGGATCATACACCATGATCAAGTGGGGTTTATCCCAGGAATGCAAGGATTCTTCAATATACACAAATCAATCAATGTGATACACCATATTAACAAATTGAAGGAGATAAACCATATGATCATCTCAATAAATGCAGAGAAAGATTTTGACAAAATTCAACACCCATTTATGATAAAAACCCTACAGAAAGTAGGCATAGAGGGAACATTCCTCAACATAATAAAGGCCATATATGACAAACCCACAGCCAACATCGTTCTCAATGGTGAAAAACTGAAACCATTACCACTAAGATCAGGAACAAGACAAGGATGTGCACTCTCCCCAGTATTATTCAACATAGTTTTGGAAGTTTTAGCCACAGCAATCAGAGAAGAAAAAGAAATAAAAGGAATCCAAATCGGAAAAGAAGAAAGTTGTCACTGTTTTCAGATGACATGATACTATACATAGAGAATCCTAAGGATGCTACCAGAAAACCAGTAGAGCTAACCAATGAATTTGATAAAATAGCAGGATACAAAATTAATGCACAGAAATCTCTAACATTCCCATACACTAATGATGTAAAATCTGAAAGTGAAATTAAGAAAACACTCCCATTTACCGTTGCAACAAAAAGAATAAAATATCTAGGAATTAACCTACCTAAGGAGACAAAAGACCTTTATGCAGAAAACTATAAGACACTGATGAAAGAAATTAAAGAAGATACAAATACATGGAGAGATATACCATGTTCTTGGATTGGAAGAATCAACATTGTGAAAATGACTCTACTACCCAAATCAATCTACAGATTCAATGCAATTCCAATCAAACTACCAATGGCATTTTTCACAGAACTAGAACAAAAAATTTCACAATTTGTATGGAAATGCAAAAGACCCCGAATAGCCAAAGCAATCTTGAGAAAGAAAAACGGAGCTGAAGGAATCAAGCTTCCTGACTTCAGACTATATTTCAAAGGTACAGTAATCAAGACATTATGATACGGGCACAAAAACAGAACTATAGATCAATGGAACAGGACAGAAAGCCCAGAGATAAACCTATGCACATATGGTCACCTTATCTTTGATAAAGGAGGCAAGAACATACAGTGGAGAAAAGACAGCCTCTTCAATAAGTGGTGCTGGGAAAACTGGACAGGTACATTTAGAAGTATGAAATTAGAACACTCCCTAACACCATACACAAAAATAAACTCAAAATGGATTAAAGACCTAAATGTAAGGCCAGACTCTATCAAACTCTTAGAGGAAAACATAGGCGGAACACTCTATGACATAAGTCACAGCAAGATCCTTTTGGACCCACCTCCTAGAGAAATGGAAATAAAAACAAAAATAAACAAATAGGACCTAATGAAACTTAAAAGCTTTTGCACAGCAAAGGAAACCATAAACAAGATGAAAAGACAACCCTCAGAATGGGAGGAAATATTTGCACATGAAGCAACTTACAAAGGATTAATCCCCAAAATTTACAAGCAGCCCATGCAGCTCAGTATCAAAAAAACAAACAACCCAATCCAAAAATGGGCAGAAGACCTAAATAGACATTTCTCTAAAGAAGATATATAGATTGCCTACAGACACATCAAAGAATGCTCAACATCATTAATGATTAGAGAAATGCAAATCAAAACTACAATGAGGTATCATCTCACACCTTTCAGAATGGCCATCATCAAAAAATCTACAAACAATAAATGCTGGAGAGGGTGTGGAGAAAAGGAAACCCTCTTGCACTGTTGGTGGGAATGTAAATGGATACAGCCACTATGGAGAACAGTATGGAAGTTCCTTAAAAAACTAAAAATAGAAGTACCATACGACCCAGCAATCCCACTACTGGGCATATACCCTGAGAAAACCATAATTCAAAAAGAGTCATGTACCAAAATGTTCATTGCAGCTCTATTTACAATAGCCAGGGCATGGAAGCAACGTAAGTGTCCATCAACAGATGAATGGATAAAGAAGATGTGGCACATATACACAATGGAATATTACTCAGCCATAAAAAGAAACGAAATTGAGTTATTTGTAGTGAGGTGGATGCACCTACAGTCTGTCATACAGAGTGAAGTAAGTCAGAAAGAGAAAGACTAATACCGTATGCTAACACATATATATGGAATCTAAGAAAGAAAAAAAAACGGTCATGAAGAACCTAGGGCAAGACAGGAATAAAGACACAGATCTACTAGAGAATGGACTTGAGGATATGGGGAGGGGAAAGGTAAGCTGTGACAAAGTGAGAGAGAGGCATGGACATATATACACTACGAAATGTAAAATAGATAGCTAGAGGGAAGCAGCCGCATAGCACAGGGAGATCAGCTCGGTGCTTTGTGACCGCCTGGAGGGGTGGGATAGGGAGGGTGGGAGGGAGGGAGATGCAAGAGGGAGGAGATACGGGAACATATGTATATGTGTAACTGATTCACTTTGTTTTAAAGCAGAAAATAACACACCATTGTAAAGCAATTATACTCCAATAAAGATGTTAAAAAAAAACAAAAAACAACTACAGTTATTTACTTTTTCAATGAATGAACAGACAGGTCCGTCTAGCTCCAAAGCCCGAACTCCTAGCTACAATGCAATATTATTTATCGAATTTCTTGACAAAATCTTCTTACTAAAACATTAAGTTGAGCTGCTTACAGAAGATAAAATTCAGTTTCAAAAAATTAATACTCTCAACATGCAATGTAAAATATGTTATGAGTAAATACTGAGCTATCTCTATTATTATTTAAATGTCTGTCACCATTTTATCAGAAAAAAGTTAGAGGCTAAAAAAAAATTGTTGATATATATGTGTGTGGTATATGTACAAGAGCAAAAATCAGAATATCATTTTAACCACATGGTTATTAAATCTGCAAACACTAAACTGATTAACTTTTTGTTACAGGGTAAAATAGCTTATTATGAATTCAATGCATAACATTTTTCAGGTTTAGACCTTTCCATTAGAGTGGTTCTTACAGAATATAATGATAAAATTGTCAGAAATAAATTGTTCATTTTTTCCCCTAAATATATGGCACAGAAATTACAGTTTTCACAGTGCTTTGAAACATCATCACTTGAGTTTCTTTCTTCACTCCTTTTGACCAGTCAGTGAAACTTTTGCCTGGGGCACAGGCCTACTCTTCCTAGCTTTACACTGGAAATGGTCATCTCTCCCAATCCCCAGCAACAGAATTTATCATTCTCATAATAAAAAGTAATGATCCAGGGACTTCCCTGGTGGCGCAGTGGTTAAGAATCCCCCTGCCAATGCAGGGGACACAGGTTCGAGCGCTGGTCCGGGAAGATCCCACATGCCACGGAGCAACGAAGCCCATGTGCCACGACTACTGCGCCTGCGTGCCACAACTACTGAAGCCCGCGTGCCTAGAGCCCATGCTCCACAACAAGAGAAGCCACCGCAATGAGAAGACCGTGCACCGCAACGAAGAGTAGTCCCTGCTCACTGCAACTAGAGAAAGCCCGCGAGCAGCAGTGAAGACCCAATGCAGCCAAAAATAAATAAATATATATATTTTTAAAAAGGTAATGATCCAGTAAGTCTCTGGGCAGGTGTTACACTTAGTTATGATGTATTATTGACCCCGCATTATTCCACAGAGAATTTGGAGAGGAATAAAAGATTATTTCCTTATCACAACAAATGAATAGCCTTTGCTTTGTCTAACATTGTCTTTTTTCTACCTTTCATTAAACACTGAATGTTTATTTGTGTTCTTTTAGTTACTTTTAAAGCATCCATTATTTCTGGATTACATTATTGAACTCTCAGTAAATCAATATAGACCTCTGTATTTATTTTTTTCAACCATTCTCGCTTCTTTCATTTGGCCCATTTATAATCTCCCTTTGGGTTTTTTTGTTTTTTTTTCTTTTTGAGTAGAACTCCTGATTTTTACATCAGAGGGAGAAAAAACAAAGAACACACAGAATCTTCTGTATTTAAGATGCTGCCACTGTCTCAATGGTCTCAAGGCGTAGGTGGGGTGGGTACATGCTTGGGTGTGAGTGTACGAGTGTGTGTGTTGGAAAACTGTATACTGAGGATAATTCCTAATACTAGTTCTGCTGAGAAACTGAAACTGGTTACACAATCACTGTACACACCTTGTACAATAGTCCCTTTCCTCTAACAACTGTATGTACTGTTTGTAGTTTGGAAGCACAGAAGAAAATACGCTTTAAAGAACACGGGATTTGGTGGCAGACTGAACTAGTGCAAATGATATCCATGAGATTTTGAGCAATTTAGATGTCTCAACTGGAATATGGTAATTATAAAACATTTCTCAGAGTGTTGTACTAAATGAGGTGATAAACATAAATTAGCCTATAATGACCACGGCACACATAGTACCAAATACTTACTGAGCATCTACCAGGCTGCTAAACTGTCTTAAGTACTTTATTCTTGTTATCTAAATAGCCTAATAAAGGCACATCATATATTGTCTCAATACATATTACCTGTTGTTTTTGTTAGACTTTCATCTTCTTGCTAATTTTTTTTTTTAATGCTTTTCTTGGAAAAGACTGAAACAAAAAACTCTTAAGAATGACTGCTTTCCCCTTATCTGACTAGCCACCTTTGACTCCTCAATGAACTGCAGTGTTTTGCTTTGCTCAAACTGGTGCACAGGCTCTCCTCTTTGTTCCCTTTCTCTCAGCTGCCTCTAGAAACACAGCCGAAAACTTCTGTACTAAATGATAGATGGGCCTGTTACACCCTGAGTACATCCTTGTGATTTTAGATAAGAGGCAAATGCTACAGAACTATCAGTGCAAATGCTGCAAGTACGATGTTCTAATCGTGTTTAAATGAAGACTTTTAAGCAGAAGCAGTGTTATGTTTAGACCATATGAAGGGTGAGAAATATTCACAGAACCAGTACTTGAAGATAAATATACTTTTCTTGATATTTATAATGTTGGTAAAGAAACACCTCTTATCCTTGCAATAACTAGCTTCTCATAATTGAAGCAGAACAAGTTATATATTAAAATCCCTGACTTTTCCTTTGTAGACTCTTGGGTCAACCTCACAAAAGGGTCAGTACTGTACCTGTGAAACTTAGACTGCTAGATCAGTCAATTATAACCTCGCCATAAAAAATAAAACACAGGGAAAATATAGAGAACTGAGATCTTAGAAGTGGCAAATACCAATACTGTAACATTACTACAGATTTTCCTTGACGTACAACGGGGTTACAACCCAATAAACCCTACGTAAGTTGACAACCTCCTATATTGAAAATGCATTTAATACAACTAACCTACCCAACATCATAACTTAGCCTAGCCTACCTTAAACGTGTTCAGAACAATTACGTCAGCCTACAGTGGGGCAAAATAATCTAACACAAAGCCTATTTTATAATATAGTATTAAATATCTCATGTAGTGTATTGAACGCTGTCGTGAAAGTGAAAAACAGAATGGGTGTACAGCTATCAAATGGTTGTGTATTGGTTGTTTACCCTCCTAATCGCATGGCTGACTGACAGCTGTGCTGGCTGCCACTGCCCAGCATCATGAGAGAGTATCGTACTGCGTATTGCTGGCCTTGGAAAAGATCAAAATTCAAAATATGGTTTCTACTGAATGCATGTCACTTTCACACCATCATATAGTCAAAAAATCCTAAGTTGAACCATCATAAGTCAGGGACTGTGATATACTGTCATAAATACAATCACTGGTAGCATTGTGACTTGCTTCCAAAAATGTGCAATATATTTGCGTTTAAAGGGCTATAAGATTTTGGAAGGCAAATTTAGAATTAAGTTGTTCTGTATTAAGAACTGACCTTAAAATGACGATTTCTGTCATACCATTTATCCATGAGCACCTCCAAATTTTGAATAAAAACTATGATACAGAAAAATGTTTCTCTACAGCCTAATTCAGAGATAGAGATTCTGTGTTTCGTGTTATGTTACCAAATATGCAATCATATTGCCAATATTAACCTACTCAACTAATCAAAAGAAAGTAATTAGCAGTATAAATCCAATAAACATAATTACGTATAGTCTTATATCAGGAATCATAGAATGTACAATGCTAGATAAATGCTAGATAAATAAAAAAGATACATAAAAGTTAGTAAAACACAAGGTAGTAAATGTGATAAAAGGGCATAAGGAAAGTTAAAGTAAAATGTTCAGAGTGGGGTATGATGACTTCTGGCTAGAGGAAACATCGTTAGAACTGTGTCTGAATACTCCTGTTAGACTGGGAACTTCAGGGAGAGGACACATCATGGACAAAACAGAGTGGCAGGGAAGTGAATCTGTCTGGCTGGAGAATAGGGTATGGAGATAGAGGAGTATCCTCATAGCCATTTAGTAGGGTTTAAACATTCAAGAATTGTTCTGTGTATCACACAGAAAAGTTATACGGTACATATTTTGTTTGAAAAAGAATGTTCTGCAAACGATGTACAGAACAGTTTGGAAGGAAGGGAAGCAGAGATGGATGGGTCACGTAGGGGATTAGTCATAGCAGTAATCCAGAGAGAGCTAATGAGATGACTAGAGGAATGGGATTGGAAATGGAGCAGAGGGACTGGTGTTGAGAGCTACTGTACAAGTTGAATGGACACAATTTAGCAACTGTTATTTATGACTGTGATAACTCAGATTTTATCCTACTTGCAAGCTAACAAGTTAGCCTGCCACAGCTTTATGGATGCTGGCCAAGGACACAAGAGTCCTGGGTCAGAGACAAATGACTTTATTCCTCATAATAAAAGCAGTAGTCAGAGTATCATCATTTTCCTGACCAGATTCCCCAAGCCCTAATTCCCACAGAGAGGTTCAGGTAAATGCCTACACAGCCAGTGGGTTGCATTATAGAAGAGGAATCCACGGCTTAGGCAACCGGAACCTTTTATAATCGCCAGTTAACATGTCTTTCCTTTGCCCCAGAAAGAGACACTATCTCTAACCAAGGCTGTAAGCACATCCGCCCTTTGTTTTAGAGAGAGAAACTATTTCTCTCTTCCAAGCTGTTCACTATACAAAAATCCTTGAAACATGGCCTCAAACACAAGGCAGTTTGGTGCCTTGCTTGCAAAATGTGCAGAAATGTGAGATACTTGTTCTCTCAGCACTGCTTGGATGTGGGCAAATGACATAGGACATGGGATAAAAACAACCAGGTTTTGAGTTTGACTAGGAAAATGGGGACCATTATTATAGCAATATAGTAAAAGAGGAGGAAGTAGATTTTAAGGGCCAAGTCATTTTTTGCTATGTTGAGTCTGAGGCGCTTCCGTAAATATATGTTGAAAATGTGATACTAGGGTTAAGACTTCAGAAACATAGAGATGTGTTTTGAATATTTACCCCATAGAGGTATTTGAGGAGGTTGTCAGGGCTCACAAAACTAAGAAACAGAGGCAATTGAAGAAAGACGAGCTGGCATCACATGAAGAACCTTCTGAGTTAGGAGGCATGGCAGGAAAGAGAGGGGAAAAAGCTAAGGCAAAGTAAGAGATGGAATATGAAAAACAGCTAGCAACAATGTTTCAGCAGCTAAATGAAACAGGCCTTTTACTAATGGATTGGTACTACTGCTAGCAGTTTCAAGCAATGAAAAAAGAAAATGAGGGAGAGCACCACATTACATGCACTTCCAGTATTAAGCATTTTTTGCTTGGGGGATGCATGTATGTTTATTAAATGTTTGTTTAAGTTTGTTGAATAGTCCAGAAAAAGATGGAGGGAAAAGTCAAATTACAGGGGATAAAGAAATAAGCAAGACCACTGGAGGCCATGACAGCAGACAAAATTTTGTGAGGCTTTGAGTAGGGAAAGTTATTGGGACATTTAATTTTGAGAGCAACAGGATTTGAGATGAGTAGGGTTTTTTTAATTTTTGTTTGCTATTCTAAAGAAATGAAGAGGCTTATTAACGATTTCAATGGGAGAAGAATTTCACAATACAAGGCAGAGAGGGGTTGGTTCATAGAATAAGATCTCAAAAGACAGAGAAAGGGACGGAGTCAACAACACGGGTGATGTTTACTTTGGGAGAGGCAGGACACATTAACATGCAGAGACCTTTCTAGATGGAGACGAGAGAACTCAAAGGAGCCTGCAGCAAGGAGTCCCTATTTTCTAGGTAAGATAGTAATGAGATCACACAGATGAAATGTTTAGGGGTGGAAAAGACAGGGGAGGGAACTTATATTTATTAACTAATCTTGTAAAGTAATCAATCATCCCATTTTATTGATGATAAACATGAATGTCAGAGATTACATTTTTGCCTAAAGTCATGAAAAGATGATTGATAGTCAAGCAGGGTTCAAAACCTTATCAATCTTATGCTAAAGCTAAGTTTTAAATTGTGGTCTTTAGGGAAGTGGACCACAATGGACTCTGAAAAATAAAATATCAATTAGAAAGAAAGAAAACGACTGCTGAGAAGCTGGGAGTGCCAAGTGGAATCTGGGTATCATCACTTGTTAGTTGAATCAACCAGCCCAGTATCCTGATTTTCTTTAGCCTAAATTTTGAGGTTTTCACATGGGCTGAGTTCATTGTGAACTGTTTTACAGCAATAATGTAAGAGGGCTCAACAGATAAAGAAGTGAAAAACCACCACTGCCTCGGAGAGTTCTACTGCCAGTTTCTCCTCTAGGCTGACCTTCTGGGCCTTATAGCTAGTTTGTCAACAAAGAATCTGGCTGGCCCAGATTATTTTACATTAACTAAAAGCCAAATCTAAAACACATAAATAATACCATACGTGTCTACAAAACCACCTTCTAGTCAACCGAATTTCTAAATCATACAATAAAAATTTTAAAATAATTCCAAGTATTTGGAAACAAGAAAAAAGTCACTTTGACATAAAATTGACCTATATAAAGGAGACTGTGCATAATGCATTTTTAAATGAAATTCAAACTTGAAATTTGATTTTTAAGATAAAAACAATTCAATATAAATCTATATGTAATTATTCTGAATGAATATATGTTTTAACCTCCTTCTAAACAAAGTTCTATTGTTTTGGTTACCTTCATTTTAGATTCCTCTTAATTTTGTTTAATTTTGGTATCTCTGAATTTTAAGTCTAGGGAACTATTCCATCTTCTTTCACCCTAAGCTTTCTAAGTGCTGGCATTCTTTTATTCTGTGTGGCTTTCCTATTTCCATTTTTTACATCTCAAACCATAATTTGGTGTGGAGTACCCATGAATCCCATCTCTGTGGAAACCAAGAGCTAGGCAGCAGAAAGGTGATTTTATAAGAAAGTCCACTAGAGCAGAAGAGCCAGTGTACACAATTTACTTTCCTAGCAGACTCAGCAACTTACCCTGGAAAAGAACGTCTGCCTCTGTTGAATTTTACTAGGCAAATGGAATATTTGAGGATATTTCAAACTAAACAAAACAAAAGCCAGGTGGTAGAACTGTGTTGGTGTTCTCACGTGCTTATGCCCAGAAAGTAGCAGGCTGGAGCTTCCCTATGACTAATTGGTACCACAGTGCAATTCCTGCCCAGAACTGACAATCCAGTCATTTTAAACCTTTTCATCACCATCACAGTGTAATTACTATGAAGTATAAAATAACTACTTTTTATAAGAAGCTTAAAAAAATCTCTGTGTAAACAGATAAAAGTGGTTCCTGCCCATCATTCCCTGTCCCCCAGTACCGGGGACTTAGGCACATCAAAGGAATTCATGGAGCTCCTTGGAGCAGGTGTGAAAACCGCAATGATCAACTACATCAATGTTTCCCTCAAAAGAGAGATACCAACATTTTACTTCAGGAGAAAAGCAGCCTGATATAATAGAATATCACTAGTTAAGAAACTTCTTGAAGCCACTTTCAAGGTACTGCTGCTAAGTTACTGTAATTTGACAGATTATCTAATCTATATGTCACCTGCATACCTGTAAAATGAGACTTTCAAAACACACATACCCACCAGTTACACACAGGTGTTTTAAAACAAGTGTTCCCCGAGTATCTAAATGTTAAAGCTTAGATCTTCAATTTTACCTTCTTCACGGACAAGCACAATATGTATTGAATGGATTAATAAATTAACGAACAAGATTGACATGGGTTAATCTGAATCACATTCAGAACAGAAATCATTTCCATAAATATTTAAAGATGAACCTGCACATCCATTACCCTTAAACCTCTCTGTAACTGATATCCCAATTTCACTCTTAGTAGCTATTCAGCCTTAGGTGTTAAGCACACCTCTCTCCTCTGTACCACCGTGGAGTGCAAGGCACCTGAGAAAAGAGGATGCCAAGATAGGGAAAAAGACAGGGAGCTGGAAATATAACATCTATGCATTTGTCTGCTTGTAATCTAATCTATGTCAGTCATTTTAAAAAGAATATAAGGTGTTTAGAAAGTCAGTGTTGCCTCTGGCTGTACTTCATGCTGTGGCCACTTAATACGAAGCAGTGTCCTTACTTGGTATCACAAAGGACAATTTAGAATCAAGAGCTCAATCTCTAAGGATGGTTTATGCACTCTATCTTGAGGCACACGAAGGAGAGAGTTTATCATTTTCAGAAAACACTACCATTATTCAAGTTAGAAAGACGGCTGATGGGAAATTTATTTTTTTTAAGATTTAGAAAGATCATGAAGGCAAGCTGGCTTGAACAAAAAGTATTTTTATGCATTTCCTGACTGACTGAATTTATAAAGTCCAGAAACTCAGCTGATAGCTTAAGCTTTTTATTTTGTTTTTAAATTACAGTGGGGGAAACCTGAATATTATTTGGACTGTCAATTGTGAAATTAAGCAAAAGGGAAGTTTTGCTAATGGGTGATTTTAATATTCATGAATGTGATGGCTCAGCGTTTTCTCCAATGTTTCCGCCAGCAAGACCACTAATTAATGATCATCTTTACGAACGGAACATATCATTGAGACTATATTTTTTCTTTGCCAAGAGTTAATACTTCTTATTTTGAATATGTTTCATTATTCCGCTCCAGTTTTCCCTGTTTATTTCTACCTGAAAATTTCTTGATTTTCTTTTCATTCAGTCCTCTTATTCTCACTATAGGATTTTTAAAAGCCTGGTTTACTATATCGAAATCCTCCAACTATGAAGTCAGCAATGTTTTGATTTGATCCATCTAACATTAGGCTGAATTTGTGAAGCTTAGACACCAACATGAAAGAAAAGATTTTTTTTTAAATAAAATGCCTGAATCAAAATGAGAGGTCAAATTTTTACAGGGTGTTTCGCGTCTTGATAATCTTCCTGCTGTAATTATCTGAAGCCCTTCGCTAGATAATCATGAAGGGACTGTTGCAATTGTCCCTTTTCTCTACATAGATCACCATGTTAATTAAGACAGGATCATTGGAGACACGTTGCTGTTCTGCATCTTTAAGTATTTTTAGCTCTTCATTATCAAAAGAGAAAAAAATGCATTAAGAAACAGGTCGCTTCTCAGCCAAATTTTCTGATATACAAATATTCTCAAAAAGGTCTCTGGAATGGGCGTTAATCTTATTTCTGCACTTTTTTTTTTTAAAGAAGGTCATTATGAATTTTACACATATTTTTTAACCTGTAATGTACTTTTCTGATTTGATTTCAATTGAGCTAGTAAAGAAATAGGAATCAGGTGCTTGCTGCAATCAAGATGCCAAAGTTATATTTACACTATATCACAGCTTAGGTAGACAAGAAGAAAACTGATAATTGATTAGCCCCAGAGCAATTCAGATTTCCCTAGAGGGGCCTTCCCCACTTAATGCAGTGATAGGAGATCCTGGCTCCTGGCTGTAGGGATGGGAACCAGAGTACATCCAGTCCTAACCTTTGGAGGATGTCATTACCTTGTGCTGCATTAAAATAAAAATACAAACAAAAGCAAGCAAACTGAGTGATAAGAGCTGCTTCATTTTCCTTCATTTCCTTAATTATTTTTTTCTAAGGCCAGCTCACATGCCCACTAGAAGAGAAAGGATCTAAGAGAAGTAACCTAAAAGTCTTCTTCTAAGCACCCTTAGATCCTAGAACAGTGCATGCACCTAGTACTTGCTTTGTAAATTTTCATCGAATGACTGTACCTCACCTATGAATTCTTCCATGATATCCTCTGTCAGAGCTAATCTCTCTCCTGGATGCTCCCCTAAACACCTTCCCCATAGAGGTAGTTCGGCAGAAGCTGCCCATTTCGAAACTATTGGTGTAGGCTGGTGTCCTCTACTGGGTTGTAAGTTCCCAAGAGCAGGGATGACATATTCATCTTTTCCTTCTACAGTTCTTTGCCCAGTGCCTAGCAAATAATACCAAGTAAAAATTTTTTAAAAAATGAATAAATTAATGTATATAAAACACCAGTGGAGAAAACAAAGTCAGAGTTACTAAAAAATTAACTCAATTTAGTTGTTTTAAAATAGGAATCCCTCAGTGATTTATATAGCAGAAATTAGGATTCAGATCCAAGTAAGAAGAGATACTATCACCCCATAAAGATATCACAATTTGTTGTATAATGTTAAAAATATATTGTGTGATATTACGTTTTTACACAATTTTCAAAACTTATTTACCTTTTATGTATAGTTAGTTGTAGAACATTAACACCAATATGCATGGGTAACACCTGAGGTCCTCATTATAAATGCAGAGTCCCAGGCTTTTGCATACACATTGACTGGTAAGTCTCCATTTTTGAGAAAAGGACATTTTATCTGGGGAGAAAAAAAGATAATCAGCTTTCCTGAGAGAACGCACTTCCAGAAAAGCCTTGATCCTTGTGGCTCTATCACCCAAGTCACTCTTTAGCCCTTACTCCCTTGCAAAAGAAGCTCCCAGATCTCATTACACATGGTGCATTTTCTATTCCTGGTGTTATTATGGGACTCCTACAGCAGCTTAGGAATCTGGATAAAGAAAGAAAGTACCAATCTTAAAGTACTTAATAATAAAAAGAGCAGCCTTTCAGAATTACAAAAAATGAATGGGTATACACAATGTTTTAATTGAAAGTGTCTTGACAGTAGAATGAAATTGTAGGCTAGATATTAATAGTATATTATATATATATATATATATATATATATATTTTTAAATTTACCACGTGTTAGATCCTTATTGGGAGCTTCACCATAACTGTAGGAGGTAGGTGCTAGGATGAGGTCCACTCTACAGACATAACTAGCTTACCCCACTTCTCTCAACTTCTAGGAAATGGAACCAGGAAGCTTGGCTGCAGAAGATATACTCTGAACTACCAGGCCACATCGCCTCTCAGAACAAGCCTGGGTGTATGTGGGTGTGTGTTTAGGCATATATGCATACCTGGGAGCTATCTGTGTCAAAACTGTCTACTACTGTTTACCTTAATGGTTGGAATTCAGGCAAATGGGACAATATTTATACCTTGAATACCGTTAAAATTTTAGCAGAATTCGTTAACAGTTTTATCCCTGTGTATCTCAGCAGTACCTTTAAAATATAACAGATGGGAACTTTTATAACTGTGTGATTCAAACACAAGTACAAGAAATATTGAAGAAAAAAAAAAAACTTTCTCCAATTACCATCTACTCCTAAGTGTCTCCTTCCCTCTGGATTTGATGTTAAATCGTGCCACATTTCTCAGAAACTAATATCTTATAAATGACTTCTAAGAAAGGGTTTAGAAAAAGAAAAAAAAAAGTTTGAGTACAATGCAAGCCTCTATTATAATAGTGTTTCATTCTCCTATTATCTCTCATTAGAGCATACCACCTGCTCTAAAATTAGTTAATAATGGTTTCTCAGCATATTTAGTTCTGTTAATACACAAATACACAAATGCATCTGTAAATATACACACACAAGCACACATACATACACACATATATATATATATATATATCATAGACTAGAATGCTTTCCTGGAGGGGTTTTGGGGCCTATGTGATGTCTGTTATTTAAATTTTCATAGTACTTGCACACATGAGAAAAGTAAAAACTTGGGAATAAAGAAAGGAGATGTTTTAATAATCATTGGTGAGCCTGTTAAAAATAACATTTAAATGTCTATTAAATGATTATTAAAACATCTAAAAGAAAACATCTCAGTTAGACTGTGATTAACTATTTGATTTGAGCCCAAATACCTTGGAGTTGTAAATTAAGTTTTGTCCAGGAGAATACGTAATCACAAAGGTTACAGCTTGTTGGCCAGTAAAATATTAACTGGTTTTGTATTTATTAGCCAATTCATTTCAGAATTCCTTTGACTCACTGTTTCTATAATCTTTATTCCTCAAATTCTCCTTTGAACCAGATTAGTGGTTCCAATATTAATTAGCCAGCTGAACAAAACCTTTGACATGCATTCATTTTATTTTTGTGTGAAACATATTTTTTACTTTTTGAAAACTATACTTTAACACACTATAGAAAGACCAATTGCTAAGTTTACTTGAAGCAATGTTGAATCGTCTTTTTCCCCTTTAATTGTAACATTCTGTATTATTTCAGATTATTTAAAAACTCAGAAAATATTTGGGGCTCATATTTATAGTCTTCCTAAGCAGTATAATCTGTTACCTAAACTAGGTAAGTAAACTTCCTTGAACATTTTCATCCTTTAAAGGTAAATACATGAAAAAAAAGAGCTATGTTCCAAATCTCTAAGCCACACTCAATATACTGACTCCTTACTTAGAAACTCAGCAAGAATAGGTGGATTTTTTTTAAAACATACATCCCACAAGGTTTTGCTGTAAATTATTTTTATAAATTATATTGTCTCTTTCATTTCCCTTTTTATTTGGAACGTATTACATACTCTAGTGGTATCAGAGAAAGCATGTAGCTCATTCCAAGCATCTTTTCTGGAGAGTACAGGTGTGACAAAGTATGGACAAGAACAATGGCTACCCAACCAATCAAGTGGCCTCCGAAGGACAAAAACCAGAGGATCTAAAGCCATGAAGGAGTCTGACCACTGAGGAAGCCCTAGGGAAGTAGCTGCTCCATTTCCTCTTTCAAAAGCTTTTCATATGGAGCATCTATCTGCTCTCCTACAGAGATGAGGGAACTCCCTAGACAACTACTCGTCCTCTCCTCCACATTCCCCAGTTTACATACACACCCAAGGAGATTAATTAACACTTATTCCAGGAAGAAACACAGACACTAGCATCCAATATTGGAGTAGTCCTTGGTGAATAAGTATAAAACTTATGAAGGGAGAGGGAGATATTTTGAGAGAGGAAATAAGCATTGGACTTTATTGCTTAAAGTCAAAAATTGGTATTTGTGGTAAAAGTATGAACAAAACATACTTTTTTTGAAAAACAGAAATATGAACAAAACAATGAAATTTTGTACTAAGTATCTACTGTTTTTGTGGCAATGGCTTGTCACTTTAAAAGGCTTACGTAAAATGAACAATTGGATCTAGAACATCTACTATTATAGCATGCTCTGAAGATCTGACAACCTTCAACAAATGGATGGTTGTGATCCTACAGGCAGACACATAACTATAGATGCACAAGTAGAATGGTATTCCTTTTAAGTATAATATAAATCATTTAATATAATATAGTTATAAACATATAGTTTGTTTTTTCAAAACAAAATACAGTCAGATTCAAAATATCTCTACTCTGAAACGAACACTTGACAATGTAAACTCAAGAGTCCTTGTTTTTTGAAGGAAACTATGAAAGCAAATGCTTTTGAGAACTTGGCTGTTATCTGAGCCATTTCAATAATCAAACTCCACATTCACTTTTGAGTGATGACTTTGGAAGCTGCCAGGACATACCAGTTATAATTTTTCTATTTGTAGAGTTACTTTCTTCAAAGAAACAAAGTGTTTTATGTACGTACCTAGCAATTTCTTTCCAGGAAGGTGAACTCAATGGGTATTGAGATGTTTCCCACTTGTTAACTTGCATCCATGCAATAAATCCCATGTTTAGCAATGTTCCCCAATAAAGCTTAATATTTATAAACTCATGCATATCCAAATTTCCATTAGTAGATTTTTACATTGTGAAAATGGACATATAGCATTTTGTGGCCAAAAGCATCACACAGTTCCACTGTTGTTGTTGCTTCTTTTTTGTTTCTTTCTTTCTTGCACAATTTTGGTCATAAATCATAGATGGCATAAATAGGGCAACCTTAATTCCCTTTGCATAAAATTTCAATGCCTTCGCATAGCTTATACAGAAATCCAAACTTTTTCACTATAAGATCTGAAATATCTACAGCCTCCATCTCCTCCTTCTGCTCTCATATTCCCTGTATTCTAGGTACTCTGGCCATTTCATGCCGTTAAAACCACCAGATTCTCCCATCCTCAGGGCCTTCACATGTCAGCTTGTTCTGCTCTATACTTCTCACATTCTAAACACCCCATCCCCAAACATTCTATCACATGGTTTACCCCTTCTTGCCTTTCTGATCTCAATTTAAATGTGACCTTCCTATATAAACTTTCCATAAACTGAACTGACTGAATCCAAATGGTTAATGGGTTTCCATTCTTATTACGCATTCTCTGTGCATCTATCTCATAATGCTTTGGGAAAAAAAATGAGAAGGAGGTGGTCTCCCACGAACGCAAGTACTGATGTAAAGGTGCGAAAGGGGAAACGGTATCTGTTCCGCCACCTGGCTCTAGGGATCTTAAGGAGGGGAAGAGAGGGAGAAAACTGCAGCAAATGGTGACGGTGCCCGTTTGATTGACTGAGTAACTGAAGTACTCAGGGCACAAGAGGCAAGGTCACTGGCAAGGGTATCAGGGGCATGATTCCTCCCTTAGTAACTGAAGGGCAGCAGATTCCAAAAAGGAAAGGAAAGCTGATGAAAGTGGGCAGACTTGTTCTTGAGCACATGTGAGATACCCTTGGACACTGCGATAAATCACTGGGAGACTGCGGGGAGGTTTAGGCCCTGCAGATGGAACTCTGCAATGGAGAGGAATATCGTTTATCCTCACGCTGTTCAGATCCAAAGACACTTAGGTCAAGTAAATGACCCCTGGGACACTAACAGTCAGCAATTATCTACAGTTACAGATCTGTCTCTATACTAAACCAGATAACAGCATCCGGGAATTATCAAAAGCCACAAATCAATCCCAGTGTCTTATCATGAATCACACAGTGCTTTTCCCTTTCCTCATGGCTACTTAACGGATACTGGCAAGCTGTCAAATAAACAAACAGAAGTGAGGATAAATGATGCTCCCCAAATATAAGGTGAGGCATCAGTCAGACTTGGTATGGTCAGGGAATTTAGTCTGGTTTTTAGCTAACTTTATTTTAGCACAGCCATAAATCTAGCTGTAATTAGTCTCTAACTTCAATGACTCAATACATTTAAGCATTTCACTTGACTCTCAACCGTGAAGAACTGCAACTGATTTGACACTAGTAATGTGCTCTCACTCGCCTGCGTGTGATGCTGTCAGTACAACATGTGCTTTCAGTATCTGTTTTTTTCTTGTGATACTGATGGACCTTCACGAACCATCTTATATCTCTCCTAGTTTCCTCTGGCCTAATAGGATGCATTTGAGGGGCAAGTGAACATGGTAGAGCTTGTGGCCACTGGTTAGATTTCTCCCTCAATATGAAAAAAATTAGCTTCTACAGACACTCAACAGAGCATGGGAATAATTTTTATTATTTTTTAAATAAACTTACCAACTTGAAACATCACCCCAGTCAATGAAGACACTGTATCTTCTATAACTGATAGTAAGGATTATTTTTAGCTGAGATATGACAAGCAAATTGCTGTTTTAATCACTGGGATTACCATTTAAAATAGATAGTAAGCATTTACTTTTTAATCTGGAAAAAAATTAAAGCAAATAGTATTTCATATCTAAATCACATTTAACATGTTTTAAAATGGATAGTAATTTTTTTAAAACTTTAAAAATGTATTTGATATGTGTGGGTGTTCCTGCACCTGAGCAAGATTTTCATTTCTCCAGGGATTTTTATTGACCCACAGAATCATAATAACAGGGCTGTGTAAAATTTCATCAAGTGCTAATTTAACATCTAAGTTTTAATTAATTGATTTGTAAAGGAGACAACAATGAGATACAAAGGAAGAGGCATCATCTGTGGACAGCTCCATTTCCAGATTCCAAGAAAACTATTAAAACATTTACGGCACTGAGAGTGAATCAGATGGGGTATGTACTCGTCTGTGTGGCCATACTGCATAGCAGGTGCGGGGGGTGTCAGGGTAATAAAGTTCAGTCATCCATCTAGTCTCCAGTTGGAACTCAGGCAACTGTAATTTGTACTTATGATGATAAATTTCCGAAAACAATGCAGTATTTGTAGACCATGTTAAAAATTATTCAGTGGAACTAGAAAATTTCCTATTTTGAAAATAAAAATGCTCAAATATACAAATGCAAGAGAAACTGGAAGATTTTAAATAGAATTATCATAAAATTTTGATAGAAAATAGCTCGGCATATATTTGCTAATATTATATACTATTTTCATTTCATCATTTCTACTAAGGCAAATACATGATTTTTTGTATCCAAAAAAAAAAAAAAAAACCCTATAGGAAGTATACTCTGACCACAGGGTAAAATTTTTTATGATTATTAGCATGGGGAAAGTGTAAACAGGTAGATATTTTTCATAATTTTAAATTATTAAATATATTTAATAGAAAGGAAATCTTATTTTACAAATAACTTGAAACCTTAAATATATATGTGACCTCAAAACACACAATGTTACTTTGTCCTGAAAATAACAGCTTTAAAAGAATTTAGGCTTAAATATTCTCCTAAATGCTTTGTCAGACTTAAACTATAGTCCCTCAGAACTCTTGACAAAAGGGAATAGAAAGAAGCAAAGATTTTATAGAGCTCAGGGAAAGTTGAAAGATGGCCTGTGTTATCTATTCCTTACATTTTTAACGAGTAAACGGTAGACAGTTTTCCAGAGAGCCTGCAAAATTGCTAAAATTAAATGTTTGGACCTAAATGTGGAATGCAGAATTAGCTACCCTATTTTTAATTTGGCATTTTCAAAGGCAAATTAAAAGGAAATATATATATTTTAAAGTACTCAACTGTAAAATGGATATTATAGGAGACCTAGACTTATAAGAATAATATGTTTTAAAAGCTCTAGATGTCACACAATATAAGTATATTTACAAATAACGATTTTGTTTTCCTTTTAAGTGTAATTGTCTAAAGTTTTCAATACTCTCCCCCCTTTTGACCTGTGATATCTTGACATTCAGCAAATGGGTAAGCAAAAAATTAAGTGGAATAATTGGAAAGAACCATTAAATAATATCTGACAACTCAGTAATGTGAGATAAGAATTTTATGCATTATTTGGGCTTATAAACTAGGTCTTTTTTATATATATTTGCTCTTATTCTAGTCATTCTCCAAATAATTTTTAGGTACTAATTACAAAAGATGGCCAGAAATGGAAATTCTGTGTATATAATAAAGTCAGGTCATCATTCAATAAAATCAGGTCTATATACCAGAAAACACCTTTACCTTGAGGCTAAGGCAATCTGGACTGGACAAATATATTTCTTGTTGGAACCATTTCCGTCCATAGTCCTTAAACATTTCACACACATTTACTCTGGGGGTTTGGTTTATTACTTCTCTTCACTCTCAGTCTCTTAAGCACTGGTATCACACTTGCAGAAATACCTCTAGATAAGACATTATTAACGGAATGAGAAAGAATAAAATATAGATGTTTATTTCAGAGACGTTGAAATGGTTTATAAAAACTCTCTATGAGGAATACATGCATAATGTAATCTATCAGGAAAGAGCAATGCTATCTTTAAATAAAAACAGTATGTGTGTGTTCTGAAAGGTTGGACTTCACTGTTCTGTGTCACTTTCTTAAGGTGTACTTGAATCAAAACTGACAGCTTTTGCTTGAAATAGGCTTTAAAACAATGTCTGGTTTTTTGGGGTTTTTTTTTGCGGTACGTGGGCATACTGCGCCACCAGGGAAGCCCAAAACAATGTCTGTTTTAATGCAATGAATTCTGACATGAAATCTGTTGGAGCTGGGCAGGATACCTGCTACAAGTCAAAATGTTTATGGCAGGGAAGAAAGACCTGAAATTTAGGCATTTAGGGGGTTGCTATTATGATAGTTATTCTAAACAGTTGAGTTCAAAATTGCATTTGTCAATTCTATTATCAAATATTATAAAACATGAGGTAAAAATAAATGTTAGGTAATTTAAAAGACTACAATAAAACTTATTTCAGAAAACTGCTAGTTTCCTAATATATGCACAGTTTTCAGGGTCTTTGGAACTGCAAACTCTGCCAGTGTGGTGAGCAGGTGGCTGTGTGGTACTATCAAGTACACAGTCAGAAATCAAAGTCTTCCTTTTTACTTTATAAGCTGTCTGGGAAGAAGGTGTGTGTGTGTGTGTGTGTGTGTGTGTGTGTGTGTGTGTGTGTGTGTGTGTGTGTGTGTGTGTGTGTGTGTGTATGTGTGTGTAATGGGGAGCAGGGGGACAGACATTTACTAAGTCATCTGTGAGGAGACGGTTCAGCAAGAGCTGAGCATTCATATAAGTCTTCAGGGACCCAGATTCTCTCAAGTGTGACAGAATACTCATCTTAACTGCAAGCGCTCCTATTTTAAAAGATTACATTTGGCAAATGGCTCTGGTGTTTTGAGTTCTGCTCAGTGACAGGTTTGTTTTCAATCTGTAACATTATCTAATGACAATAAAAAATGACCTTCAATTAAAACCCCTTTAAAATTTCCTATGTGAGGCCCCCCCCGTGGATGTTCTTTTTAAGAATGATCTCTAAAACACTTAAGATGATTATAAAAAATCTTGGAAGCCATAGAAAATAACCATTGTTCAATGCTGGTCTGTGCACCATTAGGAACATGAGAGGACAAAAATTTATCCCAGAAAAAGGATATTATCGGGCTTCCCTGGTGGCGCAGTGGTTGAGAGTCTGCCTGCCGATGCGGGGGACACGGGTTCGTGCCCCGGTCCGGGAGGATCCCACGTGCCGCGCAGCGGCTGGGCCCGTGAGCCATGGCCGCTGAGCCTGCGCGTCCGGAGCCTGTGCTCCGCAACGGGAGAGGCCGCAACGGTGAGAGGCCCGCGTACCGCAAAAAAAAAAAAAAAGGTATTATCTAGCCACCAGAATCCAACTGGATTCAGTATAAGTGAGCAATGCATAAAACTGACTTGTGGTTTAAAACAGTGATGCTCAAGGTGCATAGTCTAAAGTCTTCACTCAATTAATTCCATTACCTAATCTGTTTGACATTTAATCTTTTTATAATACAGTACGTGAAAAAATCCCTATTATAGGATTCTAGACATACATTACATATTTCTCTAACTGTGCTTGTATAATCACAAACAAGTGGGCAAACCCCTTGCTGGGCTATATCAGCATCTCTGCCTACACGTCCACACTGATTTTGTGAATTTTGGAGTAATTTATATGGGAATGGCTCCCCTATGTAGGGCCCTTGGAAATAAGTAGTGCTGAATTAACTGAGAGACACTTTTCATAATCTCATGTAATAAGAAAATCTAACCAATAATCCTTCTTTTGAGGCATTCATACAGAAATGTTTATAGAAAAAAAGTTATGTTGTTTACTTTGGCATTCCTTTTATGAGAAGAGAAAAAAAGCCAAAGGTTATATCTACAGAGAGGGAACAATCTAAATCATAGACACATTTATTCGTGTGTTTCCAGACCTGTGACTGAACTCATTTTAAGTAATGCTTTCATTCATAATCTAGCCCCTCTCTTCTATAATAGGACGGTTTTATACAATCATACTATCATCATTTCCATTATTTATAGTTACACACATCTTCCACCTAATTTACCCTTTTAATCCTATTTATTTGCTAATATTTTGGTATATCGATTATCTTTAAATACAATCTACCAGCATTAGGCAGGAAATATTTAAGAGACCCCAAACTTTTTTATGCCAAGAAAGATAGTGGTTGGCCAAGAACCACAAGCTTTTTGAACTTAACTTTGATCTGTGCCAGCTGCAGGTTTGGAAGAGGGCTGTCTTAAGTGAAGAGAGGGCAAATGAATGGGTCAGTCGAATGTCCAGTGGGTTATTCTTTCTTGTGGCACTTGACCTAGGATTGTTGCCTTTCCTCATAAAACCATAATGATAGACAAACACCATGAACCTGGGTAGGCACAGCTTTCACTATCCTAGAAGACTAGTTGATATGTGTTATATGAATAGAGAACTACAAGTGTTATCTGAACAGTATCGCCACAGTGGATAGAAACGGAGAGCAGACCGGATATGTGTCTAGATATGGCTTGGAGCCAAAGGACGGCTATTAGAGGCACTCCTAAAATGGCATCTACTATTTGGGAACTGGGTCGAGAAAGCCTGTAATTACATATCTACTCCGTCTACACAGCACTCATTCATCAGACAGCTCTTCCAAGAAAAGAGAGGACAGCGCATAAAATTTCATTTCTTTCTCAACCCCAAAGTACATAAAACTTGGCATGAGATATTTTCCAGCTAAAAACACAGTCATAAGTTCTAGCATCGGCTCTAATGTCTCCCACATCCATTTTCTGTGACAATAAAGGGATGAAGCCATTTATGCATATTTGTTACATCTTATTCTTTGTTTTTCATTTAGATAAATAGGCCTTTATACCCTAGGTACTATAGGACATCCCAAAGCTCAGAAAATCACTAATGAGAATGGAAGGAATTAGCCATCAGGAAAGCTGAAGTACGCAGCTGCTGTGCAACACCGCTCAGAGCTCACGCGACAGTGTCATCAGTGGAGCAGCTATTCAATCAGCTTTACTGGAGCTTGAGTCTCACATCCTAAATCTGAAACGTCTCTTTTTAACAAAGATGGTAACTTTATGCCTTGCAAAACAAAAAAACAAGAAAAATCCTCAAACATTTTTCTAAAATGAATCAACCCTTTGTCTTTTCTCAGATATTTTCTCTCCATCTTCTTAGGATCTTTGATAATATTTAAAGGATAAGCTACGTAACAGTGTCAACTCTAGGCTAAGTACAATGCCTTATACTTTGCAGGCACTCCAATATTTTTTCAGTAAGTGAATAAGTGAAGTCTGAATAGGAAATTGTACTGTAAATTGTAAACCGCATTTAAAATGGGTTGAGAGTTAATCTCTAAATTAACTGAATTACATAGGGTTAAGCTCACTGATAAATTTCCACTACTAAATTTCACATTATTTATTAAGGAAAGGTGGTGTTGGAGAGTTATAGAGTTGATGGGTGGATTATCTACAGATTCTAATATACCCAGAGAACATGAGTTTTCCTAACATGTAACTTTTAAAATATAAATCCCAGAACATTTAAAGCTGTAACGTTTTTGATTAGTCTTTTAAGAAACTTCAGATCAACTTCAATATTTGCTTTCCATAAGGAAAAGCCTATTAATATGTACAACATAACAAAATTTATAAATCATATGTACTACTGCAAGAAATCTGTAAGAGTGAAATTATGATTATAAAAATCAGCAGACCCAAAAAATGAATACATCTTTCAATAAAGCTTATAGGTACCAAAGGACATTCAGCTTCAAAAACCCCACCTGTGGAAAATAGAATGGAAAATGATAAAAGGACCAAAGCTGTAACTGGTAACATAATTGCTGCCTAACGACAAACTAATTTATTTTAATAGCTATGCTGGAACCAGTAAGTTGTCTTGTTTAACCTTAGCTAAAGAATATTTATACGCACCTTGCTATGCAGAACTATCCTATACAAGATCATACCCTTGAAGAAAAAGGAACTGGGGAGATTTTCTAATCCCAGCAGATATTATTTCATTGATATTCCATGTATGTATAAATTCACACAGAGCATAAATATTCCTTGTAGATCAGTTTTACTGACAATCAAATTGCACAAATCATTTTAGGGCTATGTGGTACCTAGAGATATTGTACTGTTAATTGGCATCATTAAGTAACATTTTGAAATTATGGTGAGTCTAAATGTACTAGCTGAAGGTTTGATTGGATACTGATAAATCACAGACTTGATCTCTAAAGAGATGGAATTCATATCTTAATAGGTTTTATCCTTACGTTACCTGTCACAAATTTGGAACCCATTTCTTTTCATTTGCAATTTATATTGGAAAATTAAACTATTATTTTAATAATTAACAGATGAGTTTGAAATTCAATGCTCCCCATGGTGGCCTCTTATCTTTTGGGCTTCTTATTGATTATTTTTAGGGATAAGTATTCTGTGGAAACCAAATGCTATGATTGCCCTAATTTTTAAATCCCAAATTTCTAATTTGCATTTTGGCAAAAGAGGCCCAAAACCCAAGAATAGTCTTTTTGATCTGTCCTTCCCTTCTCCAAGATCCTGCAAGACCTGGGGCTGCATTCGTCCTCTCACTGAGGGTTTACCCTTTACCATCACCTTTTATTCTTCCATCACTCTCTTCAATCATCCTGTAGCCAATTCTTTCCAGGGCATTCTCTAACCTCTATTTTATAGCTATACCTCTCTATCTATCAGAACATTTTAAATATGGATATGAAGTTAATAGTCTTCCCATTCTTTAGGAGGAGGAGTCAAGATGGTGGTTTGAGAAGACACGGAGTTAGCGTCTCTCCACAACTAGGGCGCCTGCCAGCAGCTGGACTCTGACCCCCAGGGAAATGGGAGGAACCCCACAGTGAACTGTAGGATGTAGGGGACCGAGGCGGGAGGAAAAGTGAAGGCCAGACAAGATCAGCGCCTCTGGGGCTGAGGAGATCAGGAGAGGCAGGTGGGAGGGGCCCTGTGGGAGGGGCAGGAGAGGAATGAGGGTGATTGCCCAGCCCGCTCAGGCCCAGGGAGTCTGCTGAGCTCCCAGGCCGATCCCCTGCCCTCCAAGCCCCCTCCAGATTGTGTGGGTCCTGGGGGCATAGGGAGGTGGCCGAGGGGAGATCAGGAGAGGCAGGCAGGAGGGGCCCTCCAGGAGGAGTTGGTGAGCAGAGGGTGATTGCCGTGACCGCTAGAGCCCAGGAAACCTGCTGGGCTCCCAGGTGAGGTCCCCTGCCCTCTGAGACCAGGGCTGGGGGGCACGCTTGGGCCCCTTCTGTTCCTTGAGCCTAAGTCCCACCCCCCCATGGCCCCCAGGGCCTTTTCCAGCCCTGTGGGTCCTCAGCATTTGCCCCGCCCTCTGCCCAAACCTCACCCTTGCTTGGCCCTGCCCTCCACAGCCAAGGCTTTCCAGCACCCCCTCCTTTTTTTTTTCTCTTCCCTCCTCCTCTTTTTTTTACTATTGTGGTACTGATGTACCTTCCGTTGTTGATTCATCTATATTTTTATTTTTACATTCTTTCTAACATATCTGTTAGTTTCCTAGTCTAATTTTAGTTTTTACTTTGTTATTGTTCTTTTTTTTCTCTTGCCACCCTACTCAGCTTGTGGGATCTTGATGGGCGAGCCTGGGGTTGGGCAGAGGCTCCTGCGGTGGGAGCTCTGAGTCCAAACGACAGGACTAACAGAGAACCTCAGACCCCAGGGAATACTCATTGGAGTGAGGTCTCACAGCGTTCCTCATCTCAGCACCAAGACCCAGCTCCACCCAACAGCCTACAAACTCCAGTGTTGGAAGCCTCAGGCCAAACAACCAGTAAGACAGGAACACAGTCCCACTCGTTAAAAAAAAAAGAGACGTCACAGATGAAGGAGCAAGGTAAAAAACCTACAAGACCAAATGAAGAGGAAATAGGCAGTCTACCTGAAAAAGAGTTCAGAGTAATGATAGTATACATGATCCAGAATCTCAGAAACAGAATGGAAGCAGGGACTGAGAAAATACAAGAAATGTTTTAACAAAGATCTCGAAGAACTAAAGAACAGACAGACCTGAACAACAGAATAACTGAAATGAAAAATACACTAGAGGGAATCAATAACCGAATAATGGAGGCAGAAGAACGAATAAGTGAGCTGGAAGACAGAATGGCGGAAATAACTGCCAAGAAGCAGAATAAAGAAAAAAAGAATGAAAAGAATTGAGGACAATCTCAAGACCTTCTGGGACAACACTTAACACACCAACATTCGAATTATAGGAGTCCCAGAAGAAGAGAAAAAGAAAGGGTCTGAGAAAATATTTGAAGACATTATAGTGGAAAACTTCCCTAACATGGGAAAGGAAATAGTCACCCAAGTCTAGGAAGCACAGAGAGTCCCACACAGGATAAAGCCGAGGAAAAACACACCAAGACATATTAATCAAACTAACAAAAATTGAATTCAAACAAAAAATATTAAAAGCAGTAAGAGAAAAACAGTAACATACAAAGGAGTCCCCATAATATTATCAGCTGATTTTTCAGTGGAAATTCTGCAGACCAGAAGGGAGTGGCAGGATATATTTAAAGTGATGAAAGAGAAAAACCTACAACCAAGATTACTCTACCCAGCAAGGATCTCATTCAGATTTGATGGAGAAATTAAAACTTTTACAGACAAGAAAAAGCTAAGAGAATTCAGCACCACCAAATCAGCTTTACAACAAGTGCTAAAGGAACTTCTCTAGGCAGGAAACACAATAGATGGAAAAGACACACAAAAACAAACCCCAAACAATTACGAAAATGGTGATAGGTACACAAATATCAATAATAACTTTGAATGTAAGTGGATTAAATGCTCCAACCAAAAGACACAGACTGGCTGAATGGATACAAAAACAAGACCCATATATATGCTGTCTACAAGAGACCCACTTCAGACCTAGGGACACATACAGACTGAAAGGGAAAGGATGTAAAAAGATATTCCATGCAAATGGAAATCAAAAGAAAGCTGAAATAGCAATACTCATATCAGATAAAATAGACTTTAAAAGAAAGACTGTTACAAGAGATAAGGAAGGACACTACATAATGATCAAAGGATCAATCCAAGAAGAAGATATAACAATTATAAATGTTTATGCACCCAACATAGGAGCACCTCAATATGTAAGGCAAATGCTAACAACCATGAAAGGAGAAATCAACAGTAACATAATAATAGTAGGGGAATTTAACACCCCACTTACACCAATGGACAGATCATCCAAACAGAAACTAAATAAGGAAACACAGGCTTTAAATGACACAACAGACCAGATAGGTCTAATTGATATTTATAGAACATTCCACCCAAAAGGGGCAGAATACACTTTCTTCTCAAGTGCACATGCAACATTCTCCAGGATAGATCACATTTTGGGTCACAAATCAAGCCTTGGAAAATTTAAGAAAACTGAAATCGTATCAAGCATTTTTTCTGACCACAGCACTATGAGACTGGAAATGAATTACAGGAAAAAAATTGTAAAAAACACAACTACATGGAGGCTAAACAATGTTCTACTAAAAAACCAAGAGCTCACTGAAGAAATCAAAGAAGAAATCAAAAAATACATAGAAACAAATGACAGTGAAAACATGATGAATCAAAACCTATGGGATGCAGCAAAAGCAGTTCTAAGAGGGAAGTTTATAGAAACAAGAAACATCTCAAATAAACAATCTAACTACACTTAAAACAACTAAAGAAGAACAAAGAAAACCCAAAGTCAGTAGAAGGAAAGAAATCATAAAGATCAGAGCAGAAATAAATGAAATAGAAACAAAGAACACAATAGCAAAGATCAATAAAACTAAAAGCTAGTTCTTTTAAGAAGCTAAACAAAATTGGTAAACCCTTAGCCAGACTCATCAAGAAAAAACCGGAGAGGACGCAAATCAATAAAATTAGAAATGAAAAAGGAGAAATCACAACTGACACTGCAGAAATACAAAGGATTATAAGAGACTACTACAAACAACTATATGCCAATAAAATGGACAACCACGAAGAAATGCATAAATTCTTGGAAAGGTATAATTTTCCAAGACAGAACCAGGAAGAATTAGAAAATATAAACAGACCTATCACAAGTAATGAAATTGAAACCGCAATTAAAATCTTCCAACAAACAAAAGCCCAGGACCAGATGGCTTCACAGGCGAATTCTATCAAACATTTAGAGAAGAGCTAACACCGATCCTTCTCAAACTCTTCCAAAAAATTGCAGAGGGAGAAACACTCCCAAATTCATTCTATGAAGCCACCATCACCCTGATACCAAAACCAGACAAAGACATCCCAAGAAAAGAAAATTATAGAACAATGTCACTGATGAACATAGATGCAAAAATCCTGAACAAAATACTAGCAAATGGAATCCAACAGCACATTGAAAGGATCATACACCATCAAGTGGGATTTATCCCAGGAATGCAAGGATTCTTCAATATATGCAAATCAATCAATGTGATACACCACATTAACAAATTAAGGAATAAAAACCATATGATCATCTCAATAGATGCAGAAAAAGCTTTTGATAAAATTCAACACCAATTTATGATAAAAACTCTCCAGAAAAATGGGCATAGAGGGAATCTACCTCAACATAATAAAGGCCATATATGACAAACCCACAGCAAGCATCACAGTCAACAGTGAAAAACTGAAAGCATTCCCACTAGGATCAGGAACAAGACAAGGATGTCCACTCTTGCCACTCTTATTCAACATAGTTTTGGAAGTCCTAGCCACAGCAATCAGAGAAGAAATAAAAGGAATACAAATTGGAAAAGAAGAAGAAAAATTGTCACTATTTGCTGATGACATGATACTATACATAGAAAACCCTAAAGATGCCACCAGAAAAGTACTAGAACTAATCAGTGAATTTGGTAAGGTTGCAGGATACAAAATTAATGCACAGAAGTCTCTGGCATTCCTATACACCACCACCAAAAAGTCAGAAAGAGAAATTAAGGAAACAATCCCATTTACCACCACAATAAAAAGAATAAAATACCCAGGAATAAACCTACCTGAGGAGGCAAAAGACTTGTACTCAGAAAACTATAAAACACTGATGAAAGAAGTCAAAGGTGACATAAACAGATGGAGAAATATGCCATGTACATGGATTGGAAGAATCAATATTGTGAAAATGACTATACTACCCAAAGCAATCTACAGATTCAATGCAATCCCTATCAAACTACCAATGGCATTCTTCATGGAATTAGAACAAAAAATCTTACAATTTGTATGGAAACACAAAAGACCCCGAATAGCCAAAGCAATCTTGAGAAAGAAAAACGGAGTTGGAGGAATCAGGTTCCCCAACTTCAAAATATACCACTAAGCTACAGTAATCAAGACATTATGGTATGGGCACAAAAACAGAACTATAGATCAATGGTACAGGACAGAATGCCCAGAGATAAACCCACGCACGTATGGGCACCTAATTTATGATAAAGGAGGCAAGAACATACAATGGAGAAAAGACAGCCTCTTCAATAAGTTGTGCTGGGAAAACTGGACAGCTACATGTAAAAGAATGAAATTAGAGCACTCCCTAACACTATACACAAAAATAAACTCAGAATGGATCAAAGACTTAAATGTAAGACCAGACACTATAAAACCTTTAGAGGAAAACACAGGAAAAACACTCTTTGACATAAACCACAGCAAGACTTTTTTTGACTCACCTCCTAGAGTAACAGAAATAAAAACAAAAATAAACAAATGGGAGTTAATTAAACTTAAAATCTTTTGCACAGCAAAGGAAACCATAAACAAGACGAAAAGACAACCCTCAGAATGGGAGAAAATATTTGCAAATGAAACAACAAAAGATTAATCTCCAAAATATACAAACAGTTCATGGAGCTCAATATCAAAAAAACAAACAATCCAGTTAAAAAATGGGCGGAAGACCTAAACAGACATTTTACCAAGGAAGACATACAGGTGGCCAAGAGGCACATGAAAAGATGCTCAGCATCACTAATCATTTGAGAAACGCAAATCAGAACTACAATGACGTATCACCTCACACTGGTCAAGAATGGCCATTATCAAAAAAGCTAGAAACAATAAATGCTGGAAAGGGTGTGGTGAAAAGGGAACCCTCCTACACTGTTGGTGGGAATGTAAATTGATACAAGCACTGTGGAAAACAGTATGGAGGTTCCTTAAAAAACTAAAAATAGAACTACCATATGACCCAGCAATCCCACTACTGGGCATATACCCTGAGAAAACCATAATTCAAAAAGACACATGCACCACAATATTCATTGCAGCACTATTTATAATAGCGAGAACATGAAACCAACCTAAATGTCCATCGACAGATGAATGGATAAAGAAGATGTGGCACATATATACAATGGAATATTACTCAGCCATGAAAAGAAACACAATTGAGTTATTTGTAATGAGGTGGATGGACCTAGAGTCTATCATACAGAGTGAAATAAGTCAGAAAGAGAAAAACAAATACCGTAGGCTAATGCATATATGTGGAATCTAAAAAAAAAAAAAAAAAAAGGTAGTGATGAACCTAGTTGCAGGGCAGGAATAAAGAGGTAGGCATAGAGAATGAACTTGATGACATGGGGCGGGATGGCAAAGCTGGGGCGAAGTGAGAGTAGCATGGACACATACACACTACCGAATGTAAAATAGTTGGCTGGTGGGAAGCAGCTGCATGGCACAGGGAGATCAGCTCGCTGCTTTGTGACCACCTAGAGGGGTGGGTTAGGGAGGGTGGGAGGGAGGCTCAAGAGGGAGGGGATAAGGGGACATGTGTATGCATGTGGCTGATACACTTTGTTGTGCAACAGAAACTAACACGGTATTGTGAAGCAATTATACTCCAATAAAGGCCTATTAAAAAAATAATCTTCCCTTTATAGTAATAACCACCACTGACTTTGCAGTTGTTACCCTAAACACTTAGGAAGTGTACTATACCACTCTTTATTTAAATCCTATGAAGTAGGGGTAGTTTTTATCCTCATCTCACACGTGAAGAAACTGAGGCACATAAAGATTAAATACCTTGCCCAAAATCTCAGAGTTGGCAAAGGGCCTGACTGTAAAAATGAAGCTTTCAACCACTGTATTGTATGACTTCCTGTGCATCACTATAAACCTTTCATTGCATGGTCTTTACAATTGGGATCTTCAGCTTTAAATTTATTCATCATGTACTCATGACACTATGTCCTCAATGGCATTGGAAGTCAATAGCAAAAAATGAGTCTGCAGAAGAAGATAAAGCTAGGCTTAGAGTACCTGACTGTGTTCACAAGAGGTTTGAACTTTATTTTGCCTGGGGTGGGAAGTCACTGAGGGGTTCTAGCTAGGGATGTGCAGCATCACACTGTGGAGAACTCTGAGGCCACGGGAGAGGTGAGCAGGCCCTGAACTATGTTAATGTTGATAAGCTTGGGAGGACGGACAGGATCAGAAAACACTTGGAAAGTGACATTTTCTAGGCACCTGTGACTGACTGGATGGAGGATGAGGGAGTTGTTGGCTGCCACACCCTAAACACTGAGGACTGTCATGGCTACAGCATCAGAAAAGTGGTTTGCTTCTGGTCCTGCTGTCAGTCCCACCCTCAGCCTAGACTCACCACCCTCCTCCCCCCATTGGCTGCTTCCCCATGCAACTGAGCTCCAATTTCTCAGTCACCCAATGGATCTGGGTCGTAGAAACGGGAAAGAACATGATTAAGCCTGAGGCTGCTGGGCTGTGAGTGATCAGGTAGTTCGGCTGTATGTTTGCTTATGTATTGGTGAATATCTCAGTCATTGACGGATCTGTTCCAAATAGTGTTCTTTACAACAAAAATCTGGTCAAAAACAGGATTTAAATGGTTCCTTATATCTACAAGTAAAACTCTTCTTTGCATCAAAGCAGTATTCAGAATACCATGGATGCTGACCCAATTCAGGTAATTATCATAGTCATGCTTCTGTAACTTAAGGGGATCCCTAAATTAAACATACACACACAAATACTATATAATTAAAATCATGTGACTCGGAAGACACTTGCCTAGTTGCAAAAGAAAATAGGTGTCACAACTCATTTACCTCTGTTACTTCAGCAGAAAAGCTGATCTTAAAATGCATTTTTCCTAGCTCTACTTATGCAATCCTGTGACAAGCCATGCTTCATACCGGGCAGGTTAGCCCCGGTTAGAAGAAGTCCAGAGTCACATAAGTTAATGCTCAACTAGCTCAAGAAAGTATCAGGGATAGGGTAAGAAGCAAAATGAACTAACTCAGGATGCAAAACAATAATATGAAAAACAACAACAAAAAAGTTAGGTGCATAAGTATATTTGTCTATGTGCACATACAGGAAAATTTCTGGAATGGTACATGCAAAACTGATAGTAGTAGTTTCAAGAAAATAAAATACGTATTTTGGATGAAAATATAATTTGTTTTAAAAAATGGTTTACTGCATATGTTTATGGCTTGGGGAGTAGGGGGAACAGAAGAGAACAATATAAGAAAAGGCAGATCAAGCCAGGGGCGAGCACAGAGACCAGCACAGAGTAGGTAGTTCGTGAATAGCTTGGGAATGAAAGTCAGGGTAGCAGCAGTTAGGGCTTTTAGGGCAAGTGACACACAAGTTGACTTGGCAACATCTAAGATTTGCATCTAAGTCTAATCTGCATCTAAGTCACGGCTTTGACTCAGGTGCTGACTTAGAATATTCCCGGGAAGCACAGGCCTATATAATAAAAACCTACCCCACACAGAATTCCCTGGACTTAGTATCTCTCCAAATCACAAGAATTTAGACTGCTTAGAGGGGAAAATTGCTTTCACTTAGCTAGGCACCTGGGCTGGATCAGGTGACTCTCAAAGCTGGGGCTGGAGGGTGTCTACATCTTTCAAGAAATTCTTTGCAGCCAAATAAAGGACTCTACCTCTTCTCCATCAGTGCATCTTTATCTCAACGTGGAGGCAAGAAGCCTGACATCTAGGGTTCTAAAGACTCAGGTATGCTCTCTCATTTGAAGCTAGAGTGAAACAGTCATGTCCTAAAAACATCTGCCAAGATGCTTGGCAGATGACTTGTCCAAGATGGCCGAGTTGGTAAATGGGAAAGCAGAACTCTAACACCAGTAATGCAACCCGGAGACCCTTGTCTTAACACTTTTACTACATGCCTCCTAAGAAATCAGGGCAAATTAAAAGTACACCATGTCCTATTAATTTGAAATAGGCAGAAGAAATCTTAGGAAAAAAAAATCTGATATTCAACAGAAACATTAAGTATAAAACACAGTTTGTTTAAACAAAGTGGTCTTTTGATGAACTTGGCATGAAAAAATTTAGGTGTGCTTTGGTTATCATTTTTCCTAATCTGTGACTGAGTGGCCTTTGTTCACTGAAATACTTCACATGCTTTCTCCCTCTGTTGTAGGTGTGTTTATTTCGATTCAGATACCACAGGCCTACAGGTATCTGCAAATTGTTTCATTTTGTTGTTGCATTTCACCATTGTGAAAAAGCCCAGGAAATAGGTGTATCTGTAACCAGGCCCTTCCATATCTATAAATAAGACCTTGTTATATAATGCGAAGAGATGAAACAATGCCATACTGGTTAATCTATAAACTAAGATAAAACCACCATTTGAAAATAAAGCTAAGTAAGTAGATACATGGGTAACACTAAGTTTATGACTTGCCTTTTAATGTTCGCATTGCAAATAAATTTGGGAGCTAATGTTTGGATTGCAAATAAATCTAGGAGCTAATGGTTAAAAGCATGAGCTTTGAGCTGGACATGTTGCAAATTCTAAATACTAGGTCTTTGATCAAAGGCAAGTTATTTTTAACTTCTCGAAACGCCTACACCCTAGGTTACTGTGAAGATTAAATGGAATAATACATGTAATGGACATAATCCAGTGCCTGGTACATATTGAATGCTCAATATGTCAGCGATAATAATGATTTGCAAACAAGTCATAGTAAACTCAGTAGTTTAAAATACTGTGTTCCTTTGGTTCAATGACCCACAATTGTCCATATTTTTTTGGCTTCTGATATTGGGATACATTTTTTAAATTAGTGTGTATATTCCCCTCTCTGTCCATCTCCTCAAATTCTTACAGTAATACTGTTAAGTCCATAGTATACGTTATTATTAGGTGTCAGATTCAAGAACGTATAGAATTAGTATTATGCTGTATGTTTGGTTCAATGGCAGAAATCTAAGGGCAGTTAACCAAGACATAAACAGAGATTCTTGGTCGCTCTGAAGATTTACGCTTCAAAGCTGCTATGTATTTTATTACATCACCTCCAACAAAACTAATTCTGTTCCTTGTACATATTCTTATTCAACTCTCCAGCAAACATCTGCCTTGTTACCAGCATAGCACAAAGTGTGGGAGATTCTGGGAAGAATAAGATGCTATCCCTGACCTTCAGGATCTCGAAGTCCAGTAGGGGTAACACACACATGAAGACAGTCTTACAACATAGTTGTTTTCTTTAGCAATAGATGGGGATCCAAGGAATGAAATTATTTGGAGTGAGGGATTTCCTTGAGGAATTCTCGCTACATGTTTGAGTATAATTAAAGTGTCTAGCCACTGGTAGATGACAAATTTATGATTTTGGAAGTCATGTGATCTCCTTGGTCTTAAAAGATATTGAGGGTCTTTCTCACTCAAATATGGTGACACTGTTAATCCTTACATTAAAGGGATATTGCTCCCAACCACAAATTCCCTGCCTCCTAGAATCTCTCTGAGCCTCAGATTAATGTGTGGAGGGAAGGACCTGCTGATCTAAGAGTATCTCCGGTGTCAGAGAAGCAGATAGACGAGCATAGACCAAGAGGCACAATCTTTAGATAGCTGTTGCCCATGTGGGTAAGAATCTTGACATTTGAAGTGTTCACTGAACTAAATTTCTTGCTGGATATTCCTCCCACAAAATCTGAGGAACAGAAAAATGAGTGTGGACCTATGTTTGAAAGTGATGAGAATTTACTGTAATTCATTTAATTCTTTGTAGATAACCTCTTTTAAGTTATCATTGCTTCTGTAGGTTTATATGCTCACAATTGATTAAGCAAGAACAGATTTGAAAATACAGAACAAAAAAAATTGTTTTAATTTCAGAAGTAGATTCTTCTCCTCCATGAACAATTGGCATTCTGTTTCTATTTCATCTTAGGCTGAAACTGCATTTTTGTCATCTGATTTCACATGCATTTTAATGCTTGCTGAAAGATTTAAACAAAAATATTGGGTAGTGAAATTGAGAAAGAAATAAAGTAAACAAATAGCTGGCTACAAAAATGACCTTATAAGTCTCTCAGTCTATTGAAAATATACCAGATATTTACATGGAGAAGCAACTGCTTTATAAAGTTACTTAAATTTAAAATAAAAATGCATAGCTATGAATGTATAGCTATAAACTGGTAAAAAAAAAAATTTAGATATGTTTAACCCTTTTCTTGTCCTACTTATATATATGTATATAATACATATATATTATGTATATATTACATGGTTCTCTATCTTCAAATCTGCTCTTGCTTAATCAATTGTAAACATCTTGAATCTATGCTCAGAGGCATAGAAACTTATCTTCAAGACTCAAGATTCATGTTTATCTGGGTGGAGTTACAGAGTTGCCTTGGTAACAGCTACTTTCATCAAACTGAGAGTTAATAATGGAAAATTTTAAAAATGCAGATGCCAAAGTAGGGCAGTGGAGGGAAAAAAATGTTTTAAGTTACTTTTTTCTGTATCTATTTTACATTACAAAACTTGTTATTACTTTTAGAAATTTTTGAATGTTTAAAATATGTACATGCATAAAGTCCTTATTATTGAAATAATCAACTTAAAATTATGAAATGTAAAAACAAAAAACAGAATGGTATATGACCAAAAAGGCAAAGGACCCTTACTGTGAAAAACAAGAGGGGTCACATATAATCCTGATAATGCTTCTTGCTTCCTACGACTGGGGAATAGAATTCTATACCCAGATCCAGGACAGTTCTGGCATTTGGTCTAGAATCATTTTGAAAGGTAAGCCTCGAGCTGCGATACTAAGCACAGACAATTTGGCATTTGGCTCCAAAAATATGCTCAGAATTTATTTCTTTCCTCAGCAACAGGCTCTCAGCCCAATAATTTTTAACCAAATCTCAGAGCCCAGTTTTGCTTCAACCACTGAGATCCTATTTCAAGTAGCTGTCAAGATATGGGGGAAAGTGAAATATCAATACCAGCGCTTGTGAGATCCCAAGGCTAAATCCATACAATCCCTGTTTCTGCATTAAAAAATAAAAAAGATATTGAGGGAAGAAAGTGTGATATTATTGAGCCACTTAATCGGTTTCCTCCAGCTTAAAGTCCAAACGGGTCAGTTTTTTTGGTTTCTTTGTTTTTAAATCTAGACTTGGTAGAAGCTAAAGCATAGACAGTTTAAACAAAATATTAAAACTTCTAGTATAGGAATCACTTAAAATCTAAATCTTGGACTTTCCTGAGACTGAGTCTTCAATTCCGTTTTTACAAAAAGTAAAATTTGACTTTTATTTCTAAAAGGGGCAGGAGAAAGAAGTGAGTAAAAACACTTTGTCTCTTTCTTGCTTTTAATACTGATATTCAGTTCTTTTGACACTATGTAAAAATTCTGTTTTTTCTTTCCAAATGATAGTAGAATGAAGCATTTTCCTTTAATGTATAATTGATAAAATTTAGAGTTACCAAGTATCTTCTACCTCCTGGTGTAACTGTGTAGCTGAATTTCTTTAAGCTTTTTTTTCCCCCTCCAAATATGAAACTGTTCCACATCTTAGCTATGTCTTAAATTAGAAGTCAATATCTAGTACCAACTTTAATTTAATCTCTCCTAAAATTTTAAATATAATAAATATGGTTTGATGTTCCAAACATGTCATGTTTGCTGGCCTATAACAGTTGTATTGAGTTTTCATTGAATAAAATATATATTCCCCTTAAAATTTTTTGCTTTTATAATCATATCTCATAACCCACCTCTGAATCCATGAACATGTGTATAGGTAGATAACACAAAGATCCATTAGAAAGACTTTCGGTGTGGTATGCTCTTTCTATTTCTTTTTCAATAGCATTAACTTACATTTCAAATTATTATAGTTCATTCTGTTTTTCACACTTCATCAAATAATACTTTATGAAATGAAAAGAGATCATCACATAGTTCACAGAACTACATTTTAAAAGTAATAATGAATTTTAAATTCCTATTTTGGCAACAAAACTCATAAGCTTTTCTAAATTCTTTTAGTATTATGCCTACTTAATTTTCCTTTATGATTTCTAATTATATAGTTTCCTATTGCTGCTGTAACAAAATACCAAAAATGTAGTGGCTAAAACAATAGAAATGTGTATCTTACAGTTCTGCAGGTCAGAAGTCTGAAATGGGTCTCACCGGGTTAATATGAAGGTGTCAGCAGGGCTGCACTTCTTTGTAGAAGTTCTAGAGTAGAAAACATTTCCCATGTGTTCCAGCTTCCTGAGTCTACCCACATTCCTTGGCATATGCCTCTTTTGGCGTATGGCTTTTCTTGGAAAGCCAGCAATGGCTGTTCGAGTCTTTCTCAAGCATCATCACTCTAACACTGACTCTTCTGCATCCCTCTCTCATTTTATAAGAACCCCTGTGATTACATTGGCCACACCTGGATAATCCCGGTACCCTCCCCATCGCTGGGTCAGCTGATTAGCAAACTTAATTCCATCTGCAACCTTATTTCCCTTTTTCATAACATAACACATTCACAGGTTCCAGGGGTTAGGATGTGGACCTCTTTAGGGGGTGGGAAACCGGGAAGAGGGAGCATTAGTCTGCCTACAATATTAATATATCATTCTTAAAAGAAAGATAAAGTCTGTTTTGTAAATAATACTTTCTCTCAGGAATTTAGTTAGAAATTAAGATTCACTCAGGAATTTAGTTAGAAATTAAGATTAATAAATATTAATTAAATAGTAAAAAGTACCAGTACTAGCAGGAAGACATACAAACTGATCCTAATATTTTAATAATATTAAGTAATGGCACTTGTGTTGCATCTGACACTAATTTACTACAGTTCTTACCTATCAGTAGATGATTTATATCTGGTTATCTTTTCTTAACTCCAGGTCTTTCCCACAAACACAGAAAAGAGTCTACTATGACACAAATTAAAAAGTCATCGTCTCACCATTTCTCTGTATTCTTTCTCTTCAACAGCCTCCATGACTGGAACTATTACACTATAGCAGATCTAAAACCCACTGGGCCACCTTCTTTTGGTATTCTTTCCTTGTTTTAAATTAGTATAGAGTATAAATTTATATTTTATCATATCTTCAAGTGACTAATATTCTACCTGAAGTGGTCAGGGATTCATTTATCCCCCAAATTATAAAAGTGCTCCAAGATTTCACCGAGGACTAAGCATTGGAGATAGAAGTCTGCCTGTTTTTCTCTCTCATGCATTCTGCTAAAACAAACACACACACATACACACACCAGGTTCTGCTAATTATCATTTCTTTGGTTCCAAATCATCCCCCAATCCTAAATCACCTGTGTCCACACCAATCTTTTTTTAACATCTTTATTGGAGTATAATTGCTTTACAATGTTGTGTTAGTTCCTGCTAAAGTAAATCAGCTATATGTATACATATATCCCAATATCCCCTCCCTCTTGCGTCTCCCTCCCACCCTCCCTATCCCACCCCTCTAGGTGGTCACAAAGCACCGAGCTGATCTCCCTGTGCTATGTGGCTGCTTCCCACTAGCTATCTATTTTACATTTGGTAGTGTATATATGTCCATGCCACTCTCTCACTTTGTCCCAGCTTACCTTTCCCCCTCCCCGTGTTCTCAAGTCCATTCTCTACGTCTGCATCTTTATTCCTGTCCTGCCCTTAGGTTCCTCAGAACCTTTTCTTTATTCTTAGATTCCATATATATGTGTTAGCATACGGTATTTGCTTTTCTCTTTCTGACTTACTTCACTCTGTATGACAGACTCTAGGTCCATCCACCTCACTACAAATAACTCAATTTCGTTTCTTCTTATGGCTGAGTAGTATTCCATTGTATATATGTGCCACATCTTCTTTATCCGTTCATCTGTCGATGGACACTTAGGTTGCTTCCCTGTCCTGGCTATTGTAAATAGTGCTGCAATGAGCATTGTGGTACATGACTCTTTTCAAATTATGGTTTTCTCAAGGTATATGCCCAGTAGTGGGATTGCTGGGTCATATGGTAGTTCTATTTTTAGTTTTTAAGGAACCTCCATACTGTTCTCATAGTGGCTGTATCTATTTACATTCCTACCAACAGTGCAAGAGGGTTCCCTTTTCTCCACACCCTCAAGTGGCAGGACATATTTAAAGTGATGAAAGGGAAAAACCTACAACCAAGATTACTCTACCCAGCAAGGATCTCATTCAGATTCAACGGAGAAATTGAAAACTCTACAGAAAAGCAAAAGTTAAGAGAATTCAGCACCACCAAACCAGCTTTACAACAAATGCTAAGGGAATGTCTCTAGGCAGGAAACACAAGAGAAGGAAAAGACTTACAAAAACAAACCCGAAACAACTGAGAAAATGGTAATAGGAACCTACATATCAATAATTACCTTAAATGTAAATGGATTAAATGCTCCAACCAAAAGACACAGACTGGCCGAATGGATACAAAAACAAAACCCGTATATATGCTGTCCACACCAATCTTCTCATTTGCCTACCAGTCCCTTGTCAAATTACTTCCTTCAATAGCACCTCCATTTATGTCCTGCTTTCCTGATGCATAGTAACAGATGAGATGTTGAGACAAAGGAGAGAAAGGTCATTACTCTCATCTGCCTGGAGAGCAAACCACCAGCAAACTGTCCCCCATTTAAGGGAAGCTCACTTCACCTCAATATATTGTCCAGATATTTCAAAATTGCAACATATCGTGTTCAGTTATTTTGCTTTCAACCATTACAGAAAAGATCAACTTTTAGACTGAGGCAATAAAAGCTGAGAAATTTTTACTGGGATGGCCTTCGTGTTTGAGAGCTGACTGCTGCTTCAACAGTACTTCACCCGTAACTGTTCCTCTGTATGCATTTAGGGAAGTTTGATTCTGAAACACATAAACAGCTGTGTTTCTCCTGAGCTACGAGCACATTTATAGGCGGATGAATCATAGATTTTTCTCGATTTTGATGGCATTTTCTTCTTCATGCACTACATACTGGCCCTGAAGACTGCATGTTTTAAAATGTTCAGAAGTAGTTGGATCACTGATTTCTGATTGTAGAAAAGTAAATAGTAAAACACCTAACAACACTAACACTAATTTGAAAGAGAAACATTTTCCAACTAGCAAAATATGAGTATAGATGTAAAGATCATGGACAAAAGTCACAAAGCACACTGCCGGCAAAGAATTGAACCGGGTCTCCCCCGCCCAAAGGAGTCTGCTTAGTGCTTTAAAAAAATGTTTGTTCCTAATATTTATACTTGTTTACACACTTCCAAATATATAAAGATTTGTTTCATCTAAGAGACAAGTGGGAGGGACACCCAGAATTTTTTGATATAAGTATTTAAAAAGTTTATCCACGCTCAGATGGAGGGGTGAGTAAAAAAAAAAGGAAAAAAAAGAAAAAAGGAGAATAAAAAATAAACAATAAACTACTTCTTTTTTTTCCCCCTCTCCTTTCCTATCAAGTCTGTTAAATCCTCTTGATTATATATCATAAGCATCATGCATTGGTTTAAGATGACATGTTTCTCACCTGCCTCATTATTCATCAGAATGGTCTTCGTGACTTTAGTTTTTGCTGCCTGTAAGTCAGACCTCAGTATTGGTGAGAAGGCACCACTAAAACACAGATCTTAAGACCCTTCAGGGGCTTCTCGTCACCTGTGGGATAAAGTTAACTCTCTAACCGGATATCTAGGCCCCCAACATTCTTATCTCAACTCTGGCCTCTCTTCCACATGCCTCGTCTTTCTAACCGACTCAGAGTCAGTAAAGGCACAACACAGCTTACCTTTTCTTGAATTTAATTTGTGCTCTTTGCCGCCCATGCTTTTGTGCATGTTAATCCATTGGTCCAGCATGCCTTCACTAACCTGTATACAAGGGGAACCACGGTTCAGAACAAAAGGAACATCAAAAGTGCCACTCCTTAGTTGCTTGCCAATTCCTCTGATGTCAGCCAGTGCCGGGTGCACAATTTCTTAAGGGCTTTGATTCACTTTGTGCCAGCACCTTGCCTTAAGTATGCTGTGCCTTCTCGCCTCTGACTGGGGGTTTCTCCAGTGCCAAAGTTAAGATGGGGCCCCTGCAGAACTGCAGAGCTAATACCCTAAGGGCAGCTCTCAAACAATGGGACACAGGACCTGATGGATAAATGTTTCTTCCTCTTTTCCTTCAGGCAGGTAATTCAGGGAAGCTGTCTACATGGTTCTTGAGAGGCTGCCGAGACTAAAAGGCCCCACTGCATCCAACAGCATACCTTTACACTGGCTTTTTCTTCTGACCTGCCACACTCTTTCCTTTTCCTTGGGATTACCACCCAAATCAACTACCTGCATTCTGCACTGTATATCGGACTCTGCTTTGGAAGAATCTGACAAAGCTAAGAGAAGGCCCAGAACACAACCTGCTTTCATGCTCCCAGGTCTCTGAAACTACTTGTATTATGGAACTTATCATAGAAATTTCTTTAAGTGTGAGGTTTCTCTCATTTGTCTTTGAATCTCTAGTGTTAATCCAGTCCCTGATAAACTACAAATGTTCAGGAAATGACGATTAAATAATGAACTCATAATTCTTATTCATGGACTTTTTGTTAAACTGCAAACTTTAGGAAACAGATACAGACCTGTAAAACACACCTGTAAGTGTTATAGCACCTAGTACTGACAACTCAAAAATATTTATGAAACGAAAGAAAATGAAGGAAGCTGACTCACCAAAAGAAGAGACATGGCCAAAGTCTGGAAAAAAGATATATTGCCCCAGTGTAACTTCTGATAAGTTGTAAGAGAGAAAGAAAAGCAAGACAGGTACCTTTTCTCAGCCTTCACATCTAGAGGTATTAATTGCGAGGGGAAAAAAGTGTGGTCTGAAGAAACAAGGGACTAAAGCAAGTGTGTCTTTCGTCTCTCTCAGAGTCAGCCTTGCTGCAAAGCAGTCCCAAGACAGCCCTGCCTGGACAAATCACTAGCACTCTGACCATTTATATTTTTATTCTTCAAGATCCACGGCTATAAATATCTAGTGCTTCCCAAGTTGTCTTCTCTTTTAAAGTTTCAGGAAAACATTACAAGAGAGCACGCATACTGATGATTTGCTGGGTCATGCATAGTTCAGGGTCCCTTTGAACCTCTGATTGCGCAGCCAGAGTGAACTGTTACTTGGGGTCTCCCTATAGGATATTCACTAATCCACCTATGAAAGTTCATGAGATTTGTAATAATCAACCCAGAGACTTCTGACCATTCCTTTGTCGGCATTCTGAAGGTTTGAAAATGAATTCTATATTTGTGTGATTGCGCATAAAATACTATAAAACTTTTTACTTGAAGGTAAAATTCATGCATATTCTTACTACTATTTTAGCGATAGCCTTAAACTAATATTATTTATTCAGATGTAAATGTAGATTCCAATACAGTGGTTAGAGCACACAGAAGTATGCCTTATCAAGGTTTGGAGAAAAGATCACTAGCAGGGGTACAAAAATGTGTAATTATGTGAATAGCATCATTATAAACACATAAAAGACAAAGTTGAAGTATTTTTATAATCATATCACATTTCAAATGACCTGAAATATTTTATATAATAAATATTTCAAAATTATAATTACTTAATTCCAAAAATATTTATTATAACATTTCTATTTTTTATGGAAAAAATAATTTTATACAGTTGCAAATTTTTCAGGTTAAGGAAACAATTTAATTGCTTGAAGTATTTATAAAGATAAATGGTAATGGTAAAAATTTATTAAAACGTAAGGTAAAAGTTCTACCCACACTTAGACACACGACTAGAGAAAAAAGTCAATAAACTTTTCATCTAGAGTTCTGGGGATAAGTAGAATTCACTCGTTTTACTGGCCTAGGATTGTAGTGGAGTTTAGAGGCAATGGAACTGGCTGGACTACTCTTTTGTCAAATCAGGTATATGAAAACGGTTGTGAAGATTTATTTTTTTATTTATTTATTTTTTTTTGCGGTATGCGGGCCTCTCACCGCTGTGGCCTCTCCCGCCGCGGAGCACAGGCTCCGGACGCGAAGGCTCAGCGGCCACGGCTCACGGGCCCAGCCGCTCCGCGGCATGTGGGATCCTCCCGGACCGGGGCACGAACCCGCGTCCCCTGCATCGGCAGGCGGACTCTCAACCACTGCGCCACCAGGGAAGCCCAAGATTTATATTTTTTACAGTCCTTGGCTGAAATGATAAGTTGCAAGCATTTTACTTTGTCCAAAAGCAAGTATTAGGCCTGATTAGCTCAACTACTCAAATTTTCATTCACTCCTAATGACACTTAGTCATTCTTCACATCTCTTGTTCTCTCTCTCTCACCCTTCTCACACCCAAATTGTTAACTTTTTTCTCTATTCTCACATTTGTAATCTGGTTCAAACCTTCAGTGATCTCTCACCTATACTTGTGCTTACATTTCTTAATTGGAATTCCCATCTCTAGTCTCTTATTTCAATATGTGCCATCAGAGCTTTGGTTCTGAAATTGAATTCACCACACCTCTGTTGAAAAATTGTCAATGTGTCCATATTCCTACTGGCTAGAGTTCAAATTCACATCTCACAAAGAGTCACTCACCACGTGGCCCAAGCCACTTCCCAGCTTCACCTCTGGGTATCCCCTCTTGGGCTCTCAGCAAGCTGTTGAGGATACAAAAATGAACACAATAGCCATTGCTCTCAATGAGCTCATAGTCTGACTGGGGAGATGAATAAGCAGATCACTGTAAAACAATCTGGCAAGCGCAAGGTCAGGAGTGTGCACGTGGGGGCAAAGAGAAGGGATATATAATAAGCCAGACTAGGAGGAGGAGAGGTTCAGGAGGACTTCCTGGAGGAGGCAATGCCTGCGGGAAGTTTGAAGTGCAGGGAAGAGTTGTTAAGAGAAGGGGAAAGAAGGCAAAGGAAAGCAGCACATGGCTGCTTTTCCAAGGTAGGAAAAGCCTGGTTAGATGCAGTCTGGTGCTGCTAATGTTCAATAACCCTTCTGTGAAGCTTTTTACGATCTTCTCGTTCAGACTTCAAATCTTGACTCTCAGTGTTCTCGCATCACTTTATACTTACTTTATACTTACTTCCATTATTGTACTCTCACATTTATTCTAATACTTTGAGATGCCATGACACCACTCATCGTTTCTCAAACCCATAGTGTGAACTGCACAAGTGTTTTGTGCATGTAGAGGTTGCAAAAGATTGGGTGGTTCAGTGGGTCTGGAAATTTAAAACCTTCTATTGTGGACTCATAGAGATAAAAGTCCCTGTTATTAAGAAGCACATGTTCATAAACTATCCTCGTAATTATATTAAATCTTGAAAATTATGTTTAAAAATCAGAGGCTAAAAGATTAAAATCAAAAAACATATTCCCAAGAACTAGATATTTGGGGTCTCAAACTATTGTGAGATTAGCTATAATCAAAAACAAATGACCCCTCACCATTTCTCTGAAACTCCTGTAATTCCTGGACCCACTGATTTCCCATGAGGTTTACCTACCTCTCAGTTTCCAAAACCAGCCTGACTTAAGGCTCTAGACAATTAAGCAGCTTCAAATGCCTACCTACGATATTTCTATTGATATACTGGATCTCTCCCCTTTTTCTCTGTCCATAATATGTCCTTAATTAACTTCTCTTTGTTGGAGTCAGACCTGGGAGACATTAGACACCAAGTCACCTTCCTATGAGGCTCATCATGGAAGTACCTGGGAAATGATCACTGGGCATCTACCTTTTCATCTAAGTCTCCTTGAATAATTATCTGTTTACAAGCTAATGGTAGCCACCTGGCTCACAGAATCATCTCCTTGCTATCTGTGCCCCATAATACACATAAAAACCCCTGTATGGCATACAAGGTTCTGTCCCGAGAGGGTGTTTTTAAGCCTACATTCCAGAGATGTAGTTCCCCTGCCTGAGGTGCCTCCATTTGTACACCTAGGATCCTGCCTTGAATTCTGCTTCTCAATGCCAAGTACCTGTGCCCACTTATTAGGCTGGGTCCATGCCATGTTCCTGTGGAAATAGAAACCCACTCCTTAATGACCATCCAGGACGTACTATCATGGCCCTCCCTCCCTGCTGCAAAGATGTTTACTGGTATGTGCATGTGTGGTTTTCACTGGTTTCCTGAGGAAGACCTTTCATGGATCTCATCCACATGCTTTGCCACCTTTTGGTGAACCCTAAGTGCAGAGTTCTGATGCCACTGAGTTTTCTGACCAATGCTATACATCTTAGACAATGGTTCTTTTCGCTGCCTATTATGAGATGTACATCCCTAGTTCAAACCTGAACACAAAGATAACAAATGTCAAAGATGACAAAAATTCTAAAGAGTTTTTAGGAAACATCTGAATGTACAGAATAGTCTGTGGTCAAAGCTCAAAACCAATAACAAATATTTCACACATTATTTATAATGGGGACCTTAAGAAACACTACATCAGCTTATCATTTTGGAAAAGTCCATCAATTAGTATCATACAAATTATTTTTCAAAAGTCTTTCTAAATCCATTTCATAAAATAGGAAAAATACTTTTTAAAAATTATCAATATTATGCGTGGGCCATTGTTAGCAAAATTTTTTTATCTTAAAAGGAGCAATTTTTTAATTATTTGACTGCCAGTTAGAATATGTAAATAGTCACTCCAAAATCTTGAGATTTCAGATGAATCTATTATGGCCTTCAAATTATCATTCCTACCTCTAACTTCTCTCTCCAAAGCATTCTGTGCGTTGCCATCAGATTCATTATTTGAAAGCTTCAATTTCATGTTATTTCTCTCGTTAAAATTTTTCAAGGATATGATCAAACTTCCCTGTTGTATGTAGTTCCAAGATAAAAGATCCTTTACTATAATTATTTATTTTTCTCCAAAATTATTGTTCATAACACTCACATATTTATTTTATTTATGAATGCACTGATTTTATTATTTATTAAATAATTAAAATATTAGTCATATTAAGGGATTTTAAAAAATTCATTCATTCATTCATCTCCCCTTATCAATTAGACTATAAAGCCTTAAGGGCAGTTGAGTAGAGGCCCAAATGATTGCTGAATTCAATTATACTTCTTTATATAGAGAGCCTCACACATAGGGACTCCCATATGTACTTACATAGCATACAAAATCAATAGCAAATCAGTTGATTGCTTCATCAACTAGCTATAGTTTGTAACAAGGCTTGCATTAACAATATCTTGTAGGAAAAGTGTGAAATATGTTTCACTATCCTGTAAAAATGCAACTGGACGTCATGTGGTTTCCAAGTTTATACTCTGTTTATAAAGTCAAAGCCTTTATTGACTCATAGCTTCACACCAGGTATCACTCTTCGACACAAGGGGAGAGCATCTCTAAGCCTGACTAGTTGCACTGCCACACAAACTGTGGTCACAAGAGAGGTAGATATCTCAGTACCATTCAACACCACTCACAGAAAAAGCAAATTATATGTCCCAGTGAGTACAGAAACCTGATTATAGCTCACACTTCATGTTAAACAAGAGGCCCTCTTCTTATATTCTCAGTTAAATGGCTCTACAGTAAGACAATAGTGCAGTATTGTACCTAATGACAGTGGCACCCCACTTTCCTTCACTTTAGGATTATACACTGGCTTTAGATATTTTTTAAAAATCCTTCACGCTTTGTTTCTAAACAAGCACATAAATGGAAAACATTTCCTAATATTTATTTTATAAACTTAATTCTCAAAGGAGAGATGGCCAAATACCTGACTTTTGCTATTTTTCTTCCAGATACATGTCTTTTATAAACACTTATAACTCGTCAACTTAAGTAGCAAAAATGTCATTTGGTTCCTCTCTCAATCTCAGAAGGGAGTAAGTATTTCATTCAGAATTCATCATTAAAAATAATGATGTGGAAGGTGTTACTTTTACAGTTTTCTTGTCTTTAAACATGGTGAAATTATTTTAGTAATGTGAGAATGAGTATAATCTAGAAAAGAGAAAACTCTTTAGATTTGAGAACAGATGGTTAATAATCATGACAGCAAAGAACATAACCAAGGTTAATGACCTACATGCTGAACTTCTTTTAATTTTTACAAGCCATTACCAACTGAAAATATCCGGTTTTAGCTGAACCAACACTTACAAGCCTTTTTAAAAAATTTCTTTAAACCTTTAGAACGGTACTCTTGCCACTGGTCTCTCTGGAGAGACAGCAGGAACCCGTGTGGTTAGTCCTTTGTGAATACAAGGTGCATCCACATGGACTTGGTGGTTTCTGAATGCTTGGGAGACAGGTAATGTCATGCTAACACCTTAACTACAAATTCTTCTAGAACTATTTTATTTCTTATCATTCCAAGCCTACTTCTAATTGTCCTTGGACTAACTGCCCCCTCCATCAATGGTTAAATTATTATTTATCTGCTAACTAAGGCTACTCTAAGGTTCTATCATAAAATGTTGGAAGAATCAGGTAAGACAAAAAATTATGCTTATGCCAGTTGTCAACAGAATGTTAAGAAAGATTTTTAAGAATGAGAATGGTAGTTCCAGGCTCCAGTTGTTTGATATATTTCACCAGGGAACAGGAATGACAAACAGGTTGGGTCTGCAATGAAATTTCAAGGTCAGACTTCTACTCTGCTATTTAAATTTTTTTACAAAGGTGACTTGAGAAAATACACATTTCTCCCTAATCATTACATACATACTTTTGGTGGATCAGACACTCTTCCTTGAGCCTGGTGATCTCATATCATTACCTGTAACTATTGTTCTTTTTTTTTTCTGTTTTTTTTGTTTGTTTGTTTGTTTGTTTTTTGCGGTACGCGGGCCTCTCACTGCTGTGGCCTCTCCCGTTGCGGAGCACAGGCTCCGGACGCGCAGGCTCAGCAGCCATGGCTCACGGGCCCAGCCGCTCCGCGGTATGTGGGATCCTCCTGGACCGGGGCACGAACCCGCGTCCCCTGCATCGGCAGGCGGACTCTCAACCACTGCGCCACCAGGGAAGCCCTAACTATTGTTCTTATGGTCAAGTAAATGGGCCATTCGCAAACAAGCCAAACGAATTCTGCTTTCATACCCAGTTTTAGCATCTATAAGTGTGGCTTTTGAATGGCAGAAAAGATATCTTATATTTTCTAGAGTCTACATTTAGGTATAGTTAAGGTTACATTGTGGGAAGTACTTTTCATCACTTTTCATTCACGAAAGGGATGAAAAGTAATTTAAACATTTCATTATCTCTAGCTTCAATACCTGCCTTTACCAAAATTTTAAAATATTTCTTTTGAAGAAGAACAAATATTTGCATTCAACCTTAAAAGTCTAACATGTAAATGGATGCTTAGGAAAACATATTCTTAACTGTGCGTTTATAAACTGTATGAAGATACCTTTATTTAATAACAGGATTTTTTCCAGGATAAATGTCTTAAGACAGCTATTTTTTCCTTTTTTTAACACTGATTTTCAGTATGGGGTGGGGAATAATAAAATCTACTTATTATTTATATGAGGCATATATTTTTCAATGTCTGTATTTGAAACACTTTAAACTATAAATTTGACATAGACAGTATTATAGATTATGGTCTATGATTTATAGTAATCTTTGGGTCATTTTTCTGAGTTACTTTCGTAAGTGAAGAAACAAAGTTACCAAGAGAATAATCTATGGTACAGAAATAACTTTGAACAATAAGAAACCTGAAGTACAACAAAGAGGCCAGGGTCTGGGCTGGACAAGATAAAAGGAAATACACTAAAAAAGGAAGAAAAAGAAAAGAGTATACTCTATGGCTCTCTCCAGATTCCTCCATGACAGAATGAGAGAAACTACATCTAAGGGCAACTCAAGAGCAGTCAGTAATTATCAGCTGAAGGAATGGATGGATAGGTGGACAGATGGATGGATGGATGGATGGAGATGGATGGATGGATGGATGGATGCTTGTGTCTGGTGACCCATGGCTATCTTGCATAAGCAGTCCAAACCTCTTTGACAAATTCCATGTGACGTGCTTCTTTCACTTGTGAGTAAAATGGACATAAGCACAGGCATTAGGAGAACATGGGACTGCAACACTCAGATTGCTATAATAAGGGGAAGGGAAAAAAACTTGAAAGTTCTTGTTGAAGAAAAATTTTGTACACTTGATAATGTATAACATTTCTAATAATCAACAGAGAAACCCTGCCTTGGAGAGAAATGTTTATACTGGATGTTGTCACTATCAATCATCTTGCAGCAAAAGGAGAGAGGATGACAATCATTTTTTTTTTAAGTTCTTTGTGAGATGGGTTGGAAATGGGGTACAGAGGAATTGTACCTCCACAGCTTAAAAATGTGAAACATCAAGGAAAGGATGTCTACAGCAGAAAGGGTCTTCATTACTTTCAAAACAAAGGAGCCTCAGTAATAAGACTATAGCATTAGGGAAAGCAATACTTATTCTAGTGTCCATCCGACTACCTGCTAGTTTTATGACCTTGGCCAAGTCACTTGACTACTCTGGGTCTAAAAATGAATCTGAAGATGAGGGCCTGTGGTGGACCATTCCAATGCTAAGACTGAAGTTTCTACATTCACTGTTACATTTAAAAATTTCCCTGGCATTTCTGAAGCTTCCCAAGGCTCTCAGGAATTTAGTATATGTTTATAAGATATTCATGGTAGTATTTTCTAAACATAACACTACCACGTGTGTAAAGAGATGTCTTCATTAAAATTTCTCTTCAGTTGTTCCTTCCCAAAGTAGTGGAAGCTGAACAAATCTTAGAAACTCATTTAGAATTCGTGATCATTCTAATTGACTAAATTTAAGATTCCAACAATCTTCCTTTTAGAATAACAATATATTTTATTTTAAATATCTGAAGAGCAATTTAGTCATTTTCAGCCATATGCATAAAGTCACCTTAAAAGTAACTCTTTTTTAGAAATATGGAATGGCACTATTAACAATATTTATCAAGCAATGTTTCTTCTAAGAGTGAGGGAAGAGAATGTGAAAGTCTAGCAACATAAAAGAGACTGATCCCACACATCATGTAATAACAGATTTGGGAGATGGGGTGGTAACACTTTTATTAGTAAAGAAACAATCTGTTCTTTAGAGCCAGAACATTGAATTCTCTGGTTTCCTCCTTCTAGTCCCACTATGCCTCTGGCATCATATAACTGCTGCCAATCAATTGCATCCAGAAGGTGGGATAAGATGCCAAATTACCCTTTCGGCAATATTCCAGAGATTCTCAGATGGCTCTTTCCTTTTCCCACTTTAAAACAGTATCATATGAGCTAGGTTTATTTTGAAATGTCCGTGAAAAACAAGTCAGATTTTTCCTGAAATTGGGCCCTCTTGGAGTTAAATGTTTTTGAAGATGCTTCATGTAAGTCCATTTGTTCATTTTATTATCTTTACTCTTGTTCATAAATCTGTCCTCCAAAAAGAGCTTGAAAATTTCACCATGTTCTGACATTACTGTAGAAATATATCCTATTTATTGAAAGACAGAGGTCAATATATTTATTCATTAATTTTAAGAAATGTTAGAGGAAAACTAATATAACCTGAAAGTGATACTAAAGGTCTCTCAATGAAGTTGAGCATTTTATCAAAAACTAACGATAATAATAAAAAATATATAGTGTTTTACCACTTGTAAACTTCATATGTTTTCATTTGATTCTCACAACTACTGTTCTAGGTAGATAATATACCCTCTTATAACACAGAAAATTTACAGAGGGTAAATGGTATGAATTAAGTCAGAGAGCTCTCAAAATAAGTGATGATTATAATTCCTAAATTATTTCTATAGGATCAGCTATTTCCTTTGATATCAAAAGATATATTCAGTTACATGACTTTGTAAAATTCTTCTAATTTTTTTTTTTGCGGTACGCAGGCCTCTCACTGTTGTAGCCTCTCCCGTTGCGGAGCACAGGCTCTGGATGCACAGGCCCAGCGGCCACAGCTCACGGGCCTAGCCGCTCCGCGGCATGTGGGATCTTCCCGGACCAGGGTACGAACTCCCGTCCCCTGCATCGGCAGAGGCACTCCCAACCACTGCGCCACCAGGGAAGCCCTCTTCTAATTCTTTAGTGACCTCGTATGTGTTTGTTCAGGAAACTACTGCAAAAACAAGAAGGTGAATACATTAAAAATAAGAAATATTGGGCTTCCCTGGTGGCACAGTGGTTGAGAGTCCGCCTGCCGATGCAGGGGACACGGGTTCGTGCCCCGGTCTGGAAAGATCCCACATGCCGCGAAGCGGCTAGGCCCGTGAGCCGTGGCCGCTGGGCCTGTACGTCCGGAGCCTGTGCTCCGCAACGGGAGAGGCCACAACAGGGAGAGGCCCACGTACCGCAAAAAAAAAAAAAAAGAGAAATATTTACTAAGTATAATACATTTATTGTATATCAAAACATTTTCAATATTTTTAGCAGCAGATATGCATCTTCAATGTTCTCCAATCTCTTCTAAGAATTAATGAAGATATAAACAAAAATTTTAATTTAAAGATGTTCATCAAAACATTATAATACATAAAATTACAAATAACATGTGGTACTGTATTCATAAGTAAATTGAGACCCATGTAATTTGATCATAGGCACAGGAGTAATTAGGGACAGATCTGGAACTCAAATGTATGTTAGCCATCTCTAGATATAGAACTCTCTGTAACAGGACACTCTTTATACTGCAGAACTGCAGAACTCTAACTGCAGAACTGATGGTTTGCTTAATTGTTTGTTGGATATGGGTATGGATTTATGTGGAATTGTGATTAAAATTATTATTCTTTTAAGTTAAAAGAAAGGGGAGGGTAAATAGATTATAGCGCAGCCATAAAACAGTAGGTTGCTATGCTGCCACACGTACCAAATGCTAGATAATACATTTCATATTAAATATATTTTCAAGGTAGAGAAGAAATGTACCTCAACATAATAAAGTTTATATATGACAGGCCAACAGCTAACGTCATAATTGTGAAAGCCTGAGGCTTTCCCACTAAGGTCAGGAAAAAGACAAGTATGCCCACTCTCATCATTTCTAATCAACACAGTATAGAAATCCTAGCCAGAGCAGTTAGGCAAGGAAAAGAAACAAAAGGCATTCAAATTGGAAAGAAGATAAATTGCCTCCATTTGCAAACAATATGATCTTATATACAGAAACTCTAAAGACCACAAAAAAACTGTTAAAACTAATAAACAATTCGGTAAACTTGCAGTTCACAAAATCAACATGCAAAATCAGTTGTGTTTATATACACTAACAACAAGTATCCAAAAAATAAATTAAGAAAACTAACCCATTTACAATAGCATCAAAAAGAATAAAATACTTAGGAATAAATTTAATCAAGGAGGTGAAAGATGTGTCCACTGAAAATTTCAAGACATTGATGAAAAAAATTGAAGACAAATAAATGAAAAATATCCTGTGTTCATGGACTGAGAGAATTAATACGGTCAAGTGCTCCCCAAAGCAATCTACAGATTCAATGTAATCCCTATTAAAATTCCAGTGGCATTTTTCACAGAAATAGAAAAATAATCCTAAATTTCCTGTGAAATCACAAAAGGCCCTGAACAGCCAAAGCAATCGTAAGAAAGAACAAAGTTGGAAGCATCACACTTCCAGATTTCAAACTATATTACAAAGCTATAGTAATTAAAACAGTATGCCACTGGAATTAAAAACAGACACATAGATCACTGGAACAGAATAAAGAGTCCAGAAATAAACCACCTCATATATGACCAAGTAATTTTTCACAGAGACCCCCAAGAACACACAATGGGGACGGGATAGTCTCTTCAATAAATGGTGTTGGGAAAACTGGATATCCACATTCAAAGTAATGAAACTGGACTCCTATACTACTGCAAAAAAAAAAAAGAAAGAGAAAAACACACAAACAATATATGCTCTCCCTGCCCACCTATGTGTGTGTGTGTGTGTGTGTTTCTGGCATGGTGGTACATTAACCTAAATTGTCCAATATGTACATCCCCCAAACAAAAAGATTCTTCTACACTGACACAATACAACTCAAAAGCAGGAAGTGATACAACACTACCATGAAGGCAGAATACACTGAAATTATTACATATTTATTGTTTGCTCAAGTACTTGTTCAGTGTGACAAATATTATGATCACTCTGGCTGCATGTTTCACCCACCATCTCTGCACCCCTCCATCCCCTCTCCCACTTCTTTGGCTTCTGGGCACACTGCAGTTAACCCCTGCAGGGCTATCCCTTCCCACAGCCTTGCTCAGACATCCAGCACCCATGTTAACATGTCCCCATACCAAGAGGGAAGGGAAATGAGGGAAGGAAAGGAAAATGAGAAGAGCAAGGGAAGATGATGAATTAATTAATTTTTAATTAAAGCTACATGAAAGGAAATGTTAGCAAGTGACATTTTTGAAAGTTAGTAGTAAAAACATCCCCCAGAGACTACCTAATGTGGACATGTATATTTCTTTCAAAATTCTATCTGAATTGAAAAGAAGAGCTGAAAGGACTGAGAAACCGGAATTGGCTGCCTGGACTTATAATTCTCTTTGATGACCAGCATCTTTTTACTACCTCTCTAAATAGCAGGATTAAGCACACAAAGATGAATGCTTCACTCAGATTGAAATATAAATCTTTCTTCTTTTGTTCCCTTAACTGTGAAGTATCTTCCTGAGCTTGAGACGGTCTAAAGGTAGCATGAGGACACTGAACATTTTTTTCAATTGTCCAGTAGCATAACTCAGATGACCAACAAGATCCTAATTATGTGGGCCTAATGTTTTCACCTTTTCATATCCTTTATCACAAACCAAAACACTGCTTACTTATAAAATATATGTGTAAGCCTGGTGGTGCATGATTTTTTGGTCGAAGCAAAGCTTTTCTCTGAAATCTAGCTACAGAAGAAAAGAGGTTTATAGGAGGTGTATAGCACACATTCAGAAACATTTTGCCTCATAAATGTTTTGGTAAATGCTTCACTTCTATGTAGGAGGTATGAGATTCATGCTAAAAATATACTCTCTTCTTTGATTATTCACAATAGATGTCAAAAATTCTCACAAAGACAGGGCTGACAGGGCAGTATCTTGTTTGAGATGCAATAATCATTTAGATTTTATACACAATTTCAACATTTATCCATTATGTTGAATAATCTTATAAAAATCTCCTGATTAATGTACTACATACAAAATGTTATCAAGTACTTTGATAAATTAACAAAAAATACAAGTTTTCTTCAGTATCTGTAATACTACTACCAAACTGGGCTGAAAAGAACCAATACATGTGAGGATAAATAAGAAAACAAATTATGACTTAACAATTATAACAGGAAGAGAACACTGTTACCTAGGACACTGTCTCCTCAATTATGAATGTGTTTCCTCCAAAAATGTGTTTGTAAGTCATGTGCTGGAATGAAGACTGTATTTCCAACACAGGAATTAAATGAAGGGGATTTTTTAGTTCCCAAGGCAAATCCAAAACAGTCTCTCGTATTTATCATGTCATGAGACTACAACACTGTATTATTGGTACTACTATCTAACCAATAAACCCAAAAGTTCATTCTCAAGACCCAGGTTTCTCTACTAGCTCTAGTTGTCCTAGTTCTCAGTAGTAAGTTTTTCTAGGTCTCAAGAGGAAGATGAGAAGTCCCAAGGTTCCAGGCAGGAGGGGGGTCCCAGGGTAAAAGGAAAGATGCTGCAGATAGGGACTGAGTCTTTATGAGCAACCATGGGCAGTACCTGTGGTCTGGTTCTTGGTAGGTAGTGTGAATGCTACCTAAATCTCTGCATGCTAGGTCTTTAGCAGCAATTGGCAGGTAAAGGACCACATCTTTGATGACAAGTGATGGTCAAAGAAAAGTGAGAACTACAGGCAATGAATAAGGACAATGGAAGGGTGGAAGGATAATTCTAGCAGTAGCTTATGTGGGTAACTGAATCCCAGCCTCGGGAAAATCACCTCTGCCATGAATATACATACATACACAGACACACAGACACACACACACAGACACACACACACACACAGCAGGTATCAATTCAGTACCCTAAATGGAACACTGCAAGCTAGTTCAAAATACTAGTTACTATTCAATATTTTTATCTGCCCTAATTCAGTATTTTATGCTATGCTCTCTGCCATTAGTGAGAATGATTTGTACTCTATGTACTTAAGTGATGCTTTGGTGTATAATGCCTATTAAAGATTTTGTGCTAGGTAATATTTGTGGTCTTGTCTCACCTTTCTCAGGGGACTCACTGACAAAATTGAAACAGCTCAGCATGTCATATGGAAAAATCTCTTAGAAAATAAAGGTCAAAGATTAAGTACGATAGTCATTGAATTAATTTGTTTTCCTTAAGAGGAGTTACTCCACAGGTCAACACTAATGTCACTGACAGACATGTTTCTCATCTTGTTCTCCGGGTGTGAGGAGACCAAGTTGTTGATTTCCTTCAGTGGCAGTTTTCGTGTCTCAGAAGAATATATTCATAAATTCTGCACAGCTGTGATTTAGGAGTGTGACAAACACGAAGAGTGCGTTTCCTTTTCCACAAAGAAAACAAAGTACCAATCTCCTCCCTTCATCACCCTCCCCCATCATAAACACTTAGCCTGGTGAAGGGTTTGTTACCCCAACCATTTGCAAAGGTAATGATATACTGCTGCCTCAAAATCATGCTGATTAAAATTTTCAAGCTTTGTGTAAATATACCTACTGCCGAACTGTTGGCTTCTATGTTATATGGCAATGGTTCCTACAGGTAAAATTGTCTTACAAACAAGTAATTTTGACCTGACTACCCTCAAACATAAATATTGAGCCCTCCAAATTGCTTTTATTTATAAAAATGAAAAGGGCTCAAAAATGAAAAGGGCCTTCCAACTTCAGGAAAAAAATATTTCACTTGTACTAATACATCACAAAAATTTCTCACCTTTGGATGGTTTGTATTGTGGACACATTTTGAAGAGAAATAGACATATAGAATCTAACTGTTATCTGTGTTTGTTTGTAGAATGCTTATTTTTTAATATTTTTTTTATTCTTTTATTTTTTTAATTTTATTTATTTATTTTATTTTTGACTGTACTGGGTCTTAGTTGCAGCACATGGGATCTTCGTTGTGGCATGTGGGATCTTTTGCTGTGGCACGCATGCTTCTCTCTAGTTGTGACCTGCGGGTTTTTTTCTCTCTCTAGTTGTGGCACATGGGCTCCAGAGGATGTAGACTCTGTAGTTTGTGGCACACAGGCTCTCTAGTTGAGGTGTGTGGGCTCAGCAGTTGTGGCGTGCGGGCTTAGTTGCCCCGCGGCATGTGGGATCTTGGTTCCCCGACCAAGGTTCCCCAATCCCCAGGGATTGAACCCGTGTCCCTGCTTTGGAAGGAGGATTCTTTACCATTGGACCACCAGGGAAGTCCCTATATTTAATGTTTTTTAAATGAGTGTTTCTGATCTCATACTTGTATTGGGGTGGCCAAAAAGTTCGTTCAGGTTTTTCTGTTAAGATGTTACGGAAAAATCCAAATGAACTTTTTGGCCAACCCAAATAATATAACAGCAAATTTCCACTGTGGAGACAAGGAAAAGTTATACAATTTTACAGCTGGAAAGAACCTCAGAGATCCCGTAACACACATCCTCATTTTTACAAATGGAAACAGGGTATGTGAGTCTGAGTGACCTGCTGAAGCCATAAGCTAGTGGTATAACTGACTTATTAGGCCTATCTTGTTCAATTTCTCCCTGGCGAAATCTAGTGATGCAGTTCCTTCACAGCAGCCCAGCATCTGGCCAGAGAGTCATTCTGTGGACACTCCCTGATATTAACACCACCTCCTTGGTTTATTTCTGGTATAGTTATTTATTCCCATTGCTAATTCCCTGGTCATGACCCTGTCACTTGTATATAAAGTGTGTCAACCTTTTCTCTTGATATTTCCATCATCTCTTTATTCTTATACACAGAGTAGTCAGAGTCTAATCTATCATTTAGCTTGCATTTTCCTCTTAAAAGCCTACCATACATCTCTTATGGCCTTTTAAATTAGATTTAACCCAATAAGACATTCAGTTTTCCTTAATTTGATAGCTGTTATCTACCGTTATATCCTCTGTTATAACTTCTATTTCAGCAAGGAAATCTTCTTATACCTCCTTACGTGTATGCCATTTACTTTAGTGCCTAAATTTTGATTTTAATGATAATATTATAGCATCTATTACTTATGTCAGACACTGTTCTTAGTGCTTTGAATCCATTCACTTCTTTAGCATTTACAATAATACCATAGATATTATTTGTCACATTTACATTTTATTGTTCTATAATGTAAGTATTTTGTTAGAGTTTTACCCTATTGTGGCTGTAATGAATTATCACACATTCAGTGGCTTAAAACCACACATATTTATTAGCTTAGAGTTCTGTATAAATCTGACAGGCGTCTCACTGGGTTAAAACCAAGGTGTTGGCAGGGATGTGTTGATTTCTGGAGGCTCTAGGGGAGAATCTGCTTCTTTTTGCCTCTTCTAGTTTCTTAAGGCCATTCTTTGTTATCATGACACAGTATCCCCTATATTATACTATTTTTTATTTATTGTTTGCCTAACCTCTGTGAAAATGTCAGTTCCTTGATGGCGGGACTTTTTATTTGTTCTGTTTGTAGCTGTATTCTAGTGCCTTAAAACAATGTCTGATACATAATGGGCACACGGTCTACATTTTGAATGAGCCAAAAGTTTTGTTCTGTCACTTAATAGCTATGTTATCTGGGGGAATACAGACTTTTAAAGCCTAATTTTCTCATATGCAAACTGGGAATATTAACACCAAGATGTTGTTTTGAGGATTCACTGAGCTTATGTTTGTGAATTCCTGAAGCATAGAGCCTGGCATACAGTATGAACAAATAGTATTATTATTATTAAGTATAACAGCATTCTGTTTCATTTTCTTCAGAGCACCTACACCTATCCAAATTACCTCGTTTATTTCTTTACTCATTTATTAATTGTCCCATGAAAGCAGAATCTTATATGCTTTGCCTCTGTACCTCTAGTACCCAGAGTAGGAACTGGTACAAAGTAGGAGTTGAAAAATGTTGAATTAATGCTACTTGTGTAGGTAAAGAACCTTAGGGGCCTTTTATTCTACCACTTAAAGCTGTGCCCACTATTATGCTGACTTTGTTGCGTGTCCATACGGACTCAGTTTCAGAACCTAAAATGCGATGTAGAGTGGTGGCTGAGTTGATGGCAGGGATGGGAGAAGCTCTGAATTCTCCCTATTGTAAAAGTTCTTAATGTTTTATGTGTTACTTAACCCTAGTAGAACCTGATGAAAGCCATGAACACTTCCCTCAAATTTCACATCCCTACCACAGCACAGTATTTTGCATAAATGTCCAAAGGACCACTCAGGTCCTAAAGACTCTCCACTGATCAAACAGATGTTCACAAGTCTCAGATAAAGAACCTTAAAACAGGCTCTTACCTACAGGTTAGAGTGTGTTACTAATACGACACAGTATGTTGATATAGCAGGAATAGGCTATGGTGACAGAAAGCAGGCAGCTCGTTATTATTAGAGTCCAGGTGAGATATTCTGAAGACCTGAATTGACACTGTCATGGTGGAGTTAGAGAAAAGACTTAAGCAAAGCCAAGTCAGTGGTCTGAGTGTTCTGGAGAGTGAGGGAGAAAAAAAACGTCCCTGACTCCAACATTGCTGTCCTCCGCAGATCTGTATTTTGTATATTTTTTACTTAAAATGAAAAGAGTTTAACAATATTAGCTATGAGAAGAACCTGTGAATAAAGAAATAAAAGTTCAGGAGCATTTTAATGAACTTTTCCTCTATTTACTTCCCACATAATAAGCTTAAAGCTATTTTAGCTCTCATCACATTACAATCCAGGCCTCATTCACCACATATTATTTGGGGATTCTCTGATCAAAGTCCACTTTGTCAAGTGGACTTGACAACTGTTAAAAAAGTCCATAGGACTTCCCTGGTGGCACAGTGGTTAAGAATCCACCTGCCAGTGCAGGGGACACAGGTTCGAGCCCTGGTCCAGGAAGATCCCACATGCCGCGGAGTAGCCAAGCCTGTGCACCACCACTACTGAGCCTGAGCTCTAGAGCCCGCGAGCCACAACTACTGAGCCCGTATGCCACAACTACTGAAGCCCACGCACCTAGAGCCCGTGCTCCGCAACAAGAGAAGCCACTGCAGTGAGAAGCCCACACACCGCAATGAAGAGTAGCCCCCGCTCGCTGCAACTAGAGAAAGCCCGTGCGCAGCAAGGAAGACCCAACACAGCCAAAAATAAATAAATAAAATAAATTAATTTTTTTTTAAAGTCCATAATACATGGTCCCGTGGAACTGCTTCAAGTACCACTGCAATACAGTATTATACCTAGAAATATCACCAAGTCATGCAATGAACATAGTATTCCTACTTCCGTTGTCAGGGTGTCAGGAAGGACCCTGAGCTACTTGATCATCAGATAGAGGAAAAATCAGCTGTTTCATTTCACAGGACATAGCCACTACTGGTTACAGGTCCAGGTAAGTCTTTTTCAATTTGGATGGGGGATTGACCCTTAAAATTGCTTCTAATCTATATTGGCGGGATAGACTAAAATTTTTTAAATTTCTCTTCTTTAATATTACAAGAGAAAACAACTCCTCACCACAGGCAACAAAGTCCAATTTGGAAGCCTTCAGTGAAACTAATTTACATTAAGATAGAAAAATCTGGCTTGATTATCTGCCCCTATTAAAAGTGGTGAGATTCAAGTAACTCATGAGCCTCATGCATCAAAATATCACTTCATGCAAAGATACTGAAGCTCTTAATTTTTTTCTCTTACTTTTCACCTAATGGAAAAATATTTAGGATGATTATTGAAAGAAAAATTTAGAAAGAAATACCTCCAGGTTTCCTAAAATTTATGTCAAACTCAGCATTATTTATTTTACAAAATAAAAAGTCATAACTTTTACTTTTTATTAAAAATATATAAAGCAAAAGAGAAGTAACTCACTAAATAACAACTGATTTATCTCATTTGCGGCTCCTCTGTACTTAAGGACTTTGTAAAATGCTGTGGATTTTTGAAAAGTGAGAAGGGTGCAACCCTTGCCTTCGGAAGGTTCCTTGTCAAATTTTGGAAATAAATTATTTAACAAAGTTACAATTTGTCAAAAGCCATAATATGTATGACAAGATATGCGGAGCACGCCCAAGGACACCAAGCAACCAGAGGGGAAAATGTGGGGCAACAGAGGCAAGAGATGAGGTGGGAGAGAAGGCCTGAACTGGCACACAGGGGGGGCTTGTACAGCCAGGTTGATGCCCAGGAATGCATCCTGAATCTGAAGGAGAGATGCCAATGGGGGTTAAGCAGGTAACAACTCTGACAATTATGAGACATGGATTTGGATACAGCAGCAGAAAAGAAAAAAAGAGACGAGTTGGAAATACAATACTGCACTTGTCCACCTAAGAGATTCTGAAGTCTTAAGACGAATTCCAGAAATATGGTATCTAGAAAGTAAAATCACAGAACGTTATGACTGACTAAGGTGAGAGAAGTGAGGGAGAGGAAGAGCTGAAGATGACTGAAACAACCGACTGCAGGAGGAGAAGAGGGGAAAGTTACGGGGAGGAAGGTCAGTTCACCACAGGCCCAGTGATTGAAAATCACCCCTGCATAACCAACACAACCCTATTCCACATGTTCTGAAAGTTCAGTACCTCATCTAGCAAAGAGGTCCTTCCTATTTTACTTCTCTAGACTCTTCAATAGATCTTCAAGGTTTTATTTCCCTGGACAAATCATCTAACCCTTTTGTAGATCCACTATTTTATAACGGGAAAATACTGTAACCCTTTCAAAATGTATGTTATTAGTAGACCTTTTCAAGTTTATTAATTTAGGACAAGGTCCATCTTCTTCTCCCTTGCTAAGTGTCATATGTTTCATTCATCTTCTTCAAGTTGACTTCTGCTGTGCTGATCACAGGGCAACTAATTTTTGGAAGGAAGGGTGATTTTAGATTGATCTCATATATAAAAGAGAGTCTGTGACTTTAAAAGGTCAATTATATTGAGGGATAATTTGCCTACAATAATATACACACATTTTAAAGGTACATTTCTAGAGTTTCGATGTATTAATAATCCCATATAACCAGCAGCACACTGAAGAAATCATATACTTTCACTATCTCCCCAAAATTTCATTTATGCCTTTTGCTCGTTAATTCCCTCCCCCTACCTCCACGGTGGCCCAGTGTGGTAGTAATGAAGGTACACCTCTCAGGTTTCTATTCAAAAGTTTATTCGGGGCAAAGAGTGCTATCAGTTTCCCACTGCAGCAGCGATGAGATCCACTACAGTATAAGAACTAAGGCCAGATACACCCTGAGAAAACCATAATTCAAAAAGAGTCATGTACCAAAATGTTCATTGCAGCTCTATTTACAATAGTCTGGAGATGGAAACAACCTAAGTGTCCATCATCGGATAAATGGATAAAGAAGATGTGGCACATATATACAATGGAATATTACTCAGCCATAAAAAGAAATGAAATTGAGCTATTTGTAACGAGGTGGATAGACCTAGAGTCTGTCATACAGAGTGAGGTAAGTCAGAAAGAGAAAGACAAATACCGTATGCTAACACATATATATGGAATTTAAGAAAAAAAAATGGTCATGAAGAACCTAGGGGTAAGACAGGAATAAAGACACAGACCTACTAGGGAATGGACTTGAGGTCACGAAGAGGGGGAAGGGTGAGCTGTGACAAAGCGAGAGAGTCGCATGGACTTATATACACTACCAAATGTAAGGTAGATAGCTAGTGGGAAGCAGCCGCATAGCACAGGGAGATCAGCTCGGTGCTCTGTGACCACCTAGAGGGGTGCGATAGGGAGGGAGACACAAGAGGGAAGAGATATGGAAACATATGTATATGTATAACTGATTCACTTTGTTATAAAGCAGAAACTAACACACCATTGTAAAGCAATTATACTCCAATAAAGATGTAAAAAAAAAAAAAGAACTAAGGCCAGGCTCCAGCCAATGACTAAGAACAGTGATAAAACTAGGACCTGGACATTTCTGCCCAGTGTATGACTCCTCAAAGAGCTATCTTTGTACCAGAGCTCCCCACTGGAAGCTAGGACATCCCCGGAGCTGCACTGCAGCCTGAGGCTCTTGCCGCCCAATTCTCCCTTCTGCCTCTTCTTAAACAGGTCACAAACCTACATGGTGGTCTCAAGGCGTTCCCAGCCTTCTTTTGCTCCCATTCTCCCTTCACCCTTCACGGGTATTGCCCCCAATAGATCTCTTGTAATTCTATCACAGTCTTCGCATGTGCTTTCTGGATGACTTCCCAAGGCTTCCTGCACTGACACTCCACCTCCAACAGCCACTGATCTACTTTTTGTCACTGAAGATGAGACGTGTGTTTTCCGTGATTATAGTATGTACTCATTTGTACTGGGCTTCTTTCACTCAGCAAGACAATTCGGGGGCTTATCCGTCTTGCTGAGGTTATCAGGAGTTCATTCCATTTTTATTGCTAAGTAGTATTCTACTGTGTGAATATAACAAAACTGTTGACTGACAATTGGGTTGTTACCAGTTGGAACTAGCAAGAGTGAAGCTGCCATGAACATTTCTGTATAAGTCTCTGTACAGACATATTTTTCATTAATCTTAGTTCAATATGCAGCAGTGAAACTTCTGGTCATGAATTGTGTGTTCAACTTTATAGGGAACTGCTAACTGCTTTTCTAACATTACTACAGCATTTTACAATCTCATCAGAAGTATGTTAAAATTCTAGTTGTTCCACATCTTTGACAACCTTGGTAATAATGGTTTCTTTCATTCTAGCTATTACAGTGGATATGTAGTGGTATCTCACTGTGGCTTTATCTTACATCTCTCTATTGACCAATGAAGGTGAGCATTATATGTCTTATTTTGCCCATTAAAAATATTTTTTCATATTGAGTTGGAAGAGTCATTTAAATATTCTTCATACAAGTGCTTTACCAAGACACACTCAGTAACTTTCCATTGTTTACCTCCAAGTTTTATCTGAAATATTAACTTTAGCTTTACTGATAGAGAAGAAGCTAAGATTTTTAAAGGACCGAGATACCAATAGCAATACCTAACATTTTTTGAGAGCATACTAAGCACCATTTATATTCTAAGTGCTTAATCTCATTGAATCCTCATAGCAACACTCTGGGATTTATTGTTATTTATTGTTATCGTCACTTTTCAGATGAAGGACCAGAAGTACAGCATGTATGTAACTTTGCACCAGAGGACGGTACAGGCTTCCTGGCTCTAGATCCAACACTCTGCACTGATGGAAGAAGACCTATTTTTATTGAGCCATTTAGAGATTCCACAATGTTTCATCAAAGTGTTAACATTTAGGTTAAAAACAGCAAAAGTTGGGACACAAACTCAAACACCCCAGGGATTTGAACTATTAGAAGCATAATGAGCACTTAATACATGCAACCAAACTGTGCAACATGCAGCACACAACCCGAAGTGTTCCTGTAAGTCTCAGTGCCATAAAAAGGTAATTAGAAGACAAGGATATATTTGAATACTATGTATTCATTTTAAGGAAAATCTTTACTGAGACCTCAAATTAAAAGGAATATGAAGATGTATAAAGACGCTCAGAATTCTGCTCGTGAAAAAATTTCTTAAGTATTCAGATAACTTGGGTCCTCTCCTGTAGCCTTACAAGTTAGTCCAAAGACGAAAACCTGTAACTAACCTGCACTTTCATGACCGTTGTTAAACACATCCACATAAGGAATAAGTTTAAAAATAATGTACCATCAAGAAATATTAATATTTTATCTGATCATCACATTACTGGCAGTACCCATCACTCATGTGCCTTATTGTCTAGGGCAGCACTGTCCAATATAATTACCATGTTGGGTCATATATGTAATTTAAAATTTTCTAATTGCCACCTTAAAATGTAAAAAGAAACAGATGAATTTTATATTTTGTTTAACATACCATTCAAAATATTACAGTTCTGACCTGTAATCTACATAAAAATTCTTGAGAAATTTTACGGGTTTTTTTTCATACTAAGGCTTTGAAATCAAGTGTGCGTTTTACACCTGCATCTCAACTCAGACTGACTACATTTCAAGTGCTTAACAGCAACACGAGTTTAACATCTACCGTATCGGACAGCGCAGGGGTAGAAATCAACAGGAAACATTGATTAAGTACCTATCATATGCAAAAAAAAAAAAATTGTATTAGCTACTAAGGAAACCAAGAGGAAAAGAATCACAGTGCACCACTAAAGTAATTACAGGGAAGTGGAAAAAAAGATTTTGTACTGAAAAGATAATTGACGCAATGCAGCCATCTCTGAGAAGTTCAGTAGAAGTAGTAGACAGCAGGTTCTGTATGAATTTATGGCAGGGATTTTTGAGATCCTGGGCAAACGTGTGTCTTAAACATGTGAGATTTAAGAAGGGGTTTTAGGTGTAGAAGATACACACACACACAGAAGTAGGAAAAGCCTGATATATCTGGTGACAGTGGATGAGCCATCATTAGAGACTTCATAAGCTAGATATTGAACTTGGTGGGTGTTCAAAGGTTAGCCAGCTCTTAAGCATATGAATAAACAAATGAAGAAAGATATAACATTGTAACAAAAAATGTAAACACTAAAATATCAGTCTAATGACATAAACGTTGGCTTCTAATGAATGAGGAGCCAGTTAAATGTGTTTCAATGGGATATGACGTGTGAGGTGGAACATACGGCAGCTAAAACTTTACTGGGAGGAAAAGGAAAGCCAGAGGTTGATGAGCTGAGAGCCTGGTGCACTGATGTAGGCATAAGCTGATGAGAGTCTTATCCAAACCACAATGGAAGAGATGGGAGAAATAATGGAAAAGATAAGGATCCCAGAATCATTTTATGGCTAAATGTGGGAAAGAGGGTATTATGAATACACCAAAGGTTTATATTGTGGGTCAAAGGGAAAATACTTGTGTCAATGGTGATAAATCAGTGGAGGGATTCCTTGTTTGCAGTAAAGATTAAGTTCAACTTTAGAGTTGATGAAATCAAAGTGATAGTGTGATATCTAAGCAAATATGTTCAGTGGACAAAAGACATGAGAGTGTATATTAGGAAAGAGATCCTGCTAGAAACAGGCAAAAATATAGTCATGAGAATATCCGACATTGCTGAGAGAGAAAGCAAAACTCAGAAGACAGTGAGTCAGGAATGTACATAACATTAAAATAAAGGCCTACATTGTGAAAAATGTGAGAAAGTTTTTGTAGAGAATGTTCTAGGGAATAAACTAGAGAAGAAAAAAATGAATCAAATATCAGCTAGGTAGAAAGGCCATGCATATTGGTGTGTGCAAACATACAGTTGCATAAATGTCAAGTTTACTATCTTATGTGGCTATATTACTACGTACACGATAGCCTTTAACAGTACATAAATGAAAGCAATCGAGGTTGCCTGTGTAGTCATGAAATCCTTTGTTCTATTATATTCTTGTCCATGTTTTGTATAACATGACTGCCTGTAATCTGAGTATTGTGTGTGTTCATTATTAATAAATCCTTGTATAAATCTCACAAGGATTTTTCTAAAGACAAACCTGGCCTGCCAAATATTATACACTCCAGGTTGAATTTTAATAAATTTCATAAAACGTTACCAAACATAGTTTTGAGACTTCTATATTTTCAGTGTTATTTCTTCCCATGTCTTCCATTTTTATTGGTTTCTTTTATGGATATACTGGTTTCTTCCTTTTACCCTTCAGAAACTCTCTCCACCCTACTCTTATTCTGTGGTGATAATAATGTGATACATTATTATGACTAAAGTCCAGAGTTTACCTTAGGGTTTACTCTTTGTCTTGTATAGTTCTGTGAGTTCTAATAAATATATAATGCCATGTATCCATCGTTACAGTATCATTAAAAATAGTTTCACTACCCTGAACATCCTCTGTTCTCTACCTATTCACTCATGCCTCTGTCCTTACCCCAACCTCTGGCAACCACTGGTCTTTTTACTGTTCTATACTTTTTTCTTTTCCAGAATGTCATATGGTTGGAATTACATAGTATGTAGGCTTTTCAAACTGGCCTATTTCACTTAGAAATATGCATTTAAGGTTCGTCCATGTGTTTTGTGGCTTGATAGCTCATTTCTTTTTCTCACCGCATAATCTTTCATTGTCTGAATGTATCAAAGTTTATCCATTTACCTACTGAAGGATGTCTTAGTTTTCCCCAAGTTTTGGGACTTATCTGTAAGACTTCTAGAAACATCTATGTGCAGGATTTTGTGGGAATATATTTTCAACTCCATTGGGTAAATGTCAAGGATAAGACTGCTGGATCACATGAGAAGAGTATGTTTAGTTTTGTAAGAAACAGCCCAACTGTCTTCCAAAGTGACTGCACCACTTTGCATTCCCACCAGCAACAACTGGTAGTTCTTGCTGCTGCACATCCTTCCCAGTACTAGACACTGTCAATGTTTTGGATTTTAGTCATTCTAATAGGTGTGTAGTGGGCTTTACAGTTTGATAGCTATTCTGTGGCTAGGCAAATGGCCAAGGAAAGATCAGGGCACCAAAGGTTCTGCTTTTCTATGATGGTGATGAGGAAATGTATTGAAATTATAAAAAGGCTGTATGCTAAATATAAAGAATTTTCTAACAGTTAAACGGTTTAGCTAAGGAGTGGTTGAAAAAAGCTGACTTAACGATGTACATAGGATATAAACCTTTCCCCGTGCATTCTTGCATTGATATCAATGTTTCATTTGGTGAAGATTTAAGCACTAATGGCTGTCAGTACCTGCTAACTGTTAGCAAGTTTGAGTAGCAGGACACTTTTTCTGGTACATACGAATACACAGATGAGAATCATGTGATACAAGATGTGAAACTCTCCTGGGACATGCAACGATCTCTATGATGTAGTGGGGCAAGCACTGAGCTTTGCATCACTGAGTTTCGGTTTGTTCCATCTGAGCCACTCACTAATCATGTAACCTTGGTTCACTTGATTTCTTCAAGACTCAAAAATGAATCTGTAAAATGGAAAATACATTCTTTTTTTCTACCCATCTTACTGTGAAGCTCTTGTAACAAGAACAACCAGCACTTAATAACTATGCTGTATGTCTGACACTAGGCGAACAATTGGAGAATCACAAAGCACCACGTATAAGATAAGGTCATATCAGTGATGGCCTTTAAAGAGTTCACCGTGTGGCAGGGAAGTTCACAACTAAGTACCACACAGTATGATCACTGCTGTAGTTGTGGTACTACACATGTCCTCTGGAGCACTAAGGAAGAACGGTAGAGAACTATAAATATGAAACTCTTGTGCCAGGTTCTGGGCCCACATTTACCCCAGGCGGCCACCACATCTCTGAGACGTGAATTTTATTATTCTCATTTCATGCAAATGATGTGACTGAATAACAAAGCACTTTGTTCATGGTTACACAGCTAATGACTGTAGTGTAATTCCATTCTTCATGGAGAAGTGGAGAAGGCTACATCGTATATCCTGAACTGCAGTGGCCATTTCTAAAACTCAGATTTCTAGAACTCAAACTATACCACATACAATAGATTACTCTGTTGACAGTAGGAGAGTGTGGGAACTCTTCACATGGCGGTCCTTAAGGGCAAGATTCCTATTTACTCAAGAATTAGTTTTAGAGATTGGCCCTGTGCTCATATTGCTATTTTACGTTTTTCTCCTATCAACCAAAAAAAGAAAAGGAAAATAAAGAAAAATACACATAACAACAACCTCATTCTATTTGCGACCTTCATTACCGATCAAGAGTGAATAGAATATCAAGATAAATTTGTTGCAGATTTAGTATCCTCTCTGTCTCATTTTCATGGTTGCCCAGAAGCTAGGAGGCTTGGAATGATTCCAGCCTGATAAGGAGAAAACAACACGGAACTCAGTGTCTAGAGTCTAAAATAGATATGGGAAAACTATTCCTTTAGCGTTACTGAGATTTGTCAGAATAACTGTTACACAGAGACGGATGTTCTTTTTTTCCTAAGATGTAAGAACATTTCTTGTTCATTCTTATATCCTAAAAGTTACCATAGCGTATGGCACTGCGCAGAAATTCATTAAATATTAGTTGACTATTAGATGTGAAAAGAGGTAGTAATATAAATAGGACCTCATATAATTTGCATGGGCTCTTTAAGTTCTATATTTGCCTATAAGGTTGTTTTTTAAAGAGTTTTGCTGTTACAGTCATTACTGGTTGCTATCTAGGGAATCACCTTCAACCTTCATTGAAAATACAGTGTTTAAAAAGAATGAAAACTGAGAATGCAAACTGTGTTTAACATAGATCACATGAAGGATCTGAAATGAGCAGATAAAAAATGGCAAGTTTTAATATCTAGACAATAACTGGTTCTGAAAAAAAGAACTGACTGTACCAACTAGTGAGAAGTGTGCCTGAATAAAACCAAACAATGGTATTCTCAGAAACAATGCACCTTAGAAAAGTTAATATCAGCCAAGTACACTATAACAGTATCATGCCAACTTTTCTCCCAGTGAGATGTAGAGAAAACAACGTATCTCTAACAGGAAAAACTCCCATGTTACATTAACTGGGGACTGCATTTTAAATATTTTAAAACAGCTTCCCTAAAGTAACAAATACAACTCTAAAAAAAATAACTAATAAACCTTCTATCGATAATCTGAAAAGGAACACATAGAAAACACATTAAGAAAGAAATATTTAGAATTGAGAGAGAAGCTCATAGGTACTAACATTAAAAGCAAGTTGCAGGAGGGAGGTTCAAGAGGGAGGGGATATACGTACACATATGGCTGATTTACTTCGCTGTACAGCAGAAACTAACACACCATTGTAAAGCAACTATATCCCAATAAAAAAAAGCAAGCTGTAAATCAATTTGAACAACAAATAATATAGACATATAATTAAAGTAAAAGGGAAGAAGTCATGAAAATCAGTACATGAATAAACATTTTCAAAAGCACATTTTACTAAATTTTAAAAATTCATTATTAAAAAAAAGGAATTAACCATGAGGGCAGCAAAAACCATCTCTTTCTATGTGTTTGGCTGATTTGGGTTCAAAGTTTGGGTAGAGATCAACTAAATGAACATCTTGGACTGAAATAATTCCACAAAAAATACAATGAATAAATGAAACAAAACTTGGCACACTGATTCACATCACCGATTCCCCACAATTTTTGATGTGGCAGAAAGTATGAGTTCCAAACAAATATCCCAATTTATCTGGGCATAAAAAATGTACAGATGATCGCCATCACTGTGGTTGCCATGACCTCTACCTTTGTGAGGCTGTATGGACAGGGGCACAATGGTCTGCTCTCGGGCTCCTCAAATTTGACTCCATCAATTAGAAGCGGTCTGAGCACAGGAAGTGAAAGGGGCTGTGGTCCTCAAGTCATCTTGCTCACACGATTTTCCCTGGCATCTAAGTCTGAGACATATATTTTGGATTAAGAAAGAGCAAATATATGCCAATTTTGCTTTGGCTGTGAAGCTAGTGGCCCTTACACATAATTTTCCTATAGGTAGGATATCTACTGATTCCCTCCTACAAAGGAGGAATTGTTAAACTAAAATGGTTTCAGCCAGATCAGACATTTACAAGAGGCAGAATTTATCTGTGGTTTTCAATGAATCTTATTTACTGTAAAGAAAATCTATCACACCCAAAGATACACCCTGAAATTAGAATATTCTGGATAAACCAGTATAACCTAGAGAGAAAATAAATTACAAAGCCTTTCTCTTGAATCTCGATCAAAATTCAGAGATGACTACTCCACATCACAAAAGCTATCCAGTTCTTTTTTCTTTTTTAACGTTTTTATTGGAGTATAATTGTTTTACAATGGTGTGTTAGCTTTATAACAAAGTGAATCAGTTATACATATATCCCCATATCTCTTCCCTCTTGCAACTCCCTCCCTCCCACCCTCCCTATCCCACCCCTCGAGGTGGTCACAAAGCACTGAGCTGATCTCCCTGTGCTATGCAGCTGCTTCCCACTAGCTATCTGTTTTACATTTGGCAGTGTATACATGTCCATGACTCTCTCACTTTCTCACAGCTTACCCTTCCTCCTCCCCGTGTCCTCAAGTCCATTCTCTAGTAGGTCTGCGTCTTTATTCCTGTCTTGCCCCTAGGTTCTTCATGACCTTTTTTTTAGATTCCATATATATGTGTTAGCACATGGTATTTGTTTTTCTCTTTCTGACTTACTTCACTCTGTATGACAGACTCTAGGTCTACCCACCTCATTACAAATAACTCAATTTCATTCCCTTTTATGGCTGAGTAATATTCCATTATATACATGTACCACATCTTCTTTATCCATTCACCTGTCAATGGACACTTAGGTTGCTTCCATGTCCTGCCTATTGCAAATAGAGCTGCAATGAACACTGTGGTACATGACTCTTTTTGAATTATGGTTTCTCAGGGTATATGTCCAGTAGTGGGATTGCTGCGTCGTATGGTAGTTCTATTTTTAGTTTTTTAAGGAACCTTCATACTGTTCTCCATAGTGGCTGTATCAATTTACATTCCCACCAACAGTGTATGAGGGTTCCCTTTTCTCCACACCCTCTCCAGCATTTATTGTTTCTAGATTTTGTGGTGATGGCCATTCTGACTGGTGTGAGATGATATCACATTGTAATTTTGATTTGCATTTCTCTAATGATTAATGATGTTGAGCATTCTTTCATGTGTTTGTTGGCAATCTGTATATCTTCTTTGGAGAAATGTCTATTTAGGTCTTCTGCCCATTTTTGGATTGGGTTGTTTGTTTTTTGGTTATTGAGCTGCATGAGCTGCTTATAAATTTTGGAGATTAATCCTTTGTCAGTTGCTTCATTTGCAAATATTTTCTTCCATTCTGAGGGTTGTCTTTTCAACTTGTTTATGGTTTCCTTTGCTGTGTAAAAGCTTTTAAGTTTAGCTATCTAGTTCTTAATGTTTTTCTCTGCTCTTAGTGAAATCTGTATTGCTGAAGTATTCCAGAAGAAATAAGTAAAGGAGTCTGTTGTCTCAGCCACTACCGCTCAGAGTTCCACACGGCTGATGAATCCAGGCAGTGACAAATGACACCCTGTTCCTCAGTGTGCAGCCTTTCCCTCCCTCTCATTGTCTTGCGACTGAACACTGTTAGATTTCCATACAGAGGAAAGACATTTCAGAGCTGTCATCCTCGCATAAAAGGCAAAAGCAGGGGGGAAGTTCCTTTTTCAATCTGCCTAAACATTTCATTTTATTATTTATATATCAATTACCATGTGAAAGCCCTGAATGTGTGTTTGGATATAAAACATGGAAAGTTGTTTTGGAAGGCATTACTTTCAAAGGAAAACATATAGCAAAAAGTCAGAAGCAAAGGATCATCCCTTTTCAAGAGCAATGGGAAACTTCCTGCCTGTTGGTCTAAATCTTCTTTCTGGCATCTTATGCGCACCAACTGCTTAATATTGGATGCCTGTGGTTCTGCCCATCTGTTCAACAGTCGTTCTAATTTATGTGGTTTACTAAGAAAATGTTTATTGCAAAATGAATAATGTATAGTGATAAGCAGTTCTGAAATCTCCAGGATTTACCTTTCAAGTGAAACGGTTGCTTTGTTCTTGAGAAAGTTAATTTCATGTCTCCATGTACCATCAACTAGAGTGGTTATAAAAGTATGGAAAAGCCAAAACTTTTGTGATAAGTATGAAGGATACAAGTCATTTCATTAGAAGAGGCTCATATTCTATAATATACCAAATTAATAATATGCACCCAAATTACATGGAAATCTGAAGGAGAGAATATCTGCCATTTCACACATTCTTCTTTTTTTTAACATCTTTACTGGAGTATAATTGCTTTACAATGGTGTGTTAGTTTCTGCTTTATAACAAAGTGAAGCAGTTATACATATACATATATCCCCATATCTCCTCCCTCTTGCGTCTCCCTCCCTCCCACCCTCCCTATCCCACCCCTCTGGGTGGTCACAAAGCACTGAGCTGATCTCCCTGTGCTATGCGGCTGCTTCCCACTAGCTTTCTATTTTACGTTTCATAGTGTATATATGTCCATGCCACTCTCTCACTTTGTCCCAGCTTACCTTTCCCCCTCCCTGTGTCCTCAAGTCCATTCTCTAGTAGGTCTGCGTCTTTATTCCCGTCTTGCCCCTAGGTTCTTCATGACCTTTTTCTTGTTTTTTAGATCCCTTATATATGTGTTAGCATATGGTATTTGTTTTTCTCTTTCTGACTTACTTCACTCTGTATGACAGACTCTAGGTCCATCCACCTCACTACAAATAACTCAATTTCGTTTCTTTTTATGGCGGAGTAATATTCCATTGTATATACATGCCACTTCTTCTTTATCCATTCATCTGTCAATGGACACTTAGGTTGCTTCCATGTCCTGGCTATTGTAAATAGAGCTGCAGTGAACATTGTGGTACATGACTCTTTTTGAATTATGGTTTTCTCAGGGTATATGCCCAGTAGTGGGATTGCTGGGTCATACGGTAGTTCTATTTTTAGTTTTTTAAGGAACTTCCATACTGTTCTCCATAGTGGCTGTATCAGTTTACATTCCCACCAACAATGCAAGAGGGTTCCTTTTTCTCCACACCCTCTCATTTCACACATTCTTACAGTTTGTCTTTTTAAAATTAGGATCAGAAATTCTGGGTAGTTTTTTTTTTTAAAGGCAACTGTAGCATTTGTATTTGCTTTTAGAAGAAGGAAACAGTCCACATTTAAATGAATAAAACTCATTTTACATATACTTCGTGCGTATTGGAAATGTGCTTGGCAGGTCTGGAAAACAGCAAGAAGCCCAGTGTAGCTGGAGGGCAGTGTATAAGGGGTAAAGGGACAGGAAATGAAACTTAATGAAAACCAGACAACATAGGGCCTATACCCACAGGAAGGATGTGGATTCATTCTATGTGTGATGGGGGGCCACTGGGTGATTAAGAACAGGGGAGGGATGATTTGGTTTGTTTCAAAAGAATTACTGTGGTGAAGAACAGACTATCTAGGTTGTGTGAGTGGAATTAGGGAGATCAGTTAAGAGGCGAGGGAAGGAATGTAGGTGAGAAATGATGAGGGCCTGACCAAGGGTGGTGGCAGTGGAAAAGGGAGACATGGGGAGATCAGGCATATATTTTGAAATACAGGTAAACTGATTAGCTAAAGACCTGGATGGAGGATGTGAAAGGAAAAGAATCAAGGTTTTGGCCCGATCAACCAAATATGTACGCTATATCTGCAAACGCTAAGAGGACTAAGTGAGGTGAAAGTACTGTGCATTTCAGTAGTTAGGGAAAGTTTCTGGATTTCTGAAGGCTTGAGCTGGGCTTTTTAGCCTGGATAAAATTCAGACAGGAGGCATAAAGCCCTCTCAAAGGTAAGGCAGAATTAAAAGTTACATATTCTGTTAAGTAACTGGAAGGTATTTTGAAGACACTTGTCTGCCTTGCCTGAAGAGTTTTGAGTAATTGTGAAACATATGGTTGAAAAGAAAGGAAGGCTGGATAAAGAAGGGCATTGAATAACAGGATTAGACCTTGGGGCTTCATTCTATGGGTAACGGACAGCCACTGGCTAACCTGGCTAGTAACTTTCAAATTTCCAGTATACTATATTAAAGGAAGTACTGCCAAAAGCCATTTCATGTATTCCAAAGATAGAGATTTATGGAGATGCATTTATAAAATGGTTGAATTCTGAGAAGATCAGGAAGATTTCTAAAGAAAACGCTACCATAAATCGCATTTTACACACATACAATCCACACCCACATTCTCTCTCTCTCACACTCACACACACACACACACACACACACACTCTGAACCATCCGTCATAACATGAGCACCTCCCACCCCATAAGTCTTTGCAGTTTCTTTTTATAAAGGAATCAATTAGTTTCAAATAAGGAAAAGGAAGGTGTAAAGGAGGAAAGAAATTTCAATCTTTCTATAAAGAATGAAAACACAAATATTTGTTAGATATAAGAAATATACTTTTTTTCTCAAACAGTTCCAGGGTATTTATCACCTAAAAAATAGGCACTTTGTGGAATTTTTTACCCCCTTAAAGCCTTAATTTTTTTTCTTATAGTTGCCTATATATATATTTTTTTTTGCGGTACACGGGCCTCTCACTGTTGTGGCCTCTCCCGTTGCTGAGCACAGGCTCCGGATGCGCAGGCTCAGTGGCCATGGCTCACGGGCCCAGCCGCTCCGCGGCATGTGGGATCTTCCCAGACCGGGGCACGAACCCATGTCCCCTGTATCGGCAGGTGGACTCTCAACCACTGCGCCACCAGGGAAGTCCTCTGCCTATATTTTTTAAGTGTGAAAAACTAATTTCTATTTGCAACTGAATTCTACTTCCAAATACATACATTAATGGTTCAATCCTTGTTACATTTCAATAAACCTTAGGTCTAAAAATATAAATTTATTTCAAAATGTGAGCCTAGGCATTTGGAATGATCAGATCTGCTAGCTACTATTAACCAAGGGCAGTACCTATTAACGAGATGGTACCTGAGGTTACAGAGTCTAAAGAATGTAAGGGCCTCCCAGTCCAGGGACAAGGCCTTTGTTCCTATGTAACACTGTGGATGGAGTTCTCTAATTCCAATAGAAATAAACCTACTATAGTAAAAAGTCTATCAAAAAAGTGACACTTTTACAACTTCCTAGATATTATGAGACAGGTTAACGAAAACATTGAAAGGTTATTTGTAAACTTGGGGATTTGGGCATGCTGTGGCTAAACCATATTGAGATGAGAAAGGCCAAGTTTTTAGGATACATGAATATAAGAGGATAACAGCTTTCTCAGAGCCCAAAATATTTATAATCAGATTTTGTTATAATATTTGGCAAAGTCAGATTGTGAGTAAGGCCCTAAATGATCAGATATACTTGCCAAAAATGAGAGAACAAAGAAATGATTCAATTCACTTGGACAGAACACCCCATTACTCCTCGAAAACCTTAGTTAAAATTTATCTTGAAATTTGGATGTGGAAAGCAATATTATTAGATAGCAAAATAGAATTGCTGAGATAGTATGTTAATTTGGTTTGATAATTGTGATCAAGAGGAATAAATGGAAGCAGTGTATTAAACCAGATATTTTGAGAAATAATAAGAGACTGTGAGTGCTATGATACCTCTCTCAGAGACAGCCTTCCTTCAAACTTGAAGAGAAGAGAAGGAGGTTGGGGAAGAAATCTTCAAGCAGGGTCCACAATATTAATACATTAATAGACCCCTACATATACTCATCATGATTAACAGCTAGATGTCAATGCCTAGAGCATAAGAAATTGGTCTTATACATCTCTACATTTCTGATGATAGCTGACACAGGAGTTTGCACATAGCATAATTCTAATAAATATGAATCAGATGAATGGATGAATAAATAGACCGGTGAAGGATGGACAGCACATACTACCACTGTATTTTCAATATCTATGAAGCTAAAATGATTTTTTTAAATCAGTAGAACAAATGTAAGCAGGAACTAGGGAAAGAAATTAGTCTCTTGAAGGTCTCGTTATGTTAAAGCAGAAGAATGCTTAGGGTGGAATATTACAAATACCATTTATTCTGCTTTTGTTATGAATTCAATACATACTTATTAAAGGAAACTGAAGAAAGTGTAAGTAACCAAAGGGAAACAATAAAATGGCTATAATCCGGGACCCAGAAATAGTCACTCAGTTGCAGTGTTTCCTCAAGGAGGGCTTTTTGTGGTTGGTACGATGCCTGGGGAGCACTACTGGTATTTAACAAGTAAGGCCCAGCGCTGGGAAACATCCCACAGTGAATGAGAGAGTTCCCCAAAGCAAAGAATTACCCAGCTGGAAATGCAAAGAGTGCTTCACTGAGAAAAACTGAGCGCCGGGTGCATTCACCTCAGATCTTTGTACACACGTATAACACACACGGTTGTTTTTGATAAAAACAGGTTATACTGTACAAACTGTTCATATTGTTTTATTATATGTTCTTTCCACTTAATGCAGCAAGAGCTTCCTTCCTCTCCATCAATTATTCTTTTACACCAACATTTTGATGACGGCTCAGAGTAACCACTGTATAGATCAATCATAATGTATTTAACTAAGTCCCTATTGTCAAACTTCTAGTATTTTTTTTTTTTTTTTTTTTTTTTGCGGTACGCGGGCCTCTCACTGCTGTGGCCTCTCCCATTGCGGAGCACAGGCTCCGGACGCGCAGGCCCAGCCGCCATGGCTCACGGGCCCAGCCGCTCCGCGGCATGTGAGATCTTCCCGGACTGGGGCACGAACACGTGTCCCCTGCATCGGCAGGCGGACTCCCAACCACTGCACCACCAGGGAAGTCCTCTAGTATTTTTTAAAAATTTAATATTATAATCAATGATGAGGTGAGCATCCTTATATTGAAGTTTATAATCATTTAAATTCTTTGAAATGAAATTGTTGATTTAAAGAATATGCATAATTTCAATGATTTTAATAGAGATTTCCAACATGTCCTCAAGAATGATTTGTATCAATTTTTCGCCAACCGTATTGTGGGAAGGACATTTCCAACATAAAGTTGCTGAAAATGTACCACCAACTGAACCCCAGCTAACAGCTGGTCCCCTCCCTATCCCACATCCAAGTAGAAGGTTAAGGGACTCATAGCTGAGACAGTGAAACTAAATCATTAAAGTTCAAATACCAGACCCTTTCGTCTTATTCCATCAGTAAAGTATAAAAAGAAAAAAGAGATTTTCAGGGGAACAGATGTGAAGTGGAGCATTAGAGTTTGTCTTTTCCCGTGAACCCTCCTCGCGAGGTTGGGGATGTCCGTGAGCAAGGAGGCTGGTGCCTTGTTCCCTGGCGGGATGCTGCCTGAGGAACAGGGCCTGCTGAGCTCTCCCAGTGCCGGCAGAGTGTGAGGCAACAACTATAGAGACCTGGGGGCTGACATACAACATTGGCGAGTTCAGACTCAATCTCCATCACCCCTGCATACCCTGACTTCTAAGAGTTAAGGCTGGTGTGGGAAGGATTCCTAGGTTTCCCATGGGTCCAGATCAGGCCTTGGAAAGAAGTGTTGGCAGGCTCTGGCCAGCCAAAATGTGGAGACAATGACATGGCTGTCCCAGACGCCCGAGGTGAGCAGGGGACCAGCCAGGCACATTGAGGCCACATCAGACAGTCACCCAGGACATCAGTGGCTGTGTGGAATGAAAACCAGAACCCATCAAGAGCAAGGATATTCCCGCCCCCATCCCTCGTCCTTTCGCCCTTTGCAGACCTACCATCCCATTTTAAGTGAACTTGGGGAGAGGGAACTTTGAGCTCATGTTAAGCTCTGGCAACAAATAAATCTTGAATTTGATTGAATATTTATACAATGAGTCTGTTTTATACTAAAAATAACTAAAATAAGATTAAATACAAGTCCTTAAACATTAAACTAGGCCTTAGCGCTTATCATGAAGGTGCCAAAGTCAGATGAGCATGGGGTCGTCCCTCCTCTGGAACTGCTCCCATTCTAGAAAATTAGCTTGAGGAGAACCTCTCTGGCCTCTTCCCTTTGAAGGACTTCCTTGCCTTTGAGTAAAAGGGAAAAGGGCCAAGAAGATGCCTCAGCCAATTTTCACAGTTGCAAACTACTTAGACCTGCCCCCATCTGGGAGCTTTGTCAGGATTTGGTACAAAAGCTTCATATGAACAGAGTCCTCTCTTTGGCCTTGTCCCAAGGCATCTTATAGAAAATGGGTATAAAAGAAGAGGATTTGGATATGGGGTGCTGAGTCCTGGTAATCTCTCTAAATACCTCTAATCCAGAACCAAGAAACAAGGCATATTAAGAAGAGGAGGAAAAGAGTGAGTGGGGACAGCTTCAGTTAGCCTGGGGCATCTCAAACCTGTGTTCCACAGAATACCGAGAACTACTCTCCAAGGGTTTTGCGTCAAAAAAGCAATAGGAAAGACAGCAACTATATGCCTAACACAACATATTAGGGCTCTAGATTTTCTTTAGTTTAAAAGAGATTTTTAACTTTGTTTCCTCCAGTGTTTCCCAAAATTGTTTCTTTCTAATTATAACATGTATGTAATAATCAGTGGGACCATCCTGGGGAAATCGAACACAAAATAATAGTAGTATGACTTTATGTTATTTAATAGACTGTTCAGTGAATGGTTTTTCCTTTTGTGTTTACAATTTCCTTGTTAAGTATCATCAAAATATAAACAAATATAGAAGAGACCTTCTATAATCATATATCTAACACAACTTAGAGAAAACGTAGGCTCCTCTTAGAGAAATGTTATAACCACAATGCATTGCAGTTGGCTGTTTATCTTTTGTCTGCCATACCTCATTTCATCCACACTCCGACTCTGTGCAGTGACTGGCCAGTTACAGATGAGTAGGTTCGGTTTAGAAAGGTTAAATGAGTTGCCAGAAGTCTGGCAATGCGAAATTGAACAAACTGGCCTAAAATTCAAGCCATTAAACAAAGACCCAAAACATTGTGAACTCATTTAATCCAACACTGTTATTTCACAGAGGAGACAATCCATGCTCAGAGGGGTAAAATGGCGTCATCCAAAGAGACAAGACCAACTCCATGTTCCCTGACTTAAAGCACATGCCCTCTGCGCTAAGCCATGCTTCTCCTATAGCTGACCAAATCCAATGGTGTGGGTAAACCAGGAGCCCAGTACAAAGATAGAGGCCAGCTGGCTATCATGGTAGATGAAACAACAGATAGAGAGCAGCTTTAGTCAGAACACTTGTGATCTGCCTCAAACACAAATGTTCCCTTCCCTTTGCAGGAAAAATACCATGGAAGAAGGATTGCCTACTACAAGCAGTTATTAGTATTTAGTGGAGATTATTATTTTTAAAGGTGCCTATTTTACATATGTTGCAGTGTTAGAAATTAAAGGTGAAGTATTTTTAATGACATCATATGCTTTGCGTGATAATTATATTAAGCCCCAAATTCAGGGACATACGTAGGAAGGATGTGCCTCGTCCATTTCTGCTACAGATAGTAGAGAATACACAATCCACTGAGTAAAAACTGGGGCCTTAAGGCAAAGCTGTATGTACCAGAAAACCCGTGTGGCAAGAAACAGTACAGTGTATAATGAAAGGGCAATCTTCTCCTTTTTTGAGGATCCCCAACAATCAAATAGGATAAAATGTGTATACGTGTTAATTGGAGATGATTTGCTACTATGGCTTCTCAGACTTACATCATCCCCTTGTAAGCATAGACAGTTAAATTCTATGTGATTTTCTGAAATTATAAATTCACATTATTCTTCACAATCCCCAAAGCTGCAACTGAATTCATTCTTATGACTGGAGCTCCAAATACGTTCATCATACTATGTAGCTGTGAAGAACACACAAGAAAAATAAGACAGCTTCCACCTCTAATCAGGAAGATAAAATATATATTCTCTCTACGTTTTTTTGTTCATCCGATTGTTTATTCACTCAACAAACATAATTTCTGTCTCAGTGTTCTTTGTATTAATGTACACTATAGCTTCAGTAAGAATTAAATAATACTTTTCTTAATACATCTGTTTAGTGACACCAGAATTACCTGGTAAAGAGGAATATTTAAATTGTAAGATATACAAATGTTTGGTAAAGTTTTAATGAAGTTTTTTTATAAAAGACTTACCTCATATTTGAGTTGACAAACTACTCATTTTCCCCTCATAGAAGAATTAGATTGATAAGATGAATCGCCCAACTCTAGTTCCCATAATTACGTATTTGCATGCAAATCGGCATCTCATTTATCTTATTTCTGTTCCTCTAAAACTCAAGTAAACATATTTTGTTATAGATTTGTGTATATTTTGAATATTTTGAGAACCTAGGACCTCTTTTTCTATTGTCTCTTGATAAAGCAAACACCACCATCAAACATCTCCCTGAAAATTAGAAACTAAAAGCCTTTCTTTCAAGGGACAAAAAAATCAAATTATTCTTACTTTTTAGGAACACACAAGTTGATCATCATTCAAGTGTGGAATAAGATTACTGTATATCATAATAAATAAGCATACCTTATTTCTTTTAGTCCTGCCACTTAAAATTATTGTTACTAATGTTGTTTTTCATTGAACTACAAGGTGGAAATATGGCTCAGATGTTAATAGAGCTTTTAAAAAAACACCTAAATTTGAAATCATCTGACACATAATAGTATCTGATTAATGAAACACTATCAAAATATCATGTCATCTTTGCATGTGAAGGGACGGTAGCAATACACGTTAGCCACAAGCGCAATGACAATGAGTTCATAAAAGTATGGGTATTGCTCTCACACTGCATTCAGCAAAATTGCAATCCATGTTAAGCATTTATGAAGGAATAAACCAATCGCACAAATATGATTTAAAGCTATTTGTTGGTGTGCCTGGAGCAGTTCTATCATACCCTTCTTATAATATATTTCTCTAACAAACAAAACTATCATCACAATTGGTTTTCTGAAGACTGAAATTGGATCTGTACTCACGTATGTACTGCAGGGTTGTAATGCTTACACATTATTGTTTTATGACAATTTTAAAATTTATTGTTTATTGTTGTATTACACAATGCTTACACTGGTCCTAGGATTCAGGTGGAAGTGTTTTATATTTTAGCTGTGTCTAAACAACTAAAATATTGTAGCTCTTATCTCTGTGTGTGGTAATTTCACAGTCTACTGACAAAAACAAAATTTAAAGACAGTATTTACTGAGAGGAAAAGTCTCTCTCATGACTAACAGAAAGCATTTTTTTCCCTATAATGGATATATACTTGTTACAAATACATGCTCTCAAAGACCAGAGATGCTCGTTCTTCCCAGGGGTAAATACATCGGTCGCCTGCCTGGATTGCACATTTCCTGAAGGCAGGAGCCATCCACCTGTTATTCGCCTTTGTATTCCCCATGGTGCCCAGCTGGGCACCCATTAAATGACTGAATGCTATTGAATTTTAATGAAAATTTAACCGTAGGCCTATGTCCCTTACAATCTTATATATAATTATAGGGTGCTTTCCTACTTACAACCTTACAAGATTAAGGGTCATTAAGAATCATGAATCATCCATCCTGAACCCAGTGAAATATTATTAGATACACAGAAATCCCATCATAATGGACGAGTTTCTTAGTGGAGACAGTTTACGTAACACTCGTAGACTTTCACACGAGTATAGAATATTGACTTTTACATGCCACATTGCAAACTATTACTGATCATATTCATTTTGAAACAAATCAATTAGGTCAATTAGTTTTTTATTTACATTATGCTTTCATCTAAGATTACAGTGATATTAGCCGTATACACTGCTTCCACCACAAACACAAATCAGGCAGAGCACTGCGCCTCCGAAGTTTTAGTTTAGGTTTAAATACAACTAACAGTCATGTTGGTTATGTTCTAAGGTCAAGCACAAGACAAGACTCAAACTTCTAATTATTTGAGAAAATACATTGTATCAATCATTAATAAATATTAAGGAAAAAGTTTACTGTAAATTAAAACACTTCACTGATGTTGACATCTCGTATTACCTTCTTATAAACAATATTAAGACCACGTCTGTGATATGCGTATGCTTCTTCAAAGAAATCTGAAAGGTTACCTGTGACCTTTGCCTTAGCTGTGAAATCAGCATCAAATGAGCTAGCTGATGCCAACATTTACCATCTGAGTAATCATTTAGTTAGAAGGTCCGTAACACTCAAGTGTTTAAAAGTAAATTTGGATCAAGCTAAACACAATAGCTCTGGTAAGTCAAAGGAAACAAGGACACTTAAATGTTATAGATGACAGTGTCAAATCTGAAATTTTTCATTTCTGCTCTGTTTTAGTCACCTAGCACACATTTGGTGAGCTATCCTCTTACAAATTAAGGCAGGATTACAGATTATGCATGCTTCTATACATTTGACATCAGTATTTTCTGGGTAACTGTGCTGGGGATACTAAAAACGGTTTATAATATGATCTAATTTTTCCAAAATGGCACTGATTAGGAACTTTATTATGATTCTGAAGAAAAAAATAAACAGAAGAAACCTGAATATTTCAAGTATCTGAGGCCATAAATATTTCAAGCTTATTTCTTCTATAAAACCTATTCATCTCCATGTAGACAGGGCAGTGCCTAAATGGGATGTGATAATGAAGTTGACTGCCGTACTATTCGTCAGGCAGTGGCTTTATAGCTTATTCAGAGCTTTCACTCTCTACATGTGCAGAAAATTACAAAAATATAAACCTCAGGGACACCAAGGATCCAACTGTTCTAGGGCATTCCAGATAGCATTGAAGAGATGCTCATGTATTCAGTAAGGATTTATTTGAGCAGCAAACACACGCAGAGCACTACTGAGGGGTTGGAATGGAGCAAACACCGTAGTGAACCGCTGTATATTGTAAACACAGACGCACTACATAATAACTCTTACTCAAGTGCCTTTCTTTTATAATATTCTTGGTACAAGGAGATCATCTGTTCTCAATAGAAGTGGGAAACATAAATTTTATTTATATAACATCACTGTTTGTTTGAACTTAGAACTTGAATACCTCTGCCAATGCATTTGTAGCTTGTTTCTATTGTGCTAATCAGGTGAATGAGCTTCAGGAAATGAACTGTATGGCTGGTGACCTCTTGTGTGCATATAGGTAAACACAGAGATCAGTAGCTGTATTATTCTGATGTATTAAATAAAGAAGCTAATAATACTTGATTACAAAAAATTCTTAAAATTCGGGACATCTTATTTGTCCTTTAATCTAGTATCTTATAATTAGAAATTATTACTGGCTTCATTCATATGATCAAATTCACAAAAACACTTAGGTGTCTGTGGTCATACCTCTCATCAAAAAGAGATGAGTACACCAGAACAAGCATTCCCGAAGAGATGAATTTAGCAAATAAAAAGAGAAAAATAAAAAGGAGTACTAGACCTCTTGGTTTAAAAAAAACACAAGAAAACACAAAAGGCAGGAAAGAAAGAAAAGAGAAAGGGAGGGAGGAAGGAAGAAAGGGAAAGAGAAAGAAAGAAAGAAAGAAAGAAAGAAAGAAAGAAAGAAAGAAAGA